>NW_008240021.1:822227-827711 GCF_000691975.1 Corvus brachyrhynchos | reverse complement strand
GCTCCCCCCAGCCTGTGCTGCGCACGGAGCTGCGCCAGGGCCCTCCAGGATTGCTGAGCCTGTAGAACATCAATCCATGGCTACAGCAGCGTGTGAGGGACACTGCTGGGTGTTGCAGGGCGTGTATTTGTTGTCACATTAATGGAAAAGCCAAACAGCTGTAACGGGTTGAGATGCACTGAAGAGACACTTTTCGCTCAAGAAAAGGGAATGTGACAGCTGTTTGCAATGGTAAAGTCATGGAATGGTTTGGGTTGGGAGGGACCTTAAAGCCCATCCAGTGCCAGCCCTGCCATGGCAGGGACACCTCCCACTGTCCCAGGCTGCTCCAAGCCCCAGTGTCCAGCCTGGCCTTGGGCACTGCCAGGGATCCAGGGGCAGCCCCAGCTGCTCTGGACTTCTTGGGATTTTCAGATTGTTAGAGAAAAGGCTCACAGGTTTTGGTTTAAATGGGAGGAAAACATCCTGCTTGTTTGTGTCCTCATTTCCAGGGACTGTTCTGATGGAAATGTAACAGTGAAGGAAAAATAATCCCCAAAGCTTTCATGATCTTTTAAATCCACAACTGAAAACAAGACTGGAGGAGGAAATCCCTTGGGGAGTGTCACTAACTGGAGGTGCTTACTTTCTCTTCCCCTCTCCAGGCAGAATGAGGCAGGAATTCCAGTTTGCTCCTTATCCCATTGAATTTAAGGTATTTGGGAGATTTTTTTGTCTTCTTGATGTTAAATGTTGTCATATTTCATGTCCTGGACTTCACAGACTGCTGCCACTTCCTTTCTCCCAAATCAGATCCAAACATGGTGGGGTCTGTCTCTTCCTTCTCCATGGGTACAGGAATTAGAAAAACAATATCAGGCTGAAATTTTCCTGAGGGGACTTTTGAGCAGGAGCCCTCGGACCTCGTGACGTGGGACTGGGAGCAGGACAGGGCTCAAGGCCATCTGCCCTGGCTGCTCTTGACATCTGCTGCCCTCACTGGCCACTCCAGCATCAGGACAGGGACTGTTAATTACTGAGAGAGCATTTTCAGCTCTGCCTCCCTGGCAGGGGTCAGTGTGGGGCCCCTTCCCAGCGAAACCCAAAGGCGTGACCCAGGCAAAGTTCAGTGCAGAGACAAGACCTGGCCTGACCTCGGGAATGGCCCAGCCTGTCCTGCAGGGTAGGAAGGCATAGAATTACCTTCTGGAACAGTTTCCATCTTCACAAGGGGTGTCCCTATGGAGCAGCAACTGCTGCCAGGAAGGAGTGGGAAGATTCCTGTGGGAGAGCTCCTGCCCGTGCAGATTGTTGGGAATGAGGGATCTGCTCACCTGCAGTCAGGACAGGACAAGGGCTCGGCTGGGATGGCACTGCTGCCACATCCAGGATGGCACTGCCACCACATCCAGCAGCCCCAGGGAGGCAGAAAGAGATTGGGAAAGGAGTGTTGGGAATGTAACAGCCCCTGAGGGGGGACAAGACCCTAAAACGTGTCTGAGTTCAGGTGAGGGAGGTGAGGGAATTGATGGACACAGAGAGTCCCTCCTGCCTGGCCCTGCTGCCACCAGAACAAGGCACTGGGACAAACACAGGAGCTGCCCCGGTGGGATGGACACTGCCAGGGGCTCACTGGGCTTATTGTTAAAAAAACCAGGGAAGGAAAGGCTGGAAGTGTCCCTTTGGAATGGCAGCACTTCGGGACACGCTTTGCCATCCTGCCCAGCGGTGCCTGCGGGGATGGTGGCCTAAAAGCAGCTCTTCCAGCTCAGAATATTCTGGGATTCCATGACTGCACAAAGCACGGAAGAGGTGGCAACGACCCAAGAGCTGCGGGAGGCCCTTGTGGAAGGAGAGGGTGGAGTTCCCTGTGGGAATGATCAGGGAGAGCATCGGATCAAGGCAGAAGAAACCATGAATGGAAAGACAAGAGCAGAGACTGGCTGTGTGTCCAACCCTGGGGACAAAGGGGACAGCAGAGCTCCAAACACACTGTCCCCCGAAGGAAGGTAAGGAATTATCCTAAAATCCAGCAGGAAAACCCTGCCACTGATAAAAGTTGCTCTTTGGTCTGGGAGAAGGATTTTCCCTTCAGCTCTGGACCACAGCAAGGATCAAACCGTGTCTGGAAGCACCGTTTCCTATATCCCCCATATCCCATATCCTAAATCCCAAATCCCCCCATCCCAGAGGAACAGCTGCTCCCACGGGAAATGGAGGCACCAATTCCAGCCAACCTTTCCCAGGGTTTCCTCACTCCTGTTATTTCTTCAGCCCCTTGCCCAAGCCTGGGTTCCATTTCACTCAAGTTTCCTTATTTTGGAAAGAACAATCAAGTTTCTGCTTTAGAATAATCAGCACTTCTGCAGTTCTGGTTTCTGTCAGATTTGTGGTGATGGAGGTGCTGGGGATGGTGGGACTGGATGGTCCCAGAGCTCTCTTCCAGCCTTGCTGATGCTGGGATGAAGGTGCTGCATGGCTCCAACAACTGGCAAATCCCACCCTGGCTCCAGGAATCAACGGAGTGGGTTTTGCTGCAGTTTTGCTTCAGGAGGGAGAATTCCAGCAGTGTTGGGGATTTTGGTCTTTTTGCAGCTGAACATTCTTGAGTTTTATTGGGTTCCCAGCAAGGTTCTGTGTGAAGTACCTTGGATTTTGTTTATAGTGAACATTATAACACAAATGTGGGTGAAAAGAGATGAAACAGGATGGAGCAGCTTGATCAGAAATTTCATTTTTATTTTATTTCCTCTATTAATTAATTTGTTATTTGTTTCTTTTAAGTGGCCTCAAAATCAAGGCTTCTCAGGATCCTTCCTTTTAAAGAAATTGCCACTGTCTGCACAAAAACTCTGGAATGGAATGGAAACTCTGCTTCTCCTGCCCCCAGCACTGTGATGTCCCTGATTTATTAAATTTTATTAAATTCACCATCTCCTGCTGTATCTGCAACCAACCAGTGACCTTCTCCTTCTTTCCTCCAGCAGCTCCACCTCATGCCCAGCTGCTGCAATCTGGAAGTTTGGGAGTGTAGCTGCCTTTTTTTGGATAAACTATGCCTGGAACTCGTTGGTTCCTTAAGTCCATTCATTCCCTTCATTCCTCTTCCATTGTCCCTGCTCACCTTTCCATCCCTGCTCTCCCAGGGAGTGCAGAGCTGGATTTCCAAGCACCTGGGTGCTGTCCTTGCTCTGTGCTTGGGCTCTCCAAGCACCCCTGCAGGACGTGGTTGTGCTTTGGGGGACAAAGGCTTTGGGGGACAAAGGTTTTGGGGTCCTTCTGATTCCAGCCAGAAATCTGGCAGACGGTGGAGAGTTCATAAACACTCTTTGTGCTTTTCCCACAAACTCTCTGTGTGTTTTCAACCCCAGCAGAGCCAAATAGAGTTTGGTCCAATTGAGCTGAAGAAGGGGAAATTTAGGAGAGATGTAGGGCAGGAATTGTTCCCTGGGAGGGTGGGCAGGCCCTGGCACAGGGTGCCCAGAGCAGCTGGGGCTGCCCCTGGATCCCTGGCAGTGCCCAAGGCCAGGCTGGACATTGGGGCTGGAGCAGCCTGGGACAGTGGGAGGTGTCCCTGCCATGGCAGGGGTGGCACTGGATGGGCTTTGGGGTCCCTTCCAACCCAAACCATTCTGGGATTCCCTGGTTCTGAATTGGAGCGTCCATCACCAAACAAACCTTTTTTATTAATACCAACCCCAACCCCTCCATCCAAGCCCTGGGCAGGGCAGAGCCTTTGCTTTCACATCCTGAGCCCTCAACCCGTGGCAGATCCTCCTCCGAAGCCATGAGGCACCAGCCCAGCAATGCTGAATTCCCACTGGCACTGGGGGAGCAGGGAAGGGCTCTCCTGTGCATTTGGAGAGGCTGAATGTCCACGGCATGTTGGGGAAGGATGGGAAGCCCCTTGCAGTGAGAAAGTGCCATGAAAGAATGAGATTTCTCTTTAAATTCTT
Organism: Corvus brachyrhynchos; assembly: GCF_000691975.1. Lineage (NCBI taxonomy): Eukaryota > Metazoa > Chordata > Aves > Passeriformes > Corvidae > Corvus > Corvus brachyrhynchos. The sequence continues at coordinate 823,776 of NW_008240021.1, read as the reverse complement.
ATTCCCAGGCTTTTCTTGTTCTCAGCTGCATCCAGCTTCATCTGGGTGTATCCCAAAACGTGGGGAAATCCAGCCTGGTGCCCATCCCACCACTGGTGTGGGATGGTGTTCCGGGCTGTTTGTGCTCCATGTGTTTCCTGGTTCTCTCCGACACAGGGAATGCTCAGCTGCAGCACAATCCTTGTTTTTCCAGTGGAAAAGAGGCTGTGGGGTCAGATCCACCATTTCCCAAAAGAAAGCACCCTGTGAGAAAGAGAAACGAGCTCCAGTAGGGGTTGACTTCGATGAGGGGAGGGTGACTCCTCGGATTCCCTCAGTTCGGGATCCAAATGCAACAGATGTTTCTTTTCCATGAGGAATTCCAGGAACTGGGAAATCATTCAAGTGTCTCATCCTAAAAACATCCCATCACCATGGCACCCGTAAGCCCTGGGTGCCACTTTTCTGAGGCTCAGAGGTGCTGCCACTGCCTGGGGACTCCCTGCTCCAGGACATGGGACAGGGATCCCTCGGGGTCCCCCGGGTTTGGGGCTCCCTGTTCCTGGGACAGGGGATCCCTCAAGGTCCCCTGGGTTTGGGGCTCCCTGTCCCTGGGACAGGGATCCCTCGGGGTCCCCCAGGTTGTCCCCAGAGGATGAAGAGCCCCAGCAGCTCCCACTCCTTGGCTGTGCTGGGGCACCCCGAGGGCTGCAGGAGGTTCCCCAGGAGGGAATTTCCAAGCTCTGAGGATCCAAACTCCCCCCTGTACTTTACCTGGAGGTCCCTTGGCTCAGCTGGATGTGCCTGGGAGGCACGAAAGACTCTGAGGGTAATTCCAGCCTTGTTTTCCTGCAGGGATTTTGCAGGAGCCCAATGCCGACTCAAATCCAGGCGAGGAAAGAGCACAAACCCCATCAGCAACTTCCACACTCCGGGAAAAACGAGCCTCAGATGCAGATGGAAAATCCCCACTCTGCTCACACCTGGGGCTCTGAGCAAACTCCAGAAAACAAACTTTGGCAAAAGTGACCAAAATTCTCCCCTCCCCACGCGGCAGGAGATGCAATTCCTGGCAGCTGCTGCCCAGAGCTGGCAGGGCAGCGGGATGAGGCCGAGCCCCCGCTGGTCTCTGTGTCCCGTGTCTGCCTCAGCTGGTGACAAACCCTCAGGGACACCCGGAGCCACCAGCTCTCAGCAGAGACCAGGCCCCGGCTCAGTTCTAGGTGCTGCTTCCCAGGGGATCGTGTGTGACACAGGGATTCCCTGATCCTAAAACCTGTGACCATCCGGAGTTCCTGGAGTTGGAACCAGCCATGTGCTGGGCCATGAGGCCACGAGGAGAGAGCTGGGTGCTTGTTCCTCAGTCAGAGACACCAGAATCACCCCATCACCCCTGGGGACACTTCCTGACACCTCTCCCACCCCGCTCCCTGTGCTGCTGCAGGGGGGCTGTTTGTGCTGTTACAGAGCCATGGAATCATGGAAGGGTTTGGGTTGGAGGGACCTTGAAGCCCACCCGGTGCCACCCCTGCCATGGCAGGGACACCCCCCACTGTCCCAGCGTGCCCCA
>NW_008240021.1:817237-821930 GCF_000691975.1 Corvus brachyrhynchos | reverse complement strand
CCGCGAGAGAAGAGTGCCGCCAGCCCGGGAGCAGCTCTGGGTCCTCCTCTGGGCTCTCTCCAGCAGCTCCAGGTGCTCCCTGTGCTGGGATCCCAGACCTGGCTGCAGGAGGGGTCTCACAAGGGCAGAGCAGAGGGTGGGGATCCCCCTTCACCTGCTGCCCACACCACTCAGACACGCATCTGTGGTTACACTCAGGTGCTGCTGGGGCTGAGGTGCTTCCCAAGCCCTTCTCCAGTGGCAGTGGGACCCCCTTTCCCCACAGGATCCGTTCTCCCTGCCCCACATCCCGACTCCTCGTAGGAACCCCCGCGGGTGGTGCTGGGCTGGGCTGGGAGCAGCCCCGCCGTGTTTTCTCCGTGGGTGGGTCCTGGTGGCTGCTCAGGCTCCTGGCTGGGTCCTGGGCAAGCTCCTGGTGCTCATCAGCAAACTCATTCCTCAGGGCTCCCCTTCACACCAGGAGCTCTGTTCCCTCTGGGTTCTGGAAGCACCAGCTGAGCCCCCCCCAGCCCGAGCCTTCCCTCCGGGGAAGAATAAAAGCCCCCACCCGAAACCACGGCCCCAGTTTGCCCACGAGGTGGATTTAATGCGGGGCTGGGCTCGGAGCCGCCCCATCTGGACGTGGGATCTGCTGGAAAGCCGAGTTTTGCCGTGACAGAAGGTCGGGCTGGGGAAAAACCCACCCAACAACAACAACAAAAAACAAGCAAAGCAAAACAAGTGTTTTTATTAAACTTGCATGCACTTAAGGCACTCCTTTGAACCTTTAGAGCCCAGCCCAGTGTTCGCTGGGGATGAATGTCCTCATCTGGCTTTAAAAGGTGGGGACAATGTCGTGCACTTAAATCCCTTCACTGGAAATTTCGTGCCTTTCATTTGTTTAGCCACAGTAGAGAAAAGCCCAGTCACAAAACTTTCCTGTGGGCTTAAGGAGATTTCTCCTTTGAAGCAGCCCCAACAATAATACTGTAATAGAAGTAAAGCCTGCTCCTCTTACCCCAAGCAGATTTTCCCCTCCACAAACGTGCTGCAATCGATGACAAAGTGGCTCTGGCTAAGCAGGGCCGGTCCCCCCCGGCTACTTTGTGTTGAACTTTTCCGAGCCAGCCATAAATACAGAGATACCAAAGAGTTAATTTGCGTTTTTAAACCTCCTTCCCAATATCCTCTCTCATTCCTGCATAAAATCCCCATGTCCAGACATCAAATCAGTAAACCCTGTTGCCTGTCAGCGAGGACAATGTCAGGCCATTAGTATGTTAATAAGTCCGGAGGGTGACAGGTGGCCTAGTAGACAGCTCAATTAAGCTGCTCATTAAACACACGCTAACGAACAGCCAAGGCAGGGCCTGAACAGCACCATTCTGTAATGACATGATGTCAGAGCGAACAAATGAGGAAAAATAACAAAAACATTACAGCAGTGACAGACGCCACTAATAGGGACCCCTTGCACTACATCAGCCCTCAAATCAATGAGCAACAGGGATCAAAAAACTCGACCCAACATTCTCAGGGGACTGAATGCAGCAAGATTTTTTTGGTCGGGTTTTTTCCTCTCTCTCTTTTTTTTTTTTTCCTCCCCCTCGACCAAAATTATCAGAAAATATCAGGAATTAATAACGGGCAGGAGGGAGGGGGATGAAGGGGCAGAGTTTGTTTGCTGTAGTTTTAACCATAAAAATGTGAGCACTGTGGAAGGTGAGGCCTGAATGAAAATCATTCTTTAATGGGCTCATCATCTCAATTTGATTGGCATTTTTTGCCTTTATCCTGCTTTTCCCCCCCTTTTCCTGGAGGCTGCAGGATCCATGATTTGCTGTACCTGCTCTGCCTCCTCTTTCACCACAGGTCACCCCACCAGTTAAGAACTTTGAAAGTGCAGATTTGTCGCTATTATTTTGAAAAAGGGGACTTCCAGCAGCTGCTGGAGAAGAAATCCTATCGTTTTCAAGTCAGGAGCTTCCTGGGTAATAAATTCAAGCATCCGATGGGTGCTGAAATGACATTTGAGCCCGGCTTTGCTAAACTAATAGGCTGGTTGGCCATTATAAGGTCACGACCTGAGCTCTCAGCCCTGCTGCAGAGCTGTGTTAAGTTAACAACTGACACCTCGTTGCCTTTCCTTAAAGGTCCAACTCGAGATTCCCACTAATAACTGGGATAATCGAGTCCCGCCGCCGAGCGGGGTCATGGCAGCGGCTTCTGGGGGGGAAAGGAAAAGAAACAAAAGTAAAAGCCACCAAAAGAAAAGAAACAGAACTAAAAGATGCCTTGGAGGCTGCTCCTGGCCAGGTGTGGGAGCGGCTGTGAGCAGGTTGTACGTGCAAAGCGGCCATAGTATTTTGGGAGCCACTGAAGCACTCCCCCAGTCTAGCTCACTGGTTTAACTGGTAAAACTCAGCCCCCCGTGAGCCAAGGGGCATCTGCACCACCCCCACACTCCTCCCTCTTGTACCTACCCATGCGAAGTGGGTGCCGAGGGCTGTTGCAGCAATAATTGATTTTTTCCAGCCCTTTTGGCCTCCCACAAACAAGGCCCCGAGCGCTGGAAAATGAGAATTAAAGGGTGCAAGTGCGGTGGGTGTTGCTGGGCTGGATCCAGCTGTGCCACGGACAATGATGTGAGGCAGACATCAGATGTCAGATTAGTGTGGAGTGACAAAACAGCCCGGCTTGCCCCAATATGGTGACAAAAAATGAGCACAGCTGAGGGCGAGCTCAAAGGGCCCAACGGCGCAGGCAGCGCGGGCGCCAGATTTGCACAGCTCTGCCCTCGCAGGACGGAGCGTCTGAACTGCTCCAGTTCCAGCCTGCAGGGCTGTGACCAGGGGGAAACTTGAGCACAGGGCAGTGGTCACAGGCCAGGGGCTGAGTGAGATGGGCACAGCTCCGGAGCGCTGCCAGGGAAGTGGGGAAGGAGAAATGGGGGATGAGCAACCCCTTCTTCCAGACTCAACAAAACGAGGGCACGGGAGCTGCACCAGGGGAGAGAATGTCACTTCAGCACTTGTGTCCTTCTTCCAGGGAAAAATCATCCGTCTCCCAGTGCCTGCATGCTTATGTTGCACACACAGAGCCTTGGCTGCATTGGGGCAGGTGCTGTCAGTTCAGGGCTGATGTGCAGAGGTACCTTTGTTTGTCACCCACTGCTGCCACTGGCTCTGGAGCGCTGGTTTGGGTCTCCCAGCTCTTTGCTGCAGCTCTGTGTAGATTTAGGACTGAAAGAACAAAAGAAGTTTTGCCCCGGAGAAGGCAACTGAAGATTCTGTGGGTGCTTCAGTGCTGGGGCAGTTTTGGGTGAGGGGATACGACAAAGATCTAAAACTCTCAGAAGGTGTCCAAAGGAGGGACAGGAGGATGGGGAAGGGTCTGCAGGGGCCACCCGAGGTCACCTGGTCAGCTCAGCCTGGAGGAGGCTGAGGGCAGAGCTCCCCGGGGCTGCAGCTCCTCCCGAGGGGCAGCGCAGGGACAGCTCCGATCTCTGCTCCAGGGACAGGGACAGCAGCCAGGGAGCGGCTGGAGCTGGGCCAGGGCAGGCTCAGGCTGAGAGCAGGGAAAGGTTCTTCCGTTGTATTTTAGGTAAAGTGTCCTCCCGCACAGGCTGCTGGGCACTGCCCAGGCTCCCCAGGGAATGGGCACGGCCCCGAGGCTGCCAGAGCTCCAGGAGCGTTTGGACAGGGAGCTCTGGCAGGAAGCTCATCCCTCCCTCCCTGCAGGTGACACGGACCTTTCCCGGGGGCACAGCTCGGGACTTGGTTCCACACCTGGTGTCAGACAAGGAGCTGTTCTGTGCCCCCAGTGCCAACAAAGACCCTTCCAAAAACTCCAGGTTTCCATCCCACGGGGACTGGGACCATTTCCTCCCCCAGTGCCCCAAGCAGGGGTGCCTGTGAAAGGTGAAGAACCAGAGCAGTCCTGTCTGTACCCAGCAGGAAGCAAAGGAGTCCCTTCCCAGGAATGCTGCAGGCAGCAGGAGAGATTCCTGCTATTCCATCACAAAATCTTAACAGGAGAGGCTTTATTTTCTCCAGAAGAGCTGTGCCAGGTCCAGCTTTTGGATCTGCTTCGATCTTCCCAAAGTTGTGTCCTGGACACCAAGGGGACTCCCCTTCCTCTTGATCCTAAAAGGCAGAAGGGGTGTCCACATTCCCTGGCATGGAAAAGCTGGATTCACCCTGAGGATGAGGAGGGAAAGGTGCTGTTCTGGTAGCTGGTGCTGCTTTCCCAGGCCCGGGGCAGGGGAATTTCTGGAGCCTCCACATCTCCCCTTCTGCTCCCACCAGGAGCCCGAAGTGTCACCGAACTGCTGCATCCCCAGAGCTGCACAAACCTGTGCTGGGAGTCACTGTAAAAGGTAATTGGTCTAAAACTCCCAAAATCTCAATTCCTGAACCTTAGGAAGGAATTCCTGAATTCAGCATCTGGCTGGCCCAGCTGAGGAACTTCCTGTGTATGAGTAAGCCTGGCAAAACTCTCATCTGCCTTTTCCAGGGACCAACAGCGTTCTCCAGCTTCAGGTGAAATCCCAGAATCCCAGAATCCCTGAGGCTGGAAAAGCCCTCCCAGCCCAGCCAGGCCCAGCTGTGCCCCATGCCCACCTTGTCCCCAGCCCAGAGCACTGAGTGCCACCTCCAGCCCTTCCTGGGACACCTCCAGGGATGGGCACTCCAAACCTCCCTGGGCAGCTCTT
>NW_008240021.1:816174-817033 GCF_000691975.1 Corvus brachyrhynchos | reverse complement strand
TCCCTCAGCTGCTCCTGGGGCTCCAGCCCCTTCCCAGCTCCCTTCCCTGCCTTGGCCCCGCTCCAGCCCCTCCAGGGCTCTCCTGCCCTGAGGGCCCAGAACTGGACACAGCCCTGGAGGGGTCTCACAGTGCCCAGCACAGGGGACAGTCCCTGCCCTGGGGGACAATCCCTGCCCACACTGGGGCTGGCACAGCCCAGGGGCCATTGGCCTCTTGCCCACCTTGGACTCCCAGCAGTTCCTGAGCAGAGGCAGCACAGGGGACAGAGGTGAGAGGGGAAAGGTCTTTCCTGGGCAGAAGGAAGGGATAAGGCTCCCCATCACCTTGGAGGGCGCTTTGGGATCACCCACGCTGCCAATGGGGACTGCACTGGCAGCAGTGACCTCTCTGGGGACAGCGAGTGTCCCCAGGCCACTCCAGCTGCTATTCCAGGGATCATGCCATGTAGGAGGAATGACCTGGTGTCCTCAGTGTCCTGGGAGCTCACGCAGCACTAACTTGACCACCACCTTTTAATAAAGCTGCAAAGGTCATATTGATTTTCCAGGCTCTAATCACATGGAATATTTTATCCATTATGGAGCAGCAAGTTTGAAAGCCTTGGCTGCTTATTTGATTTCAGCAGACAGACAATTCCCAGCAGAGCTGTGAAACCTGATATGTGTCATCCTCTGAGCTGACACAGAACATCCCAAACCGGGGCGGGTTCACTCCTGGACTGATGGCTCCAGACTGGCACAGACTGGGACGGGCAAAGCTCAGCTCAGAGCCAGGCTGGGAGCAAATCCAGGGCTTTGCACCCCTCCTGGAGCTCTGGCAGCCTCGGGGCCGTGCCCATTCCCTGGGGAGCCTGGGCAG
>NW_008240021.1:815278-816130 GCF_000691975.1 Corvus brachyrhynchos | reverse complement strand
GCGCCCCCCCGGGCCCCGCCCCCAGCCGCTCCCTGGCTGCTGTCCCTGTCCCTGGAGCAGAGATCGGAGCTGTCCCTGCGCTGCCCCTCGGGAGGAGCTGCAGCCCCGGGGAGCTCTGCCCTCAGGCTCAGGCTCATTCCTGCCGTTTTGTGCCCTCCTCGGTTTTGTGTCACACATTTCCTGGTTCCAGTCAGCCTCTGGGAGTTTCTCCATCGCTTGGTAGCTCAGGGTCACACCCAGGAGGAGCAGGCTGAGGACGAGCCCAGGGCCCCGTGGGTGGCACCTGCAGCCTCCAATCTGTCCTTGGCTTTAACGAAGAATTGTGGCTTAAGGAGTTGCCACTCAATCCACGGTCCTACAGGGAAAAAAATCCCCTAAAGAATTCCAGATGCACAAGTAGGGGAAACACAAATAAAACTGCAAGAGTTTGAAAATTAACTCCAGGACCAAAACACCATAAATTCAGTATTAGAAGTGGCCTGGACTGAGCAGCCTGGAAAGCAGCTGGGACCCCAGGGAGCTGCAGGAGGAACCTGGGCACCCTTTGTACCCCCAGCACTCCGAAGGGGCTGCTGTTCCCTGTTCCCGAGGAAGAGGAAGAGGAGCAGAAGTAAATCGGGATAAAAGGCCAAGGCACAGAGTCCTCCCCTCCTCGGGAGGAGTTCTTGCACCTCCATGGGAGTTTGGGTTTGGGTTTTCCAGGCTCCAGGCCTGGGTTTGGCTCAGTGAGAGGCTCTGGAGGCTCCGGCACCGACAGAATGGCCACGAGCACCAGGGAGAACGGGGCTGGTCTGAGGCCAGGCTGGAATTTCTGCCCCAGTTCTAAATTGTGACTCTGAATCCATAGGGAAA
>NW_008240021.1:813300-815267 GCF_000691975.1 Corvus brachyrhynchos | reverse complement strand
ACGAGCCTGATTTGATGGAGTTTAAAGCAGCTGCAGGGCACAATGTGAGCCTTCATTTGGTCTGAGCCCGGGCTGGAATTTCTGCTCTGGTTCTAAATTTTAAATGTGGGGAAAAAGACAAAAAGGAGCCCAGTCTAGTGGAGCTTAGACCAGTTGCAGCTCATGATGTGACTCCTCATAGGAGGGTGAGAAATTAACTGCTGGGGTGAAATTAACTGGTGAAATTAACTGGTTTGGCTGATTTGGGCCACTGATTTTTTGCTGAATTTTGGGAATTTTGTCAGAACAGTGAAATTTAGGTGTAAACATCAAATGTAGCAACTCCAGCCCAAGCATTGCAATCACCAGCCAAAGAGGACCCCCCTGGGTTTGGTGGTGAAGTTTCTCAATACCCAACTGACACATTTTCACCTTCTGGCATTGAAGAATTGCAATTGAAAATTAAGTTTGTATGACATTTTAAAAGGAGATGATTTCTTCACAGGACCATATATTTAATTATATTATTTAAGATGTATTTAATATATTTAATTTTCTAGTCAGTAACTAGAAAGGTTTTATTCAGCTTCTTAGAGGGATTAATCCTTAAAATCCTTTTGTGGGGAGGCAGAGGGATATTATAAAAAATACTACCGGCTTTTTTAAACCACATTTATTTTTTTTTTTTCTTTTCAATCAAAATGTACTGAACGGACACTGGAGGAGAATTTTTTCCTTATTTTTTAGGCTGCCAGTGTTTAACAGGGACAGCTGAGAGCCACAGGATGTGTCAGAATGTCTTTGGTGCCAGGCAGGAGGAATTGTTGTTTATCCCGAGGTTTCCCTGCTCAGATTAATTTCTTTTTATTTTTCAAATGGAGAAAATTCATTCAATGAAATCTCATTGGATTAAACCTTTTTTAAAAACCCTAAACGGAGAAAAAATTTAAACGGGGCCTTTCAAATGTGAAGGGTTTGCTTTGGATTTCGCAGGACGCAGAAGTCGCCAAAGGAAACTCTTTTTGCCCTGAGCGGCTCCGCGAATTCCCCAGTGCTGCTCGGAATGAGCAAATCCCCCTTTCCCGGCGTTGGGAAAGGATGTGCTGCAAACCGGGGAACGCAGCTGACCGAGGAGGCTCTGAAGTTGCAGCCCTTTGTGTTTATACTTTTGAAATATCTCCATTGTGATGCAAATGCTGATTTTCAATCCGAAAAAGAAGAAGAAGAAAAAAAAATATCTCTTTCTCCCTGTGCAAACTGTTGTAGGAAGTGAGCTTAACTCCAAATGTTCCCATTGAAGGGCGGGATTTCTTTCCCTCCTTGTTTTCTGTCAAACACTGGAAACGGCCGGTGTCAAATGAGCTGCTTTTCTCTTTATCCAAGCCTTGACACTTCCAGCCTCCATCCTTTGGGCACAAACGTCTGAATTTTAAAAATATCTTCAACTCGTCGTCGGTAACATTTGAGGGGAGCGTTTGTGGGCAGAGGGGGTAAGGGAACTTCAGCGCTCAGTCCTTTTATTCTCCTTTTAAAACCGAAATCCCCTCTCCGAGTTTCATCAAAGGCTTCCTCATTAGTGGATATCCATGGAAATTATATCTCGAGAGGAGGAATAACTGAATGAAATGCATAAATTCAGGGCTGATATGCCAGGCTTTCATTAAAGTCGGGGATTTTATGTTTATTGTCCGAATTCTGCGGGCTCTTCAACAAGAGCGCCCCAAATTTGTGCAGAGTTTCGGGCAGGGCGGGCGTTGTGGCGCCTGACAATTTTGATGCCTTTCATGTGGATCGGGTTAAAAGTGTTTTTACTGTATCCCTCTGGATGCAGTTCTGAAGAAACATTTCTCCTGCCAAAATACACACACAGGCTGGGATTAAAAGGGCTGAAACCTACCACCAAGTTCTTACCGCCCTCCCACCATCATTAGACTAAATCCGCCGTCATTCCAGATTCATTTTTCCCTTATTCATCTGTCCAACTAATT
>NW_008240021.1:812675-813203 GCF_000691975.1 Corvus brachyrhynchos | reverse complement strand
TTTTAATTTTTTCTGTTACATAGAGAATACATAATGAAAAGCTGCATTTTCTGGGTACATGCACACATTTGGAGCGGATGAACCATATGTGAAGTGACATACAATGCTGAATGGGGGCTGAATGGTGTCCAGTGCTAAAAACAGTGCAAGTCCAGGAACAAAAAGCAGGAGAACAAGAGCCCTGTGCTGGGCTTGCCTCGCTCGAACACCAGGGGATTCGCCGCTAAAACATGGGTATAATTTCACTGTTTTCACTCACACAAGCTGTGGGAAAGGAGTCACCATCTGATGTTTGATTGTGCTGGATATGTTTTTGGCAGTAGCCTTGTAGCCCGCATTGAAGGAAGAAAAAGGGGGGAAAAAGAATGGAGCTGCATTTGCCGGGTTGGATTTGGCGTCTGGCGGGAGGCAGGGCTGGAGGAGCCACCTGAGAGCGCGGCCGCGGCCCCGCTCCGCTGCCCTTTCCCCCTTTCCCGTGGCTCTGCCTCACCCCGGGGGGATTTTCGCCCTCCTGGCAGTCCCTGGGGG
>NW_008240021.1:805807-812414 GCF_000691975.1 Corvus brachyrhynchos | reverse complement strand
AAGGGAAGGGCTCCTGCAGCTGCCACCGCCCTCGACAGCTCCGCAGCCCTTCAGGGGGCTTAAGCCCCGGCTTAAAGAGAGAGAGGCATCTGCTTAAATCCTCTCAACTTCAGACGGGCTTAGCTGAGCGCTCCCAAGTTGGGGATGCACTGAAAGGCTCTGCCTAACGAGGAGAGAACCCGGCAGCTGTTCGGCTGCTGCGCTGAGCTGGGATCTGAGGCGGCTTCTCCCCTTCCCGAGTTGACAACAGACCCCGGTTCTGACCTTTCTTTCCTTTCTGTGGGGTCAGGGAGAACAGGGCCACCCGGGGCAGCATTCCCGGAGCATCCCGGGATTCTCTGACGGGCTCAGCTCCAGCTTTGCTTTGGGACAGTGGCATTCCCGGCTCCTGCAGCCGTCACCCCTCAGGGGAAGCACCAGCCCTCATGAGGGAGGTTTGGAGAGAGGTTCTGGCTCCCAGCTTTTTCTCGTGTTAAAGATGTCATCGTTTGAGAATCCCAGAATCCCAGAATTCCGGGATGATTTGGGCTGGAAGGGACCTTAAAGCTCATCCAGCTCCGACCCCCTTCCACTGTTCCCAGGTTTATCAGAGCAAGAAAATCGGGATGCTTCCCAAGAAGCTGCCAGAACAGAAACGTCACCAGATTCTCCGGTGTGACTTGTGGAGGGCTTGGACCTCTCGTGCCCGGAGCAGCGCATCCCAGAGGGCCCAGACCCGCCCCCAGCCGATGTGGGAAGGGGAAGAGCTGCAGGTGGGACAGGGGGGAAGCGTCGCTGCCCAGGAGCAGCAGGAGGAAGAGGAGGAGGAGGAGAAGCGGATTGGGCGCGGAGGAGCCGGGGTTTTCCCGGAGCTCCTTTGTGCGTGCCGAGATTTCTCCAGCAGGTGGAGATCTCAAAACAGGGTTGTGCGCCCGAGGAAACGCTTCCCAAAACAAAGCACGAACGGACAGATCCCGGCAAGAAAAAGTTTAAAGAAAGTGTTTGGGAGGAAAACGCCCGGGGAAAGTGTCACTTTTCCAGCTGCTGCCTGAGCTCCCCTTGCCGGAGAGTGATCCACACCTTTGCTAGTGCAGAGATACACCGTGTGGAGGAATTAATCTTCTTTTTTCCCGTTTTTTTTTCTCCTTCCATAGGGTGTAGTGGGCTAATGGAAGCGTATAATTACCGTGTTAGTGTTAGGGAGCAATATAGGCGCAATAAATTAGGGCTGCTTTGCAATTAGAACGATGAACACAGCTGTGGAGACAAATGGCATATGTGCTAATTAAATAATTTGTCACTTGACTGTTAAGCAAACAATACCGGCTCTTTCCATCACAAACTCCGTCCCTGGCTGCGGATGGGCCATTAACGGCCCGGAGGGAACAGATTGCGCTGCTCGCCGGGCTGAGAGCGCTGGCGGCGTGGGGCGGAGGTGGAGTGGGACAGAAACCAGCCCCGCCTTGGGAATTATCCCGGGTTTTCGTCTTGGAGAGAGCAGAGATCTCAGAATCCCACAATCACTGCACAGTCAGGGCTGGGAGGGACCTCTGGAGATCACCCAGTCCAAGCCCTGCCCAGGCAGGGTCCCCTGGAGCAGGTGACCCAGCAGCGTGTCCAGGGGGGTTGGGATGTCTCCAGAGAGGGAGACTCCAGGCCCTCCCTGGGCAGCTGTTCCAGGGCTCTGCCCCTCCATGGGAGGAAGTTCTTCCTCAGGCTGGGCTGGAATTGTTGTGGTTTAGTTCCTGGCCATTGCTCCTCGTCCTGCCACTGGCACCACGGAGCAGAGTCTGGCACCACCTGACAGCCCCTGGAGAGATTTGGATGGATTGATGGATCCCCTCTCAGCCTTTTCCCTTCTCCAGACTGACCAGGCCCAGCTCCCACAGCCTCTCCTCATCAAAGATGCTCCAGACCCCAAATCATCTCTGTGGCCTTCACTGGACCCTCTCCTGCTCCTTCCTGAACTGTGGAGCCCAGAACTGAACAGGACACTGCAGATGAGTCTCCCTGGGGCCAAGCAGAGGGGCAGGATCCCCTCCCTGACTTGCTGGGAATGCTCTTCCCAACGCCCCCCAGGATCCCAGGGGCTCTCCTGGCCCCAGGACACATTGGCATCCCCCAAGAATCCCAGATCCTGGAAGTAATCCTGTTAACACACACATGTATGATACAGCAATGTAAAAAATAGTTTAATAAATAAACATTAAAATACAAATTTTAAAAACTGAATCAATAAATACTTGATTAGCAAGGTGACAAAAAAAACCAAATCAAAAAAGCCCCCAGGAGTTCAGTATCAGCACCTTCCTCCTTTCAAGCAGAAATTATTCTGCTCTGGAGATTCTGAGCTCTGCAATTGGGTCTTGTTTTAATCATTTACTGTAAAAACACCAGGTTGGGTCCAGGTCCACCAGGAAAAGGGGCCTGAAATCAAGATTGAGAGAAAAAACAAGGAGGACACCAAAGTACGAGGAGAGGGAAATGCCCAAAGACAGAAACGCAGTCATGTTTAAAGGCCTTTACAGGAGAAAAACAATGCAGAATTACTAGAGAATTACAAGAATTACATAGAGAACCGTTCCACAATAAACCATTGGTACCTTCTGGCACCTGAAAGGATTTCCTGCTGTCAGAAGGTTCAACATTAAGAGTTTCGGGCATAAAAGCCCTCAAGTTCGTTACGTTTCTCCTGCGTGCTTCATTAATTTGTTTGTTCCTCAGCTGATGGCAGGACCTGGGAGAACCCTTGGGATGCCTTTTAAATAACAAAATAATGTTGGGATCGTTGGGGTGTCTATGCAGGTCCTTGGGGTCCTTCCAGCCCAGCATATTCCACGGCTCTCTGAGCCCATGATTCGGGAATGGTGTGGGCTGTGCTGGTGTTGACTCCTCCGGGGAAGGAAATGGGGGAGAAGCAGAACAAAAGATAACCCCCCACCTGCAGGGTATTTTAATGCTCATCCTGTGGCACAACATCACAGCTGTATCACCACAGGGGAAAACAAGGAAAAGGTGGGAATCAGTGGCGTTTCCCAGATCCGCCCGAGTGGATAATTGGCCCCTCTGCTGTTGGCATGGCTGGATCCCTGAGAGAATGACAGGATTTGATCCTTCCAGAGCCCCCTGGGCAGCCCTGGAGACCCTGGCATCAGGCAGGGCCTGTTTGAAGCCCCTGGGGACACGTCTGGGGAGCCAGGGGTGTGACAGCAGCAGGAGCAGCGGCACAGGCTGGGCTGAGGTGCCAGCTCAGGTTCCAGCTCTCGTGATGGGCATCTCTGGGGCTCTGCAGGTCGCTCCAAACAGGGCAGAGTTTTCCCCAGGCCAGTGTTGACACTTTCTGCATCACTACCCACAGCTGGTCGCCTTTTAGTGGCATTAATTATCAGTTACATTCTTGTCTCCAATCACCAGCCCTGTCTGTGCAACTCCACCCCCTCAGCCTCCTGCAGCCACCTCAGGCAGGTGGGGAAATCACCTGGAACTGGGCAATAAATGCCTGGAACTCAGTGCTCTGGGCTGGGGACAAGGTGGGCATTGGGCACAGCTGGGCTGGGAGGGCTTTTCCAGCCTCAGGGATCCTGGGATTCTGTGTGTGTGGGGCTGTGGGAAGTCCCAGCTACATCCGTGGGGGATGCTCATGGGCTGAAACCCCTCAGGTGGGGCACTGGAGTAAAAGGAGCAAAATTTCACAGAATCCCAGGATCCCTGAGGCTGGAAAAGCCCTCCCAGCCCAGCCAGGCCCAGCTGTGCCCCATGCCCACCTTGTCCCCAGCCCAGAGCACTGAGTGCCACCTCCAGCCCTTCCTGCCAAATGCCACATCCACACATCTTTTGAATACTTCCAGGAATGGGACTCCTGCCTGGCTACTTATTTGGTGAATAAATATTTCCTAACACCCAGCCTGAGCCTCCCCTGGCCCAGCCTGAGGCCGTTTCCTCTCCTCCTGTCCCTGTTCCCTGGCAGCAGAGCCCGACCCCCCCGGCTGCCCCCTCCTGTCAGGGACTTGTGCAGAGCCACAAGGTCCCCCCTGAGCCTCCTTTGCTCCAGCCTGAGCCCCTTTCCCAGCTCCCTCAGCCTCTTCCCACAAGGGGCCAATTCTGACAGAAACAGAGCAATTAAATACGAACGTACAGAAATAGCACGCATTTATGGCCTGGATCCACTGCACTCCAGCTTCCCCAGGTCAGGCAGGGAGGGAAATCCTGGCTGTGGGGGGCTCTGGGGCGAAAATGCCTGCTGCCCGGCACAAAACCATTTCCCCCGCTGTTCCCACTGGGAATCCCTCGGCCTATTCAGAGCGTGGCTGGAGAAAACAAGAGCCCCGCGACCATCTGGGGACAGCGAACCGGGGCTGCCACCCGAGCTGAGCGGGGGCCCTGCAGCAGCCGGGCGGGAGCAGAAGGAGCGAGGGGCCGGGCCCGGCCCGCGCAGGGGGAACGGAGCCCTTAGAAAGACATTTTCTGATGATTATTTTGGGAAACCTTCTGGTAATCCCCAGTCAATCTGCATGCTAATAGAGGTCATTTACCAAAGCGGAGTACTGGGGGAAGCTTTGCATAATAACAACGTGAGTTTGATTTGATACTAAAACTTTTCAACTGTTCCATCAAAGGCAGAGCTGAAATTCTGGGGGAAAAAAAATGGCATTGAATGCAGGAGTGAATCTGGACACAGTTAAAGGGAGCTCTTTTTGATCAATTAGACCTCTCTGTGATGTCATCTTTATTACTTATTCTAATGAGATGGGTGTTGTAAAAAGGATTGGGGAGTGAAATCCATTGATAATCTCCTTAGCACCGGGGATAATATCCGAGGTTTCTCCCCCACATCGAGAACTCTAAGCTGCTCTAATATACTTTAAGACTTCTCAGTATCTCTCTATTCTTGAGGAAGATGATTTTTTCTCTCCCTGATGGGTGTAGGTTTGCTCCCTCTCTGAATCATTCGCTAAGGGATTTCCAGCTGCACTTGTTTTTATTCAGCGCTGGGTTTTGTGCACAAAAGGCCCGGTTTAACCCCAGCTCAGCGCTGGCGCCCCTGCCGAGGCTGCTGCACCAGGAGCCGGTGCAGCTGCAAACTTCCTGCTCCGGCCTCAGAGCTACGCTGAAGTCATTTAAGTACCTTGGCAAATATGGGGAATCTCTTCCGCGCGTTTAGAGGGAGAATGGGAGAGCTGGTGGAGTATTTGCACAGCTCTTGGTTTCAAACGAGTGTTCGGGGCCACAATCGGGATGTGCTGCACGCCACTCACGCCTCCGGCCGGGCTAAGAGATGCACAATGAAGTGATAAAATCACTAAAAGGAGGAAATTCATGGCACTCGAATCGGGGTCTTTACTCCTCGTGCTGGCATCAGACCTTCCTGGGCGTCACCAGGAGACACAAACCCGGCGAGTTTCCCAAACCCTCTGGAAAATGCCAAGGAAAAGGACACGAACTTGCATGGAATAAAGGGAAATCATAGTCCAAACTGCTGGGGTACAGTTACAGCCGTTTTTTGGGTGTGTTTGAGAGAGAAAGGGGCAAAGAGATTAAAAAAGAAAAAGAGGGAGAGAGAGAGAGAGAGAAAGAAAGAAAGAATGAGAAAAAGGCTAAGAGAATAAAGAGTCAGAAAAAAAGAAGACAGAGAGAAGGAAGAATGAAAGAAAGAAGGAGAAAAGGACAGAAGGAAAGAAAGAGAAAAAAGAAAGCAAAAAAGAAAGCAAAAAAGAAAGGAAAAAGAAAGTGCAAGAGAGAAAGCAAGAGAAAAAGAAAGAAAGGAAAGGGAGAAATGCAAAAAGAGAGAACTGGAGATGGGAGACGAAGGGAGGAAGGAAGGGAGGGGCATTTGAGGGGTGTCTTCCAGAAAGAGATTAAAGATGATACAGGAGATAACACAAAAAAACCCAGAAGATAGTATATGAAAAAAATTAAAAATAGAATTTGTTTGTTTCTGAACTTCTTCTTCTTGACACAAGGGTTTTTTTCCAAAGCAAAAAGTTCACATGTTCCTTGAGAAACAGGAATAGAGAAGTGGATGGACTTGGCAAAGAGAAATACAAGGCAAAGCTGTGTGCAGATGTTCTCCCTCAGTGCTGAGGAGAAGGAAACAGAGCCTGCGGGGCATGTGTGATATGCCAATAACCCCGCAGGGCCCCTGTGGGCTGGGCAGGGAGGTGAAAGCTCCTCAGGGCTGCTTTGCCACCCCTGCCACTGAGGGGAATGGCAGCTCAGGATCCCAGATCCCAGGATCCCTGAGGCTGGAAAAGCCCTCCCAGCCCAGCCAGGCCCAGCTGTGCCCCATGCCCACCTTGTCCCCAGCCCAGAGCACTGAGTGCCACCTCCAGCCCTTCCTGGGACACCTCCAGGGGTGGGCACTCCACCACAGGAACCACCCAGCACCTCCGGGTGCCCTCGTGGAACGAGAAACAGCGATGAGCAGAGACCAGCCTGGGACAAAGCAGAGGGATCTGGGGAGCAACTCCAGAGGGAATTCCAATGGTTTGTCTGGAAGACACGGCCGAACATCCGTCCGGTTCTTACAGAGGGGGAATAAAGCCAGCCCTGCCGGAGGGTCCCTGTCAGGAGGAGCCAAATCTGCACATTGTTTGTCATGTCCCGAGGCTGCTCCTGCTCACGGCTGGGG
>NW_008240021.1:798818-805646 GCF_000691975.1 Corvus brachyrhynchos | reverse complement strand
CGGGGCCCCCCCCCGCCTCATTTGCATCCGGCTCCTGGCAGGGAAGCCGAGGATGACGCGGTGTCCTGACCCTGTCTTACACAAATGTCAAGCTGTCCCCGTTTGTCCCCCCTGCGGCTTGATGGGACTCGTGTTCCCCCCTCCGGAGGGGCACACGGCAGCTCTGCAGCCTGGAGAGCTCTCAGCAGCTCCTGGGCCGGCCGGGCGCGGCCAAACCTGGCTCTGCTTTCCTGTCCTGCCTTCCCTGCCCTCCATCTCTGCCTGTAGGGACAGCCAGGAGTGAGGCCGTGGGGACACCAGCCCTGGGTGAGACAGTAATGCCAGCACAGGGGCGGCACCCCCTGCAGCGCCCCACGGGATCCCAATGGTGTGGGACCATGGCTCTGGATCCCCACGGGATCCCCTGGTATGGGGCCATGACTCTGGATCCCCATGGGATCCCCTGGTGTGGGGCCATGGCTCTGGATCCCCACAGGATCCCCTGGTATGGGGCCATGGCTCTGGATCCCCACAGGATCCCCCGGTGTGGGGCCACGGCCCCAGCTTTGCCCTGGATCCCATAAGAAGGGTTTGTGATCCCTGCAGGGAGATGAACGAGGGCCATCCCAGCATTTCGTTCCTCAAAGCCCCTCAGGAGCAACTCGAGGCCCTGACACCCAAGGCCGTCCTCCCTCTGCAGAGCCGGGGATGCCCCAGGGCCAGCGCTGGCCCCGGTGCGGTGCCGAGGCAGGGCTGCGCTGGCCCAGCAGGGCAGGAGTCCCTGTGCCTGTGTGCACGGCTCTGTCCCATCTGCCCGGCCCAGACAATGCTGCCACAGTCCCTCCTCCAGCTCGTGCAAGCACAACAAAACTGCCAATTAATGAAGAGTTGTCAGATGCTGCCAGCGCTCACGGGCCCAGGCGGTGACCCAACTGTCACCGTGGTGGACAGTAGGACACGGCAAGAGCTCTCAATCAGTTTAGGGGCTTAAAAGCAGTGACTCACCAACAGACAGCCATTGATTTTATCGTGGGGCAATAATTATTGCATTGTTCAGGGTGTGTCAATGCCACTCTGTTCCGTGACAGTGGCCTTGTCCCCTCACAAATGATTTCTATCAAATCAAGAAGATGAACCGTTTCTGGTGATGGGTTTGCAATGGGCGTGAGGCAGCTCCACAAGGAAAACCTGATTTACAGAAAATGAGCCAAATCATCCTGGGACCTTCCCCTCACTGAGCCCCCGTGAGTTTAACTCGAGACTTTTCAAAGGGGCTGCGGGGGAGAGCATAAAGCTCTGATCATTCTCTATGTTCCCTGAGCTGACCCAGCCAGGATGGAATCTGAGCAGCGGGAATGGCCTCCCAAACCTGTAAATGAGAGGAGGAGTCATCCCCACGCACCGAGAAGGAGCCCCAACCCCACTTCCATGGGAGCTCCAACCCCTGCAGCCAGAAAGGGCTCTGCCTCTGTGGGAACATGGGGCTGAGCTCCCTCCTGCTGCTCCCAGGGCGTTTTGGAGGAGCAGGGGGTCAGTGCTGCTCTTCGGGAAGTTGGCTGATGGCTCTGCTGGAGTCCCATTGCCTCCAGGATAAAGAATTTAGGACAAAAAGCCTGACAAGTCAGGTCAATTTCTGCTGATTCTGTATCAAATTGGTATTTTGGGTGCAAAGCAGTTCATTTCCACGTGTTTCTCCAATAACTCAGAGGTGGTGTCCGTCCAGGTGGGACAGAGTGGGAGCTGGCGGCTCCCTGAGGTATCTCCAGCAGCACCAGCAGGGAAGGACAGCTCGGGCACATCCCAGCCCCTGAAACACCGGACAGAGGAGCAGCCCTCCCTCCTGGAGAGGCTGGCACAGCACCCGAGGCTTTGTGTGCCCACCCCAGCAGCTGCCCATCCCTCCAGGACCCTGGGCCGTGGACATCCCTGGCTGTGTCCAGCAGCTGCCCATCCCTCCAGGACCCTGGGCCATGGACATCCCTGGCTGTGTCCAGCAGCTGCCCAAGGCCACCCTGCCCGCAGCTCCCGGGAAGCGCAGCCGCTTTTGGGAACCTCCAGATCTGGAGGCCCTGTGCTGCAGCAGACTCTGCTCTCCTGCATCTGCCAAAGCCAACACGTTTCCCCCACCTCTGCCCAGCTCCCCTCCCGCTGCTGGGGACCCTGGTGGCTTTTTTCAATGGTTGTTTTCTTTCTGCTTAAGACAGCCCCGCTTCTCTGCGGGGAGAAAGGCCCCGTTTGTGGGGCACAGCTGCATCTCAAAGGTACATTGTTGGCCAGTTATGAATTTGCATGCCTTTACTAATGTGTGGAAACAGGAGAATTCTTTTGCTTTTTAATCGAAATTGATGTTATTCCTCTGCCAGTGGTACCCGAGGAACTGTTTTGTTCCATTTCCTCTCCTTTCATGCAGCCCTATTTATGTTTCGATCTGGTTTGCTGCCACCAAGAATCATTGTCATTGCCACCAGTGGCTCGGGGCCGGCCAAGTCCAGCAGCTGTGTGTTTAATGCCTCCCCTCACCAAGGTTTATTTCCTTGACAACATGAGCTTGTTTGAAGCAACTTTCCTCCCTTTAAGAAGAAAGAAATAAAGAAAAAGTCCTTTTCTAGTGTTGCTTTTTATTTTTTCCTATTTTCCCCCTTTTTTCCCGTTTTTGGTTTTTTTTTTTTTCTTTCCTTTTTAGCTGGCAGACAGGAGTAGGACTTTGGGCTGCGAATCCCGGGGCTACCCCCGGTTATTATTCGATGGTCCCCACTTCCCCCTGCCCGAGAAGCCGGTCCTGCTCCTCAGTCCCCTCCACATCCCCAATGGAATACCTAGGTGGCCAAACGGGACCCGCTGACCTCTATATCCTGTTCCTTTCTCCGCGCTTTGCTGCCAGTTTCCTGGATAAAAGACGAGAGTGAGAGATAATTAACAAAAAACATGGCCCTCGGACAATGAAACAACTGGCCTTGGCCAGCCAGAAATTTATCCTGGTTTTCTAGGTGAACTTTCTCCCATCAATCTTTCCTTTAACCTCCGTGTTAGTGGAAGCAATAGGAACACCCCCTCCCCTCCCCCGAGCAAATGCTTTCTTTTGAGGGGGAACAAAACCCGGGATCGGCGAGGGCCGAGGTAAAATCTGGGTGGTATCGTGCGGCCGCACAAAGCCCCCACTGTTCCCCGGGCCGGGGCTGGTGTTTTACAACAGGGGAGGGGAGAGGCTGAATGGGCCGATGATGTGAAACAATCCCCGCGATTCAGGCCGACAAACCCATCCTCTGTTCCGCCGGGCCGGACAAAAAGAAGGGGAGAGCGGGCAGGGAGGGAATTAAACCCAAACCGCATCGTCTCAGGAGAAGCTTTAAAGCGCTTCTGGGGGACGCCTGGGATATAATTCCGCAGCTTTCGGGTGTCCGTGCGGCTCCGGGGGCTGAAGGGAAGGGCCGGGAATGCTTTGTCCAGGGGGAGAAGCACAATGGCCCCTAAGTGCCGGCATCTCTCACTCCCAAACCCATCAGTGGCAAAAAAAAATGATGGGCGGTGGGGCTGGGAGCAGGCGGGACAATGCGGCCCCACTTCAGGTCCCCTCGAGAGGGTATTATGGGCAGGGAAAATATTTGTGCTCTGAAGATGACACTCTCCATTTGTTAATGGCTCTCACCCGGCGCTGATAATCACACCCTGCGCTCTCCTGTCAGTTGTCTGCTGCTTCCCAATTAATGGGGCTCGCTCGGGAAAAGCATCCCTTTTTCTGCGGCCGAGACAATTCCATTGTGTTCACCTACTTGAGAAGAGGGAAAGGTGAATATGAGGGCACCGGGCATTGTAAATTCCCACTAAAACGCGGGCTGAAAGAGCACCCCTCCAATAAATTAAGGAGGCTTTCCTCCCGTTGGGAACAGCACGGTCCCAGGCTTGAGGGGGAGAATCTGGGGCAGAAATTTAGCATTGCTTTTTTTGTCCAGCCCTATTATCACTTGCTAAAAAAATTATCATTTCCTTTAAAAAGCTGGGCCAGTTGTAAGTTCTGTGCACGGGCTCGAGAGCCCAGCCAGATGCATTAACACGGGCTGAGACAGCAGCAAAAAACAACAGCTCCATGCTGTATTAAATACTAAAAGCTTCTAAAAGTGGCTTTATTTAAAAAAAAAAAAAAATCGTGTTTCGCTATGCAGGGACCGGTAAAAAGATGAATAAGAAATTCAGCATTTCCTGAGAAGACACAGGCAGGCCATTCCGTTCCTCAAGGACTAAACAAAATGAAACAAAACAAAAAACAAAGCAAAGATTCTCTTTGCAGAGGCACAGCAGTACCTGGATTTAAAGCTGAGCATCCTTGCTTCAAATCCCTCTTGGTGAATACACAACATTCCCAATATACACAATATTCCCAGTATTCCCAGCATAAATACAAGGGTAAGACAGGGACATCCCCTCCCACCAGCCGACCACTTTATTTTCCACTATTGCTCAGATTTACTTTCCATTTACTTTCTCTTTATTTTCCATTTACTTGTAGAGGCTCCAACACTTCGACATAGCTTCTGGGAGGTTTTGCTTGATCTTTACTTGGGTTGCCCAAGCCAGAGCAACTTCTTGGGAGGACCATCCCTCCTTCGGCTCTGCAGCCTTGAAAATCCCCCGTTGGGATGAACTCTTTGCCAAGCTGGTGGCTGAGGGCTTGAGCTCCTTCTCAGGGATAAACACACGCCCAGAGGGTCCCAGATTTCCCCACTAAAGTGGGAATGAAGCTGAGGCTCCCCAGGGAAGACCCACCGCTGCAGGGGACTTTGAAGAAGACGTTTATCTGCTTGGAGCCCTGCTCCAGCTTTTCCCTTTAAGGCTGGCAAGCTTGGGAAAAGGAAGCTAAGGAATTGGTGATGGCAGTACCAGCAATGCTGCCAGAATGGTTTGGGTTCAAAGCCCATCCAGTGCCACCCCTGCCATGGGCAGGGACACCTTCCACTGTCCCAGGCTGCTCCAAGCTCCAATGTCCAACCTGGCCTGGAACCCTTGGGTTTCCCTGGGCTGGGAAAAGCTGCTGAGGCTGTGACAGCGAGGGCTGGAGCCTCGTGGTCCTGAGGGATAGCCGGAGTTGAGCTGATTGCTCCAGCTGCTCCCAGTGTCCCCGTGGTCACTCGGGGTTTGTGCCCTGTCCCCAGGGTGGAGTGGGCACTGTGCCATCGGGACAGATGGGCCTGGGCCATTCCAGCTCGGGCACTGTGTGTCCATCAAACTGCTTCTTCATGGAGCCATTCCCAGCCTGGGAGCACAGGAGCTGGGAGGGGGTGTCCAGGAGGACAGCATTGTCACCTTTGGATCTCATCTCCCGGGGGAAGCCAAGGCTGGGAGTCCTTCCCTCCTCTTTTTTTGTCCTTGTCCTCCAGCAGTGAATTCCAGCACTGCAGAGGTGGAGCCGCCCCCAGAGGTGGGGTCAGGGTCCCTGTGCCTAGAGGGGCATCCCTGGGTACCAGGGAATGAGGATGCCTGGAAACAGGGAATCCTTCAGCCCTCTTGGCACCTCGTCACCTCTGTCCCCAAATGTCCGGCACCAAACACCTCGGGCTGCAGACCAAGCCAGTGGATGGGTGAGTGGGGAGCAGAGCGAGGTCTTCAGGCCCAAGAGAGAGCCATGGGACTCTGTCCTCAAGGGAGGAAATGTGGGAGAGGGATGATTAAAACCCTTGGATCACAACCACCACAGCTACACGCAAGCTCCAACTTGCACATGTCACCCCACTGTGGGCATCAGCAGTGCATTGTCCCACGGTTGTCCCCTGTCCTGTCCAGGCAGAACCTGGAGCTGCTGGACATGGGAACAGCCAGGTGAGCCCCACATGACCGTCACAATTTGCTCCTCAAGCTGCTGTGAGCAAATATTATCATTTCCTTGAATTTTCCTCTTTTTGTGTCCAGTTCCAGTAAATGCACACGTTTTAGGAGGCTCTGCAGGAGGCAGGGGAGCTCCCAGATGTGACCAACTCGGGTGGCAAAGCTGCCCCATCTCAACAAGGTGTACAAAATCCACAGGGGATGTGAGCCAAGCTGAAATGTCTGTCACTCTTTGCACCTGAGCTGCAAAAAATGACATCAGGAGTTTGTTTCAAGCGTCAGAAATCACAGAATGCCATCATGGCTGGGGTTGGAAGGAACCTCTGGAGATCACCCAGTCCAAGCCCTGCCCAGACAGGGTCCCCTGGAGCAGGTGACCCAGCAGCGTGTCCAGGGGGGTTGGGATGTCTCCAGAGAGGGAGACTCCAGGCCCTCCCTGGGCAGCTGTTCCAGGGCTCTGCCCCTCCATGGGAGGAAGTTCTTCCTCAGGCTGGGCTGGAATTGTTGTGGTTTAGTTCCTGGCCATTGCTCCTCGTCCTGCCACTGGCACCACGGAGCAGAGTCCTCTCATTTGGAGTCAGTGCAGATGAAAAAGGCTGAGAAGTCCCAGAGTCTTTTCCTATTTCCCATTTAACTTTCCTGCAGAGCTGCTGAAGGGATCTGGTTTATCCCCTCAGCTGTGCCCATGCCCTCAGGAAAGGCCTTGTTTGATACTAAACCAGTGCAGAGCAGATCCTGAAACTTCCCTCTGCCTGGTTCTCCCTCCCTACCCAAGGGATGGTCCTGACAAAGCTGCTGACTTGCCATGGGGTGGTTCTGTGGAGCTCAGGGTTCTCTTTTGATTTCCCTTTCCCTTGGAAGCCCCTCCTGCCCGGCTCTGCACATGTGCAAACACGTCAAGCCCAACATTCTCGTCTCCCTTCTCCCCCTCTGCAGCATCTTCTGCCCAGATGGGACAGATAATCCCTTTTCAGAGCCGCTCATCCTCTGCTTTCAACACAATTTCCTTGACATCCCAAATTACAACCAAAT
>NW_008240021.1:794968-798803 GCF_000691975.1 Corvus brachyrhynchos | reverse complement strand
GAGCCTGAAATCAATTTTGGATCACTCCAAAAACACAGATTTATAGCAAAAATAAATCAACCAAACCTTTGAGGGCGGATCCACGAATTCTTGCTGCGGCCCTGGACATATTTAGTACCTGTTGATGGAGGCTGAGACAGCCCCAGTCCCCAGGAGAGGGGCTGGGACAGGGGGCTGGATCCAGGTGCCCGCTTGGGACAGAGGACACTGGACCTCCACACCCAGCACGGGGTTTGTGCCCCCTCAGAGGGGCTGGGAGCCAGGGGGTCCATCCAGCCCCTCACCCCTGGTGCATTTTAGTGTTTCAATACCAGAGCCCTGGTGCCCCGTGGGCTTTGCAGCCCTCCACGGCCAAGGAGAGCCGCGAGAGCCGGGCTGCCCCTGCGCCTCGGTGTAAAGCGCGAGGAAGTCCCACAGGGTTTGCTCTGCAGCTCCTTGGGAGGCAGAGCAGCCCTTCCCAAAGGGTAAGTAAGGAGCAGCCAAGGGGATAAATACACTGCTTTCACCTCGGAGCTGGAGCGAGCCAGCGGCACCCAGGAGCAGGGACAGGAGTGACTTTGGGAGTCCAGAGGTTTGGAGTTCATGTGGGAAACCCAGGAGAGGTTGGCCCCAGGCCAGGCTCAGCCCCCCAGGCACAGCCATGTCAGGGCCCCAGGCTGGATGCTTCTTTGAGCCAGCCCCTGATCCGGGGCTTAATTTGGGCTCGAGTTTAAATGGGACAAGTTTGTCGGCAGAGCAGAGGGGGCCTGATCCCCTCTCTGGGGCTGAGGGCAAATTCCTGCTCAGCTGGGTTTCGACTACCAAGAAGGGGAATGGGGATTATAATTTTACTATAAAATAAATAAATATAAAATAATAAACATAATAAAATATTTAAAAATTAATGGAATAGAATAGAATATATAATAGACTATATTATATGAATAATATAATAGGAATAATTTCCAACAAGTTTTCTTTCCAGAAACACTAAAGCTTTCCTCCTCATTAACACTGAAGTTCAAATATTGTGTGAAAATGATACCCAAGGAAAAAAGTAATCTCCCATTATCACGTGCTCACATCAAAGGCGCTGACTTTAACTCATTTACTGGGGAAAAATTAACAAATTACAGCGCTGAGTGCCCAAGCAGATTGCTGGGTTTGTTCCTCTCCCTTTCAAGAGATTTCGTTTGGCTTTGAAATCCACAGGAATACTTTGGGAAGGAGGTGCTTTTCAGCGTGGGGAAGGGTAATAAAACCCGGAGTTTTGTTTTTCATTTTTCTGCCTGGTCGAATTTGTCTCCCTGTTGAAATGAGCTCCAAGCGCCCTGTAAAAGACATCCCAGGGTGCAAACAGGTCCCCAGGTGAGAGCTCTGCTTTCCTGCCAGGAAGGTGTTGGGGGCCCCCTTTAATCAGGAGCATTGTGCTTGGGGCTGCGAAGAGGGACCAGTGCTGGATTCAGAAGGAAAATATTTCCTCATCTTCAAGAGCAGAGCCCCTGTGTGTGATCCCTGGGCATTTGCAGGCTGGGCAGGGTTCAGGTCCTTGTCTTTTGGAGGGATCATATCCAGGACCTGGATGGCAGCACAAAAGAGAGTGTTGGAGCCACAGAATCCCGGAATGGGTTGGCCTGGGAGGGACCTTCAAGCTCATCCCGTGGGCAGGGACACCTCCCACTGTCCCAGGCTGCTCCAAGCCCCAATGTCCAGCCTGGCCTTGGGCACTGCCAGGGATCCAGGGGCAGCCCCAGCTGCTCTGGGCACCCTGTGCCAGGGCCTGCCCACCCTCCCAGGGAACAATTCCCGCCCAATATCCACCATGAGCCGATGAACTTTCACTTCTACAGCTCTGCTGCAGGATGAGCTTTCTTTTTAAAAAGACATTCAATCCTAAAATAATTTTTTAAAGTGACCCTGGGGTATAAAAAACTTCAGCAAGGAAGAGAGAAGGTTCTGCTCACAGAGCAGAGGGACAAGAGCAAAGACACGTGATGGTGGAGAGGAGGCCAGCCCCTTCCCAGCTCCCTTCCCTGCCCTGGACACGCTCCAGCCCCTCCAGGGCTCTCCTGCAGGAGCCAGAACTGGACACAGCCCTCAGGTGCGGTCAGCAGCTCCTGGCTCGAGTTGCTTCCCGCTGGAGCAGGGATCACACAGGCACGGCCAGACGGCTCCAGGAGCTGCTCCAGCTCCCTCAGGTACCACCCAGGGCACCCAAACCCCAGGGATGGGCTTCCCTCTCCCTCAAGGCCATTCCCAGCTGAGGGAAGCAGCCGTGCCGGGACCGGCAAGGTAGGAAGGAGATTTGCTTTTGCCTTGGGATTCAGCCTCCAGGATGCCTCACGGGACTGGCTGGAGCTGGGAATGAACCATTTGTCAGGAGTTGCTGAAGGAACAGCGAGTGAAGCGCTGCCTCGGGGCTGCTGATGAGGTTGGGGGCTCGGAGCGCGATCCTTCATCCCTCGGTGGCAGGGACGAGGTGGGGATTGAGCTCTCCATGTTCCTTTTCCAGTTCCGAAGAGTTCCAGGTTCACATCTGGCTGCAATCTCTGTTACCGAGCCTGGCTCAGATCTCTCTCCCGAGTATCCCGGAGGCTGGTCCAGGGCCGGGGCTGACCGGGATCCCTGGGAACACCGGGAAGCGCCTGATGGCACGGGGACACGGCTTCTCCCGAGTGCCCAAGGGATGGGCGAGCCCAGGCTGTCCCACCTCTCCGGTGACTGATTCCATTAGGTCTCATTTTCCCCTCCAAAGCCCTGGGAAGTCTCCCAGCACCCCGCGTGTGGACACGAGCCGGAGTCATCGCGGCTAATGAGATCAAAGGAGGAGCTGTTATCTCATCCCTCCTGCCAAAAGCTGCGGGAGCCGCCGGGTCCCGGACCGGGAACACCCAAATTCCAGCCGGTCCCAGCTCCCTGCCTGACCACGGCAGCCGGGAGGGAAGCGGCGCGGGAGCGCAGGAAATAATTCCCACCTCCGAGCAGAATTTGAAAATTGAAAGTAGCATCTATTGAGCTCCTCCGAGCAGTTTCAAAGGACTTGTAAGGCTGCGGTGGCCATTGTGCTGCGGGTAATTCTGTGTCACAACTAATTAGCGCCTAATAGCCGTGCTGGGGACAAAGTCCCCGCTTGACAAGAGAAGTCTCTTTGGGCTCGCATTCAGGCCTAATCTGACCCTGAATAGCGGAGATTACATGAGGTAATACAGCAGTTATTTCTACCTGCTGTAGTTCATAAGCTCCATCTCCAGCTGAGGCAGAGCCCTCCTCCCCCTTCACAAAGATTATTTGTCATTAAAATGCTCAGGAGCTTTTTTTTTCTTTCCCCCCCCCTTTTTTTTTTTCTTTTTTAAATCTGGATGTTGCCTCCACTTTCAGAAAGGTTTTTGAAGGAAGATTAGCAGGATTAGGAAAGGTTCACATATGTTCAGCTTCACTATTGGTATTCAAGACATCACAACTTCAGCACCACCCAGGAAGCCCAAGAAAACCGGGAGCAGAGGCAGGAAAAAGAGGCCTCCTGGCCAGGGAAAGGCAAGAGCTCTCCAGCAGGGAAAACAGCCGGGCCAGCCCCCAGGCCGCAGAAATCCCTCCATCCAGCGAAAAGCTGCCTCTTCCCCAGCACCTCGCACCTGCACGCGGCTCCGCTGCGAGCACCAGGCACGGGCAGCCCAAGAGGGAGAACCCAGCCCTGGAATGCTCCAGGCATCCGAGGAACGGCACGGAAGCCGCCAGGAAAGAAGAGGGGAAATTCTGCAGCGCACGCACGGGAGGTTCTGAGCTCCGCCGCACCCGCTCAGCGCCGGGGGTGGCCACGGCCACGGCCCCGGGGGGCCCACGCCAGGAGGGCAGACGC
>NW_008240021.1:791380-794248 GCF_000691975.1 Corvus brachyrhynchos | reverse complement strand
AGCCAAATGGGGACAAACTGAGCCAAATGGGGACAAACTGAGCCAAATGGGGACAAACTGAGCCAAATGGGGACAAACTGAGCCAAATGGGGACAAACTGAGCCAAATGGGGACAAACTGAGCCAAATGGGGACAAACTGAGCCAAATGGGGACAAACTGAGCCAAATGGGGACAAACTGAGCCAAATGGGGACAAACCGAGCCAAATGGGGACAAACTGAGCCAAATGGGGACAAACTGAGCCAAATGGGGACAAACTGAGCCAAATGGAGCCGAACAGAGTCAAACCAAGCCACATGGGGACAAATTGAGCCAAACCGAGCCAAACAAATCTAAACCAAGACAAAATGAGCCAAACAGAGCCAAACTGAGCCAACCAAAGCCAAACTGGGCCAAACAGAGGCAAACAGAGCCACCTGTCCCCTTGGACACAAATGCCATCACCAGGACGTGTCCCATGCCTGGCACGACATCAGTCAGAGGTTGGATTTCCTCAGAGTTGTGATGGGAGGAAGGACAGTTGGAAATCACTAGATCAAGCAGCAAAACCCATGTCCTGGCTGGTGGAGCTCAAAGTGACGTTGCCACACATATTTGCATTTTTTGAGGAAATGAAACTTTTCTGGGTTCAAATCTACTGGTCTAGGTCAACACCTGCAGGTACAGGTCAAAACACAGAGGTGTTGCTTCAGGTTAATTTTGGTTTTGTTGTAAAGAGCTGAGCAAGGCTGAAATCCATGCTTTGAGTAGAGGGATTTTTCCAAGGCCTGGAGAACAGCTTACATGGGGTTTGTGAATTTTCTCCCTTTTTAGGCAAAAGCTTTTCTGCTTCTTTGGGATTTCCCAAAACACCCCAAACAGTTCTTAACAGTTCTTCTCCTACCCCAGCCCTTCTTTCTCCCTGACACCCTCGTGCCTACTCCTCACCCTGTGAGGTCTCGATCCTGTGCTGCATCCCTGCGCTCCCCATTCCTGGGAAACACCTCACCCACTGCTCCTTCCCCTTCCCTCTCCCAGGAACTTGCACTTCCCGACCCTGGCACAGGGTGCCCAGAGCAGCTGGGGCTGCCCCTGGATCCCTGGCAGTGCCCAAGGCCAGGCTGGACATTGGGGCTTGGAGCAGCCTGGCACAGTGGGAGGTGTCCCTGCCATGGCAGGGGTGGCACTGGATGGGCTTTGAGCTCCCTCTCAATCCAACCCGGCAGGGGTGGCACTGGGTGGGCTTTGAGCTCCCTCTCAATCCAACCCAGTCTGAGATTCTCTGATGATTCAGATTCCTTCTCAAACTTTTCCCTCACAAGTCCCTCAGCCTGAGCCTCTCCTTTGCCTCCTTCCTGAGCCCTCCCAGTTTCCCTGCTCCCAGCTCCCACCTCTGAGCCAGGCACCTGACACAGAGGTGGCCACAAAGGGCACAGCTTTGGCCAAGCTGAACTTTTTGGCAAGGAAACCCTTCCAGCTCCTCTGGGAGGAGCCCTCTGAGGTGGCTTTGGAGGATTTTTGGCTGAGGGGCAGCACCAGGCCTTCACTCACCCCCAGTGCCAGGGGGAGGCTCCAAGTGGGACTTAAAACAAGCCTCGTTATTCCAGGCATTTCTATTTTCATTTTCTTCCAGCGGTTCCAAAGCCAGATGTGCTTTAAACCCCGGCCCCTGGAGCCCAGGCACACGTGGGAATGGGTCAGGGATGCTCCGGCCGGGAGAGCATCTCCTGCCCGACCCTTGGAGGGAGAAACAGCACAAAGAACCCAAAGTAATAAATCCATCATGTTACAGAAAGATCAAAACTCTGCCAGAGCGTTACCGAAAGGGAGGAATCTCCCCTCGGTTTTTTTCCTTGCAGCAAACACACAAAACCCCCTGCCAAGAGAGAACATCCTTCTGCAGCTCCACAGACTGCGGAGGATCCTTTAGGGAGCTCGGTGGGAAGGGGGGGCCACTCCGGCACAGAAACCCCTCACCGGCACAGAGGTGTGGCACGGAACAGAGGCCGATGGCACAGGCGGATCCTCAGCATCGCCCGGGGTGAGAGGGATGCCCTGGAAAAATCCTGAAAGAACTCCTGAGCCCACAGGAATATTCCCCCCAGCTGAAGGGGGAGGAGGTTTGGAATGAAGTGGTTCCAGAGCAGCTCCTGTGAACATAAATCCCTTTGGATGCTTTGTGTTTGAGGAGGGGAGGGAGGCATAGACCACAGAACTGCAGATCCAAAGGCTCCAAGCAGCCCTCATCTGTCCCCTGGGTTGGAATCCAGACTGGGAGCCCTGGTGGGTGTAGCATTTCCACAGCACTGCATTCGGAGAATGCCTCTTTTTTTGCTCTTTCCTTGTGCCACACAGATTTGCTTTCCTCGCAGCTCCTGCTTGCACAGGGAGCTGATTTGGGATTTTATTTGATAAAGCAGTCTGGTGCTCCTCTAAAATGGGGCTTTTCTCTGGAAAGGGAAATCAAACTTCCCTTCTAGGATAGGTTTGATTAAACCCCTGGAGGTTCTCCCTCCTTTGGGGCAACAAGATTTGTCACAGGACGATTCTACCTCTTTCTGCAAAACTTATTCCCACTGCGTGGTTGGACACAGAAAAAGAGCAGAATTCACCTGTTCCCGCCCCTGTCCCACACCTGGGAGGGCCCCAAGGCCACCCCACCCCAAGCCAAACCTGGGAATGGGAGCTCTTTTATATCCAATTTTCCTTCTGGTTCTTAACAGCGAAAAATTCAAAAGGAGAAGGGGGGAGGACCCAAACCTCTGTGGAAACTCCGCTGCTCCAGCGCTTGCCAGGGGCACCGGGGCGGGGGGCGGCCCCGGGGAGGGGCAGGAGGGTGGGGAGGGCTCGGGGAATATTCATGAGTATTCATGAGTGGGCTGGAGAGAG
>NW_008240021.1:786247-790197 GCF_000691975.1 Corvus brachyrhynchos | reverse complement strand
CCGGGGAGCCCAGCCCAGCCCGG
The DNA here is from genome assembly GCF_000691975.1 of Corvus brachyrhynchos. Classification (NCBI taxonomy): domain Eukaryota; kingdom Metazoa; phylum Chordata; class Aves; order Passeriformes; family Corvidae; genus Corvus; species Corvus brachyrhynchos. Next base: position 790,174 of record NW_008240021.1, on the reverse strand, counting down.
CCGTGCCGCTCCAGCCGGAGCATCCCGCATTCCCGCAGCGCTGCAGGGGATGCGCCGCGGGTTTAGGGCCTGAAAAAGCGGTGGGAAAGCCCCATCCCGCTCTCCTCACGCCCGAGACACGGCACGGGACCAGCGCCGGGGGAAGATCCCACATCGCTGCGGGATCCCCTCCTCCTGCCGAGGGGCTGGAAGGAGGTGTCGGGACACTTTTGGCTCAGCTGGAGGAGCCAGGACCCCCAGGATGAGCGGGTGCAGTGGGCACCACTCTGCAAAGATCCGGGAGAGCCACAAAAAAAGTCGGAGTGCCACTTTCATGGAATGATGGAATCCCGGGAGGGTTGGGAGGGACATTAAAGCCCATCCAGTGGCACGCCCTGCCATGGGCAGGGACACCTTCCACTGTCCCAGGCTGCTCCAGCCTGGCCTTGGACACTCCCAGGGCTGGAGCAGCCGCAGCTTCTCTGGGCATCTTCCCATGTCACATCCAGCCATCCATGAGCAACCTCCTCCTCTCCCGAAAACCTCCGGGGTGGAGCTGACAAATAGGAACCGATGGCTTAAAAGCAGCCTGGGCAGCCCAGGAAAGTTGGGAAGAGTCGAGGAGAGACATATGGTTCCACACTCCCTAAAAATATAATTGCTGTCTTCAGGTGGCCGCACACCCTCTCCTTCTAATGAGAGAGAGATTGAAAGACCTGAACTGTTTATGTGACATTTCAATAAATAATGCGGAGATTTGACAACATTTCCATATTTCTCCTTTAATGTCTGAATGTCTCTGACTTAATCCCAGTTCCTTGGCATTTATTACTGTTTGTTACACTAACAAGTGAGATTATGAGAATTCTAATGAAGGCTTCCAGTGAAAACCTCTGTGATTAAAATGCCATAATAACAGTTGCATGCATTTATGTGCCTGATTATCATAATCTATTTAGCACAAGTAAACACACAAACAGAAGGAGAAAAGCGAGCCCACTGCCACTCCAGTGAAAGGAGAATTGGAAATGAGGGAGAAACAATGTAAATATGTAAATGTCTTTGTGTATTCTTTTTATCTTTTTTTCTCATCCTTTCTTCCCCCCCCGCCCCCCCCGCCCCGTGTGCTAATGAGACATCCATGGTTCGTCACATGTGGTCCCTCTTTGCTGGCCGGGGTGCGGGTTTTGGGCCATCTGCTGGGGCCACTGTGCCGAACAAAGCCACCCCGAGGGCGGGGGGGACACTGCCGCAACCTTTGACATCACGGGCGACGAGGACTGGTGTCCTCCCGGCGCGGGGCTTTGATTTGTTCACTCCCAACGCCTCGTTCAGCTGTTCCCCCATGAACACCAGGCTCGGGAAGGCTCCAGTCCCCCAAAACTCTCAGCACACTGAGAAGAAATCTCACCAAATTTCTAATAGAGACTTTGCTTTCCATCCGTTTGTGGTGGGGTTTTTTTCATATTAAAGAATAAATCAAGTGAGAACCTCATGGGAGGGATTGTCCCACTCTGCTCTGGGCTGGGGCGGCCTCACCTCCAGTGCTGGGGACAGTTCTGGGTGTCTCAATATTAGAGAGATCCAAGAGAGAGTCCAAAGGAGGGACAGGAGGATGGGGAAGGGTCTGCAGGGGCCACCCGAGGTCACCTGGTCAGCTCAGCCTGGAGGAGGCTGAGGGCAGAGCTCCCCGGGGCTGCAGCTCCTCCCGAGGGGCAGCGCAGGGACAGCTCCGATCTCTGCTCCAGGGACAGGGACAGCAGCCAGGGAGCGGCTGGAGCTGGGCCAGGGCAGGCTCAGGCTGAGAGCAGGGAAAGGTTCTTCCTGCGCTGCTGGGCACGGCCCAGGCTGCCGAGGGAATGGGCACGGCCCCGAGGCTGCCAGAGCTCCAGGAGCGTTTGGACAGCGCTGCCAGGGATGCTCAGGCTGGGATTGGTGGGGGGTCTGGGCAGGGCCAGGGGTTGGATCAATGATCCTTGGGGGTCCTTCCCACTCAGGATATTCCGTAATTCCAACTTCTCCATTCCAAGGACCCCCCATAACACTGGCAACGAAAAGCCCATGGCCAGGGAGTGTTTCCACATGAGCCCAATCGTTGTTGCCTCCACATCCAACCCACTCTGAAGGCACCAACGCCTCTGGATGAGGGATCATTTCCACAGCAACGAAATCCTTGGGGGTCGGTCAGACAGGTGCATTCACCTGCAGCATCACGAATTTTAAGAAGTTTTCCTCATGAGCACAGGGTAGGGGCAGGATGAAGGAATAACCTGAGGGAAAACTGATTTCCAGTGTTTGCATGGGAAGCAAAACACATCCATGGGTTTGGGTTCTCTCAGCACTAAGACTTTGCCAGGGCTGGCTCATTTATAAGGAGCTCCCAGCCAAGACATGGGAAGTGGAGAAGACAGGAAGGGGAGTATGAGAGTGACACAGACAAGTGGCAAAGTGTGACAGAGAGTTATGAAAATGTTGTTCAGGGAACTTAAATGAGAACTAAAAATTCCTGCTCTGTTATATGGGAAAAAAAGACATGGAATGCATCCAGAGGATGCTGTGGATGCCCCAAGTGCTGGAGCCCCTCTGCTCTGGAGCCAGGCTGGGAGAGCTGGGGGTGCTCACCTGGGGAAGAGAAGGATCCAGGGAGAGCTCAGAGCCCCTTGCAGGGCCTAAAGGGGCTCCAGGAGAGCTGGAGAGGGACTGGGGACAAGGCCTGGAGGGCCAGGAGCCAGGGAATGGCTTCCCAGTGCCAGAGGGCACCCTGTGCCAGGGCCTGCCCACCCTCCCAGGGAACAATTCCTTCCCAATCTATCCCTGCCCTCTGGCACTGGGAAGCCATTCCCTGGGTCCTGGCCCTCCAGCCCTTGGGAATTGTCTCTCTCCAGCTTTCCTGCAGCTCCTTCAGGCCCTGCAAGGCCACACTGAGGTCACCCCAGGGCTTCTCCTCTCCAGGTTGAGCAATCCCAAACCATTCCCGTTAATCCCAGGAGTGTCAGACCGGTTCCAGTGATCGGTCGTGCCTGGGAGGGACGACTGAGCCTGACAGATAAAAGACCCAGAATCCGGCCTGGGTTTTAACCAGGAGTTTAATTTTCATGTTCTCGATGACAGCGGGCTCTTGAGTGTCAAAAGTTTATAAATAAAGAGGGTTTTTTCCTGCTGGATGAGAACAGGAGATGGCCAATTTCCTGCATGTTTTTAATCCTGCAAATATCACAAACATCAGCTCTGGTATTTCTGAGACTTCCCTCTGGGTGACTCCTGTGAAGATGAGAAGCGTTTCCAGTCTCTGATTGAATGGGAAGACATGCTGAGTTTTTGGCAAGGAGCGTGTGTCTCCAGCACTTCCATGGAACAAGTGCTAACGAAAACAAACCCAGCCTGGAAAAGAGGAGAACCCCGGGGGAATAACAGCGACTGCCCCGCTCCTTGAACTCGAGTTTCCTTCTTGGAGATACCAAGTATCAGATGTGTTAATTGGGCAGGTGGAGCTGCCCCAAGACCCGCGGGCTGGGCTTCACCTGGAAGTCCAAGCAGCGAAATACGTCTGTACCTGACTGAGATGCAGCCAGAAGGAAATTAATGCGAAGAAAAAAGGAAGAAAACGAGGGGAAAGGGCCAAATCTGAATGCTGAAGTTGTTCTTTCCGTGGGTCTCCCCTCACACCTTTGGGCAGTGGGCAAAGAGCTCCCTGAGCTCACGTCCTCGCTGTCAGGTGCTGAGCTTTGTGCTCCAGAGGGGTTTGGGGTCGGACAGTGGTGACCCCAGTGGATCCCTGAAGATCCCACTCAGAACTGGGAAGTTTCAGGGGCTCTGGGGCTGCGAAGCCCAGCCTGGAGCCCCCAGCGCTGCGCACAGATGGGCGGCAGACCGCTCTGGCTCTCCGAGGCAGCGCTGGAACGGTTTTCAGCTGCAGGGGCTGCCGGCACAACCCGGCCCTCCGCCCTT
>NW_008240021.1:782855-784204 GCF_000691975.1 Corvus brachyrhynchos | reverse complement strand
CTCTGCTCTGGAGCCAGGCTGGGAGAGCTGGGGGTGCTCACCTGGGGAAGAGAAGGATCCAGGGAGAGCTCAGAGCCCCTTGCAGGGCCTAAAGGGGCTCCAGGAGAGCTGGAGAGGGGCTGGGGGCACGGACAAGGCCTGGAGGGCCAGGAGCCAGGGAATGGCTTCCCAGTGCCAGAGGGCACCCTGTGCCAGGGCCTGCCCACCCTCCCAGGGAACAATTCCTTCCCAATCTATCCCTGCCCTCTGGCACTGGGAAGCCATTCCCTGGGTCCTGGCCCTCCAGCCCTTGGGAATTGTCTCTCTCCAGCTTTCCTGCAGCTCCTTCAGGCCCTGCAAGGCCACACTGAGGTCACCCCAGGGCTTCTCCTCTCCAGGTTGAGCAATCCCAAACCATTCCCGTTAATCCCAGGAGTGTCAGACCGGTTCCAGTGATCGGTAGTGCCTGGGAGGGACGACTGAGCCTGACAGATAAAAGACCCAGAATCCGGCCTGGGTTTTAACCAGCAGTTTAATTTTCATGTTCTTGATGACAGCGGGCTCTTGAGTGTCAAAAGTTTATAAATAAAGAGGGTTTTTTCCTGCTGGATGAGAACAGGAGATGGCCAATTTCCTGCATGTTTTTAATCCTGCAAATATCACAAACATCAGCTCTGGTATTTCTGAGACTTCCCTCTGGGTGACTCCTGTGAAGATGAGAAGCGTTTCCAGTCTCTGATTGAATGGGAAGACATGCTGAGTTTTTGGCAAGGAGCGTGTGTCTCCAGCACTTCCATGGAACAAGTGCTAACGAAAACAAACCCAGCCTGGAAAAGAGGAGAACCCCGGGGGAATAACAGCGACTGCCCCGCTCCTTGAACTCGAGTTTCCTTCTTGGAGATACCAAGTATCAGATGTGTTAATTGGGCAGGTGGAGCTGCCCCAAGACCCGCGGGCTGGGCTTCACCTGGAAGTCCAAGCAGCGAAATACGTCTGTACCTGACTGAGATGCAGCCAGAAGGAAATTAATGCGAAGAAAAAAGGAAGAAAACGAGGGGAAAGGGCCAAATCTGAATGCTGAAGTTGTTCTTTCCGTGGGTCTCCCCTCACACCTTTGGGCAGTGGGCAAAGAGCTCCCTGAGCTCACGTCCTCGCTGTCAGGTGCTGAGCTTTGTGCTCCAGAGGGGTTTGGGGTCGGACAGTGGTGACCCCAGTGGATCCCTGAAGATCCCACTCAGAACTGGGAAGTTTCAGGGGCTCTGGGGCTGCGAAGCCCAGCCTGGAGCCCCCAGCGCTGCGCACAGATGGGCGGCAGACCGCTCTGGCTCTCCGAGGCAGCGCTGGAACGGTTTTCAGCTGCAGGAGCTGCA
>NW_008240021.1:781609-782726 GCF_000691975.1 Corvus brachyrhynchos | reverse complement strand
TAACCTAATGACATTCCAGGTGTTTTCCAGCATGAAAGCGATAGTCTGGTTTTTATTAAGTTACCACTTCATCATGTTTCCTGATTGCCTTCATTCATGCCTTAGTTGTCTACAGACGCTATTAAAAAAAAAAAATACATATTCATAGCCCAGCAAATGGGCTCTGTTCCACATTTTAGTGTCAAAATCAAGTTCGGGTGAAGGGCTCCTCTGGGAACCCTCCGGGGCCGCTTCCCGGGATGTGCGAGCGAGAGGCGGGTGCGATGCGGAGCCTTCCCGAGTCCAAGGAGGGGGAGGTGCGACATTGAATTTGTCATCTCACGGCAGAGATCGTCCCCCTTCTTCCTCGTACCCCCCGACAGGACGGCAGAGCAGCCCCGGGCGGTCCCGCTCCCGATCCCGCTCCCGCTCCCGATCCCAATCCCGGCCCCGCGGGCTGCGGGCGGGGCACAGTTCGTGTCCAGGCGGATGGACAGTGGTCACCAAGGACATTGCTCCCTTAGGGACTCAGGTCCCGAGAGTTCTGCTGCGGAGTCGGAGAGGGGTTTCCTTTCTGCAGGGGGAGAGAAAAAAAAAAAAAAAAGAAACGAGAAAAAAGAAACAAGAAAAAAGGAAAACAGAAGAAAAGGAAAAAGGGGGGAGGGAAGGATAGGGGAAAGGGAAAAGGAGAAAAGGAAGGGGAAGGAAAAGAGGAAGGGAAAGGGAAGAGCAAGGGAAAAGAAAAGGAAAAGGAAAAGGAAAAGGAAAAGGAAAAGGAAAAGGAAAAGGAGCCAGTCCACTGCCCATTTCTCCCTCCCGGGCTCCCCCCGGGTGATGCCAGAACCTCCTCAGGATGCAGCGGCCCCGAGCTTCGGTTGCCCCCCTGCGCCCCCGCCCGCTGTCCATCCCCACTGTCCCTTCCCTCTGTCCATCCCCGCTGTCCCTTCCCACTGTCCATCCCTGCTGTCCATCCCCTCTGTTCCATCCCTGCTGTCCATCCCCTCTGTTCCATCCCCGCTGTCCATCCCCTCTGTCCCTTCCCTCTGTCCATCCCCTCTGTCCCTTCCCTCTGTCCATCCCCGCTGTCCATCCCTGCTGTCCATCCCCGCTGTCCATCCCTGCTGTCCATCCCCTCTGT
>NW_008240021.1:779822-780193 GCF_000691975.1 Corvus brachyrhynchos | reverse complement strand
GGGGATTTACCCCAGTGCGAGGAAGCTCCGGCCCTGTTGAGCGGATCTGCCGGGGTGAGGGGACTCGCCGGGAGCCGGGCGAGCAGCGCAGGAAGGCGGGAGGCATTCCCGAAGGTCATTTTTTGTTTGTTTGTTAACGTTCTCTACTCTTTCCTTCTCTCCCCTCTCCTGCTCCCGTCTCGCTGAAGATTTTTTGGGGGGAGATTCAGGCGGCCGCTTCAAGAACTTCTCCAGGTCGCTGCGGGGCCGGAGCCGGAGCCGGGGGATGCTAGGGGAAATTCGCTGCTGGGGAACGGAGAGGCCGAAATCCCGCTTTTCTCCACCTCTCTTTGCAGCACTTGACGGGGGAATAACGCCCTCGGGGCAGGGGG
>NW_008240021.1:776258-778176 GCF_000691975.1 Corvus brachyrhynchos | reverse complement strand
GGCCCCCCCAGGACCTACAAACGCTGCCCCCCGGCGGCAGCGGGACCCCCCGCTCCGCTCCCGGGTCCGCCGGAGGGGCGGCGGGAGGGAATGGAGCCCGGCCCGGGGGCTGCCCTGCTCCCCAAACGCCGGGGGGAGCCCTCCGGCACGAGTAAAGCCCCGCGCATCTCCTGTATTTTTAATTTTCCGACGTTGCCGAGAACTCCGGAGCAGGGGAGGGCGGCGGTGCCCGGGCTCGCCGCGAACGGAGGAACCAAAACTGCAGAGGGGCTTTGGCTCGGTTATTTGTTTGTTTGTTCGTTCCCTCCCCTCTCCCGGTCTCCTTTCTACGCGTAGAGCCTCTGGAGCCGTTCCCGGGTCACATCCCCCTGAAAGCCCATCCCGGGGCTCCCGGGGCCGGCAGGAGCAGCGGCGCTCCGGGTGGAAGTGCAGCCGGGAATGCCGGTTGGTTCCCCGCTTTTCCCGCTCCCCAGCCCGCCGGGGGCTTCTGTCGGTTTTCTTTCCGGTTCGGGATTTGTAAATAGACCGATAACGACGCGAGTCTGCTCTGCCTGAGCTTTCCGTCCGTGCACTTGTTCTGTGTCAGCCTCATGAGTGAAAAAGGGGTCGGTTTGCCTTGATTTCGTTGGTTTGGGTTCTTGGGGTTTGTTGGCTTGTTTTACTTTTAAGCGTATAACACGTTTGTTTTGGTTTTTTTTTTACGTTCCTGCCACCTTTAACAAAGTTTGAACTCTTTAATGCTCTTTCTGTGTAGGAACTTTCACCCTGTCCGTGTTGCAATACTGAGAACTTGGGCTTGTTTCTGAAATAACAACTTTTCTTATCGCTGCCCCTTGCAGAGATTTTATCATCTGTTTATTTTTGTAAAAAAAAAAAAAAAAAAAAGAAAAGAAAAAGAAAAAAAAGTTGCTAAATAATATTTATTACTTGTTCTTTTGCAAAAAAAAAAAAAAAAAAAAAGGTGATCCACTGTTGAGATTTTAAATAAAAAGAAAAAAAAGGAAAAAAAAAAAAGAAAAGCATTTTACATCAATGTCGTTTTCCTCTTCCTCTCTGTCCCGCGGAGGAGGAGACAGCTGGGGAAGGGATGGGAATATTTTGGGTGCATCCTTGCGTTTTCGTGAAGTTTTTTGTCCGTTTTCTTCGCCGGCGAATCGAAACCGTTTGAGGTTTGGGTTTTTTGTTGGGTCTTTTTCCTTCCTCATTTGTTCCCTTTAGAATCAGGGCGGCAAGGAAAAACTGACCGATGCCGCGTTGGTAACGTGAACATTTCTGTCTGTCGAATCCAGCGCTTGGCAAAAGAGAAATATTAATTAAATATTCATTCGGGGAGAGGAAGCATTCCGCTTGGCGCTGGGGAGTTCTCTCACTGCGATGGCTTCTGCGCGTTTCACCTTCAACCAAAAACCCGCCGAACGAAAATCCACGGAAAAGAAAATTATTTGGGGACAACCTCCTAATTATTTTCCCTCCCGAAGCCGCTCGTGTCTGTGGCCCGGGGGGATTTTGGCAGTTCTGGACGCAGGTATTGGGGCAGGAAATATTTCGCACACCCCAAGGAAAGGGCTCCGGTGTTTCTAAGGACAAGGAGGTCGGGGGGCTCCGGGACGGGCTGAGGTTCCCACGGTGCTCTGGGGGCTGCAGGTGGGCAGGAGCCCACAAGATGCGAGTCCTCGCCGGGGCAAAGCCTTTCCCGTCTCTCTCCAGACCGACAAACGGCAGGACATTTATTTAAAATAACGGAGGGGCTGCACTCGCAGAAATACACAGTTCTTTATAACCCCTGACGGCTCGTGGGGGAGTTTGGGGTGCACAGACACCGACGGGGAGCGAGAGCGAGACCGGCCCCAGGGGACTTTTTGTTTGGTTTGGGTTTTTTCCTGTGTAAACCGAGACGGTCCCCGGCGGCGCGGCCGGG
>NW_008240021.1:775552-775776 GCF_000691975.1 Corvus brachyrhynchos | reverse complement strand
AGCAACAAGCAGAGCAGCTTTCCCAATTAGCAGAGCTCCGGCAAGGGAGCGCTGCTGCGGAGGAAGGGCAGGAGCAGGTGAGAATTAGAGGGAGCATCATTAGGAGCTGTTCTTTGTCTCTATTAAAGGCAATAATTAGCGCCCTGACAGATGCAAAAGTCGGCAGTGGCCAGAAGCTGGTAAATCCTGCTCGTCCGCCTGCCCAGCTCGCGCCCGGGGGGGGC
>NW_008240021.1:769892-775043 GCF_000691975.1 Corvus brachyrhynchos | reverse complement strand
GCACTGCTCCCGCACGGGCCCCTCCCTTCACCCTCCTCCTGCCGTTTTTAGGCGCTCTCGGGTCCCGACAGGAGGAGGAAGCCGCTGCCAGCACATCCCGGCGTCTGAGCCGGCTCCCTCCTCAGCCCCTCACTCCTTTTTCCCTCTTTCCCCGACCTCCTCCCCACTTTCCCCTTCTCCTTCCCTCCTTTCCCACTTCCTCTTTCTCTCTCTTTCATTTTTCTCCTTCTCTTCCCCTCCAAACCTCAGGCACAGAAAGCGAGAGAGGGGCAGCCAGAGCTCATCAGGGTCTGCAGGGACAGGACAGGGAGCAAGGGGTTCAAACTGAGACAGGGGAAATTTACGTTGGATATTGGGCAGGAATTGTTCCCTGGGAGGGTGGGCAGGCCCTGGCACAGGGTGCCCAGAGCAGCTGGGGCTGCCCCTGGATCCCTGGCAGTGCCCAAGGCCAGGCTGGACATTGGGGCTGGAGCAGCCTGGGACAGTGGGAGGTGTCCCTGCCATGGCAGGGGTGGGGCTGGATGGGCTTTAAGGTCCCTGCCAGCCCAAACCATTCCAGGATTCAATCAGCACATTTCAGGCAGAAACCAAAAGGCATCCAGGAAACCCAGGAGGAAGGGCAACATTGGCCATATCTCACTTCAACAGGGGATTTCTTCAGTCTCTGCCTGGAAAATTTTAAGCCAAGGAGATCAAAATCTGCTGCAAACCCCTGGCTGAGGCATTTCTCTTCCTCAAGGCACCGGCTTTGCTTCCTGCCAGTCCAATCTTGTGGGATGGGATCTGCCAGAGCCCCTGCATGGGGCTGCAGCCTCCCTTTCCTCTCTCTGGAATGAGTGTTCAGAGCGAGCATCCAAAGCCCCCTCAAGACCTTCCTAAAACCAATCCTTCACAGGAAAACGTGGCTCTCTCTTAGCTCCAAAGCTCTCCCCAGTAACACAAACCAGGAGCCCGTGGCAGGGTGAGGTTGAGAGGCACGGGGCACGCACACCTTGTGAAAACCTCATCACGCTGCTATTCTGGGGCCAAACTGTCCCTGGGCATCACCGCAGTGTCCCCGTGGCAGAGTCAGGGTGCTGCAGGTGACAGATGCTACCTGGGTGTCACTCCAGAGACCAGAGCCATGGCACAGCCCTGGGATGGACAATCCTGGGGTCCTGCTGTCTGTTCTTGGCTTTTACCCTTCCCGAGGTGAAAGGCTGGTGTTCCTTGTGCTGACTGATGGCCCAGGGGACACTGCTGTGGAAGGAGCCAAACAGCCTCAGCTGACGCCAGCAGCTCTTGGTGTGGCAGGACAGTGCTCAGAGCGGAGCTCTGATGTCCCTGTCAGTGGCTTTTCCATCCCTGTGTGGGACAGGGACCTCCAGGCCCGGGACTCAGCATTACCCAGATTATTCCAAATGCTCAGGTGCAGCTGAGGGCCGGATTTTCCAGAGTTACCACGGGATCCCAAAAGTTTGGGGTTGGAAGGAACCTCTGGAGATCACCCAGTCCAAGCCCTGCCCAGACAGGGGCCCCTGGAGCAGGTGACCCAGCAGCGTGTCCAGGGGGGTTGGGATGTCTCCAGAGAGGGAGACTCCAGGCCCTCCCTGGGCAGCTGTTCCAGGGCTCTGCCCCTCCATGGGAGGAAGTTCTTCCTCAGGCTGGGCTGGAATTGTTGTGGTTTAGTTCCTGGCCATTGCTCCTCGTCCTGCCACTGGCACCATCCTCTGGCACCAACATCTCCATGAGCTCTCAGCTCCCTTCACCCAGCTCTGCGAGCCTGGCTTTTGATGTCAGGGTTGAGGTGGGAAGGGAGGTTTTCCCAAAGCCTCCCTCCAGCTCTGAGAGCTCTTTCCAACCTTGCAGCCAGGCAGGTGCAGGTTAAAAGCAATCCCTGGCCTCTGCCAACTCTCTGGGCATCACGGCTCACCCAAAATGAGTTTTCCACTGTGGGCATTTAATACTTTAATATTTCTGCTGAAAACTGTCAAGGGAAGGCAGTGACTGATGATGGCAGTGGGGCCACGAGGCTGTGCCAGCTCCACCTCTGCAAAAGGGCACGAAGTGCTCGAGTCTTTCTGGGTCAGTATCAGAACTCCCAAAGTTCATTCATTAGAAAGAATCCAGCTTTAAATACTGGATGAACAAGGAAACTGCAGCATCACGTGGATCAGTTTTTATAGGGGGCACATCTCAAAACCTCTCTCGAGTGACTGAGAGACATTCAAATACTTTGAAAAAAACCTGTGGTAATCTGCCCACTTTTTAAACTTGCAGAGATGTGGGGTTTATATCATTGAGCAAAAGAAAGAGCAAATACCCCGGCCCACACCAGAATAAAAAGATAAATTCTCTTCAGTGTTTGGAATTGAGGACAATCTTCCATGGAATTTCATGAAGTCTCCATCAAACTAAGTTATAATGATTTATTATCAGAAGTTATGATAAGGAAAAAAGGGAGGTTGTTTAGATAAATAAAATAAAAATATCTTGGCACTTTTGTCTGGAAAAGAATTCTCCTGGAAAATTTATTGGAATCAGGAGAATCTTCAGCGGATCCTTCACTCAAGGGCTATTTCCTGACAGGAAAATAAGAACACCAGTGCTGGTCCTGGTCAGCACAGCAGAGATCAATTGATTACAAATAAGGGTCATTAATCGATGCCGGGAACGTTTTATTCATTCCGAAAATCGGGAACTCAGCTGGGCTTTAAGGAGCACTAGGAAAATTCTCTCTTTTTTAAAAAACCTCCCCAAAATTCCAGACTTGGTGGGATTTGGGGGGCTGTCGTGTGCAGGGCCGGGAGTTGGAGTTCGGTGGTCCTTGTGGGCCAGGACATTCCGTGATTCCACGATTCCCTTGCCTGGTTCAGCCTTTGAAAATCCAGCCAGGCCCCCACCCCGCCGCTCCCTGCCTGGGACGGTGCTTCCAGAGGGGTTTGTGGGACAACACGGCCGCACCCAAAAGCTTTTTGCAGATTCCCAGTCCATCCTGTTGGGAACAGGGAAGCGAGAGGGGGAAATGCAGGGCCTGAATAGCCCCGGGGGTGCTTCGGCCCGCGGGAGTTCCAAACAGCGCGGGGTCGGGATCCTCGGGAAGCTCAGCCCCATCCCGCGGCTTTTCCCCTAAAAGATGGATGTAAATGCAAAAGAGTGTTTCCCTTTGCCATTCATGCCCATTCTTGGGATTGGCTTTAGAAGTTTTGTTCTGCCATTTATCTTCACTTGTTGGAGATGTCTTGACAAACTCCTGAGAATTAATTTCCCATCAGCTTTTTGCCTGCTCTCCTTGAACTGCCAGGTCAGCTCTCACCATATGCATTAGAAGGGGTTATCTGGACGGGCCACCCTGCTCCATTGTCCCTTCCCAGGGCTGTCCCTGTCCCCGTCCCGGCAGGGGAGCAGTGTCATGCACATGGGGAGAGCGCTGAGGGGATCGGGCTCCTCCCGCAGCCCCGCATTCCCCGCCTGTCATCAATCATCGCATCCCGCTGCCAAGCCCAACACAATTGGATCAGGCCCAGTACCGGGGGTGTTCCCTGCCAGCCAGGAGTGTGCCTTTTACTTTAATATATTCCCAATGTTGATCCTATTAGCAGGGAAAATCAATCAATCACTGTCAGCAAACATCACCAGGCTGCAGATTGATCACAGTGTCGGGATTGTTGGAGGATCCTGCAGATGCAGCAGGCATTTGTTAAATGCTATTTTCAGAAAGACATATACATATATGTATAAGACACATTTATACACCTCTTTGTCTGCTTGAAAAAGGGAAAAAACCCAGAAAAACACACACGGTTCTTGGGGTTTTGGGTTTGGGGTTTTTTGTGTGGATTTTGTTTTTTTTCCAAAAGCAGCCACAGTGTTAATCACTCTTATAAGAAAAAAATCCTTTTTAGGAAAAACTGAGCAGAGTTTTAGGAGGGGGGGATCTTGTTTTGTTCCTCCTGAGGGAGTGGAGCAAGGTTTGGCCTGCTGTGCCTAAGGAGAGGAGGCTGGAGATGCCCCACAGGGATTCGGAGACTCCAGACTCTTCCCCAAGGGTGGAGCTGGGGCATTTTCTTTGAGAGGGAAACCCCTCCAAGGTGGGAATTCAGCCTCCCCCTGCTGTGCTGAGCCCTCATTTGGGGCTGTGCTGAGCAGCCCATGGAGTTTCTCTCCCCACTCCCTCTCTCCTCTCCCCAGCAGAAATAGTTCCACATTAATTTACTGCTGCTCCAGTGACAGAGAGATTTCCCCTGATGGGCGGCGCAGGGAGCACACCAGGACTGCAGGAACTGTTCCCTATCCCAAGCCCATTCCAGAACCCCAAAAGGGATGGGGAGAATCCTTTTCCAAGTCAGAACTTCAGGCACAGAGGGCAGAAAATGTGGGAGGTGGAGGGGGAAAGGAGATGCGTTCAGGAAAATATGGGATGGCTCTTGAGGTGTCTCTTCTCACCTGCCTGGAGGTGGGACAGGGGGAGTTTCCCCTGCCATGGCAGGGGTGGCACTGGATGGGCTGTGGGCTCCCTTCCATCCCAAACCAGTCTGAGACTCCGATTGTATTCGAGGTGTCAGAGCAGAGGCCGTGCAACTGCAGCCCCTTCCCCCGGGCTCACTGGGATCTGGTTTTGGGACAGGTTTTCCTGCAGGGTTTGTGTCTCTGCCAGGCACCAGCAGAGGAGCTGTTAGAAGGAATTTGCCCTTCCAGGACTCTCCCTGCCTGCTCCTCACTTCAAGCCACCGAGGCTGAGCTTGCAGGAGCTTTGTGCCAGCATTCCCTGGAATCCAGCCCCTGCTCAGGTGTCTGGTGGCAGCTCAGGGAATCACCTGTGCCCTGCGAAATATCCTGGGAATGCCACATGGTCCATGTCCAGCTGTTCTGTGCAGAGGAGAGGCAGCCTGGAGAGCAGGGCCGGGAGCTGAACTGGAGGATCCCTGTGGGTTGGGATATCCTGTGATTCCAGGATTCTGTGAAGGGTTCATTGCTCCCACCAAGGCCTGGCGGAGGTCTGTGGGCACCGCCTCAATCCCAGCAGCTCTTCCCACGCGCAGACTTTGCTCAAGCAATTGTTGCAAAAGTTGATTAGAAATTAAATTGGAGAAACGTAGAAAAAGTGAAAAAATGCCTTGATGGGAACAGAGCTCTGGAGGGAAGGGAAGGGAAGGGAAGGGAAGGGAAGGG
>NW_008240021.1:766219-769670 GCF_000691975.1 Corvus brachyrhynchos | reverse complement strand
GGGAAGGGAAGGGAAGGGAAGGGAAGGGAAGGGAAGGGAAGGGAAGGGAAGGGAAGGGAAGGGAAGGGGCTGCAACATCCCAGGAGCTTTTCCAGGCCTGGAAGTGTTTGGAAGTTATGGGGTAAGGAGGAGGGAAGCACTAGCTCCCAGGAAAAGCTGCACCAGATCGGGACTCAGCCCTGGGCACACCCTGGCCTTTGGCATCCAACATTCCCGATGCAGGAGCAGGCCAGAGCCCCCGGAGCCATTCAGCTCCAGGTTCTGTCTCTTGCCCACAAAAATGCCGAAAGCTGCTGAGGAAGAGGGGAGGTGGGAGAAAGGGAGGCACAAATCCATGGCTGACGTGTCCCGCAGAAGGGAGGAGTCGCTCCTGAGGTGGGGATGTGGAGAGTGGGATTTGCCTGAGACAACATAATAAACACACAATTCAGATTTTGTTTCTTTTTCATGTCTATGGGGGGAAATCCTCTGTCGCTTCATTAACAAACCTGTCCCTAATCCTACCCAAACCTTCTGAAAAAAGATTATATTAACTGAAATCCAGCCGGCCTTCCAGAGCCTGGGAGTAAATGAACTTTTAATGCATGGCGAACATATTCATTATAATGTATAAAGAGGCAATTTTCATTTTGTTTGTGTTCTTAAGAGTGTGACAGCGTCTTGTTTGCCACTGCCCCTGGGTATAAGCCAGCATTGTGTGCCTTAATTAGATATTCCCGTGCTAGTGTGAGGGACATATGTCTATTCACGGGAACAAACATCAAGAGTCTGCCACGGCCTTTCATGTCCTGCTACGTCGGAATAAAGGCAGAGCAAGTGCAAGCTCTCCCAAGGACCTGTGGCCCCAAACAGCTTGAACACAACACGCCGGCATTCAGCGATTGGTTACAGTTTATTAACAGCCCATAAACTCCTCATCTGCTCCTGCGCTCTCGTTAAAGTTGTCACCTGCGGCTGCCGCCGCGGCACAATCGCTCTGGGAACGGGCTCCGCGCTTCCCTTGCTGCCTCCTTCCTTCGCTCTCCTTCTCGGGCTCTGAGGTCGGACGAGGTGGCCCAAAATGAAACAGAAATGCCCCGGAAGCTGCGGCTGCCTCGTCCTTGGAGCTCAGGAGGCCCCGGTGACACGCCAGGAGCTCAGGTTCCCAAATCCCAGCCCGGGGACCATCCCTGAGCTGGCATCCCCTGGGATGTGTGCTCACCCCCCTCTTGCCTGCTCTCCCTCATCAGGAAAGCCAAAGCCTGACCTGGGCAAAAGGGAGGGATTTTAGAAGGTCTGACAGTGAGTGAGATGAGCCAGGCCAGGATTTCCGAGCAGAGGAGGTCCAGAGTCAGGGTTTGAGGACAGAGAGGGGTGAGAATGGCACAGGGAAGCTGTGGCTGCCCCTGGATCCCTGGCAGTGCCCAAGGCCAGGTTGGACACTGGGGCTGGGAGCAGCCTGGGACAGTGGGAGGTGTCCCTGCCATGGCAGGGGGGGCCCTGGATGGGGTCTGAGGGGTCCAGCCGCAACCAGTCTGTACTTCTGTGGAAATGATATTTCCTCACAGATGTCCAAGCACCTGGACACCTGCAGATACCATTAAATACTTCAGGGAAAATGGTCTTTGCCACCACCGTGTGATCCGCATGGACAGCACAACCACCCCAAAACGGGACACATCCAGTTTGGAGCGTGCAAAATTCCAGCCCTTCCAGCATCTCAGCAGCTTCATTTCCCCTGGCACCATTGGGAGCTTCTTCCAAAAGCAGATCCTGCCAAACCTCCCCAGCCATGGGATGCCTTCACACCAGCCCAGGACAGGACCTGATCACCTGAGAGGTGGGCAGGGAGGGAGAGCAGCCCTGCATCCACCAGGAGCCTGGCTGGGATAATTGGGTGGGATAATGAGAGGGATTAATGAGCTGCTCTCCTGCAGCAGAGCCTCAGGGTCCGGATGCAGCAGCTCAGAGCAGGTAGGAACAGACCCAGGCCGAGAATTTCCCTGGCCCTTGGTTCACATGGAGGCAGAGGGGCCCCAACAGCAGCTGGGCACCTCTGCCCACCCCGTGGACACCTCTGCCCACCCCATGGACACCTTTGCCCACCCCACAGACACCTCTGTCCACCCCACAGCCATCTCTGCCCACCCCACGGACACCTCTGCCCACCCCACGGACACCTCTGCCCTCCCCACGGGCACAGCATGAGCTGCCACAGGCCACCAAAGGGACACTTGCCAGCCTGGCTGTTGGCAGCAGTTTGGGTTTTTGTCATCCCAGCAGTGCTGGGCACTGAGAGATGGAGAAAACTCTGCTGGAGTGACAATCCTGGAATACCACGTTGGATAACGCTTTCCAAGGTGGATGTTCAGTGGAATTTGTGACTCTGTAAGGGCCTGGAGTGGATCCCAGTTTCACAGAAATCATGGACAATCCCACACTGGGATGAGCCCCATGCCGGCACCTGGAGGGGGAGGACATGTGTGTTTTGTCACCAGAACTTCTCTTCTGGTGTCCCCCCTTTGGCCTCTGCTCAGTGGCACTGATTGGAGGGACCTTAACCCCACCCAGTGCCACCCCTGCCATGGCAGGGACACCTCCCACTGTGCCAGGCTGCTCCAAGCCCCAATGTCCAGCCTGGCCTTGGACACTGCCAGGGATCCAGGGGCAGCCCCAGCTGCTCTGGGCACCCTGTGCCAGGGCCTGCCCACCCTCCCAGGGAACAATTCCTGCCCAATCTCCCATCCAGCCCTGCCCTCTGGCACTGGGAAGCCATTCCCTGGCTCCTGGCCCTCCAGCCCTTGGGAATTGTCTCTCTCCAGGTTTCCTGTAGCTCCTTCAAATCCTTGAAGGCCACAACTGGGTCACCCCAGAGCCTCCTCAGATCCAGGAGCTCTGGGACGCGGAGCATTCCCGCAGCCAAGTGAAGGATTCAGCACTGACGATTTTAATGTCGTTTTAGCACTCTGAAACCAGGAGGAGCCGGGCAGAGCAGACCAGAAGCAGCACAAACAAATCTCTGCTCCTGGGCTGTGCCTGTGCCAGGTCGGAGGGGTTTCACTGTGGGTTTTATTCCCTGCTCACACATCCCGAATCCCAAATGCTCCAGAGCCCTCTCTCCAGAGGCCAAAACATGCTTCTTCCAGGTTTGCTCTTGGAAGAACAAAACTGTCCTGTTTATCCTGACAAAGGATAGGCCAGACTGCGACTTAATCCCGGCCCGGGCCCATCCGGCCCGCCCTTGGCCGAGCATCCCCCCGGAGCGACAGGGAGGGAATTCATCCCGCTGGGAACGGGCTGAGCCTGCCGGGAGCGGGGCGGGGGCCGCGGCCCGGCTGCTCTGTATGCAGGGGGAGCTTCCGTGGCGCTGCCGTCCTGGCTATTGTTCGCCGGGCACGGCAACCATCTGGAAAAGGCAGGCTGGGAGAGCCCCCGCCCGCTCCAGCCGCCTCCCCGCGCCTTCCTCACCCCC
>NW_008240021.1:764226-765219 GCF_000691975.1 Corvus brachyrhynchos | reverse complement strand
AGACCTGCCCGCAGTGCCGGGCGCCGGGAGCCTCCTCTCCCTCACCCCGCACTCCAGGCCCAGAGTGGTTTGAACCATTCACAGCGATTTTTATCTCGGTTTTGGGGTGACCAGTGGCAGACTCCGGTGAGTGGGGTGTGTTCTGCACCCCTTTACCTGCACAGGAGTCACTCAGGGCTGCTGCTCGTGCTGGTGCCTCTGTTCGAGTTCCCCAAAGGCTCCTCTGGCAGGAGGGGATTGGTGAGGGCAGCTTTGTCCAGACTAGGATGGATGAGCAACTTTTCCAGCATCTCGCCATCCAAACACTCCCTTGCCTGGCTGCTCACCCTCCGTGAGCATGAACAGGTTGGAAACAGAAACAGGAGGAGGGAAATGATTAAAAGGGAACTACAACAGCAGCAACACGGGGCTGGTCACTCCCGCTGCTCAGTGTGTTTGCTTTCCCTGCTCTGCCAAGTCTTCCCCACCAAACCGTCACAGGAATGATTTCACTGTTTTCCAGGGCAAAGGCTGCATTGCTCCCCCACTTTACTCACAGGGGCTTCACTTCCTCACAACTCAGAAGACCTGGGATGGGTGTAGGGGGAATTTGGGTATCATTCCACTCAGCAGCAAAATCTAAAGAACGTAGGGAGCTGAATCCCATTTAACAAAGTGCCTGGAGCACCTAAGGTTCCTCATTGCTGACTCGTCTTTCCTGGGAAGCTCCCACAAAACCACTCAGAGCTGCCACGTGCAGACCTGCAGTGATGGCACCAACCTGCCGGGTGAATTCCATACCCGGCACCAGCTTCCTGTTGTACACATCCTTTAGATCCCACACGGGGAATCCCAGGATCCCTGAGGCTGGAAAAGCCCTCCCAGCCCAGCCAGGCCCAGCTGTGCCCCATGCCCACCTTGTCCCCAGCCCAGAGCACTGAGTGCCACCTCCAGCCCTTCCTGGGACACCTCCAGGGATGGGCACTCCAAACCTCCCTGGGCAGCCCCTGCCAA
>NW_008240021.1:763273-764067 GCF_000691975.1 Corvus brachyrhynchos | reverse complement strand
CCCTGAGCCTCCTTTGCTCCAGCCTGAGCCCCTTTCCCAGCTCCCTCCAGCCACTCCAGGTCTCTCCTGCAGGGCCCAAAACTGGACACAAAACTCCTTTCCTTGCTCTCCACCGGGGCCACCTGAGCCACCAACACCTCTGACCCCTGGGGAAGTGCCACCCGTGCAGGGCATTTTCCAAACTTGCTGACAAAACCAGAGGGACAAAGGTGTTTCCATCCCATCTGGAAGTAAGCCTGCACTCGCTCTGTGCATACAACTCCTGTTTCACTTCAGCAGCTTCTGTGTGCCCTGCTGGATCTGCGGAGCAGGCTGGGATTTTCCAAGGTGCCTGAAGGAGCCCGGCAGCCCGGCTGTGTTCAATTGCAGTGGAATCTGTGTCTGATTCTCCTCAGGTTCCTCTGGCAATCGCAG
The DNA here is from genome assembly GCF_000691975.1 of Corvus brachyrhynchos. Lineage (NCBI taxonomy): Eukaryota > Metazoa > Chordata > Aves > Passeriformes > Corvidae > Corvus > Corvus brachyrhynchos. The sequence continues at coordinate 763,653 of NW_008240021.1, read as the reverse complement.
CTCCTGCACCTCCTGCACCCCGTGCCCCTGCCAGGCTCCACAGGGTGACAGGAGTTGGCACCTCAGCTCTGCGTCCTCGGGCCCAGGGCCGGATCCCAGACCCCCCCTCACCTTCTGGCATCTGGGATGGCTCCGACTCCTTTCTCTGCACACAGAGGGGTTTTGCTTCCTGCACGCAGCGAGCAGCCATGGAAGCGGCGCCGCTCGGCCGTGCCAGCAGCACGCAGCCCAGGTGAAGGGGAACAGAGCCGCTCTGTGCTCCCAGAAAGGGCCAGGGCCACTTTGTGTCCCTGTCCTCGCAGGTGCTCGAGGAACTTGGCCGCGGGACGCCGCCCCCCCCGCCACATCCATTACCTTTTTGATGCCTCTACTTAATTCTT
>NW_008240021.1:759177-762885 GCF_000691975.1 Corvus brachyrhynchos | reverse complement strand
CCCTGCTTTTGGGGAGCGGGGAGAGGCTGGGCCGAGCTGCCAGCTCTCGGCAGCACCGCTGACCATGACATCGCGCATTGTGCTCCAAATTAGGCACAGGCTTCCAAGCAAATTGTCCCTTTGGATGGGATCGGTGTAAGACCTGCAGAGTGGCTGGCTTTGGCTGCTGACTCCAGAGAGCCTCCAAGGATATTCCTCGCTCTCGTGAGGAAAGCCAAGGTTTTCAAAGGGGTTTTATACACCGGACTTTGGGATTTCACAGCTCGCTGGCACGGCTTTGCTGCTGAAAGGCTAGGAATTATTTTGCACTGATTTTCTATCGTGTAACGTTGTTAAAATGGGCATTTGACTGCTCTTTTCAAGGTGTTTGACAAAGAAAAACTCTCTGACTTCTATGTCCTCGCCTATTTTCAGTGAGTTAAAACTGTGGGTAACTGCATTTTGCATTGAGGTGCTTTGGGGCAGCAGAGTCCAACTGCAGCAGCAACTGCTACAAGGAGAGATATTTGCTCTCAAGTTACTCTGGTGTATTTTTTACTGAAGCTCCTGGTGTCTGCAGCAAAATACAAATACTCACTCCACAGAATTGTTTGAAAGTGAGATTTGAGTTTGCTTTTTGAGGGGCTGCACTGAACAGAAACAGTAACTGAGTTTGAGTTAGGAATGACTCAATCCACCCTTTGCACAGCTCCCCTGCCTGCGTGTGGAAAATGGATTATTGATATGAAAACATGGGGGAAACCAAGAATCCACAACTATCACACGCATCACCCTCTAAAAACCCTGCAGAGCGTGTCAGGGCTGGGCTCGTGCTGCTGAATTCCCACCTGTTCCCGACACAGCACAAAGGATTTGCCCTCGGGTGTTGGACTGGGCGAGTTCGGGTGGCTCTGGTGTGACACGAGGCGCAGGAGCCTCGGGCCCCGCTGTGCTGGGGGGACCCTGAGTCTCCTCAGCAGAGCTGTGAGTGCCCCCAGAGCAGTGGGACCCCTCGGGGGGTGTCCCTGCTGCAGGGCTGGAACAGGATCCGAGCTTTAGGAGCCCCCAGAGAACCCCAGGCAAGAGCCAGCGTCGCTCCCTCCCCAGTGTGCTTCTCCCCTCTCCCCACGCACCAATTTCCCTGTTTCTTCCTTATTTTCCCCCCTTCTGCCTTCTGTCTGGTGGGGTGGCCAATCCGGTCACCCACCGCAGACGCCTTTTTTGCTGTAATCAAGAAGGTGACTGGGACACAAAGGGCTGGCCCCGCTGTGCCAAGCCTGTGCCGGCAGAGGCGGCTCCGTGCCACGGCTGCACCGTGCCAGGAGCTCTGCGAGCCGGGAGGAGACCCCTGCTCCTTTCCGAGGGTTTTTCTGCCTTTCTTTCATTCATTGTCTCTTTTCCTCTCGGGGAGCTGGGAAATGAAAAGAAAGGGAAGGGATGGTGGCGACCAGGATTGAACTCTTGCAACAATGACTAAAACCTTTTGGTGTTTAATGTATTTTTTTTTTCTCCAGGGATGAAAAATACCCTCCGAGGAGGAAAAAACCCCAACAAAACAATCAAACCCCTGCAGTGCAGCAGGAGTTGGACTTCAATGATCTTGTGGGTCCCTTCCAGCTCAGGATATTCGGTGATTCTATGAAGTCTAAGCAGTCATTTACAGCTTTGAGCCTGGTGCATTTTATTGAGCAGGAGAATCACAGAATCCTCAAAGCTGGAAGAGACCTCTCAGATCATCAAGTCCAACTGACAGCCCAGCACTTCCACTGTAAAATGCCGTGTATTTCACTCCTGTAATTCCCTTGGAGAAGCAAAAATGGTCTGTGGGTGCCCAGAGCTCCTCTCCCACAGCAGGAGACCCCAACCCTTCCTGGGACCCTCGGGGTGCTGCTGCTGGAGAAGAGGTTGTGAACAGGGTGTGAAACACAGAAACAGGAAAAGAAGATCGGGAAAAACCTCAAATCCTCACTGCCTCTCTGGCATCACTTTGGACGAGAAGGAAAAAGATCCCATCTCACAGTCATGGTCCTGTTACCACTTCCTCTGACCAGGAACTCCCAAAGGGAAGCCTTGGTTCACTACAAAGTCCTCCCTCACCCCAATCCCTTCTTTTCCTGTCCAAGGGAGGCTTGTCCGTGTGGTGGACACTTTGTTCAGATGGACACTTTGTTCCTGGGACAGTGGAAGGTTCCCTGCCCCGGCAGGGTTGGAACCAGATGGGCTTTAAGGTCCCTCCCAACCCAAACCATGCCATGATTCAGGGAAAAAACCACGCTTGGGAACTTCAGGCCCAGCAGCTTCCCGGGGAGATTCCCCTTGTGTTCTCTCTCACCTGCAGGAGGTTTATCAGTTTTTCCTCTGTGCTGAATTCCTGCACAGGTTTTGGTGAGGAGCCCCAGGAGACGCAGGGTCTGTGACTGTTTTCAAAACAAGCTCTGAACCCTGGAACACAAATCCCTGGAGTGTGAGGTTTGCTCTGCCTCTGCCTCCTCACAGTGTGAGGAAGGTTCTCTTTCTTCTTCATGGATCTTGACATTTCAACCAGCAGGGAAATGGCAGAAAGTGCTTCTGAGGGAGGAGCCTCCAATTTACCATCTGTCAGAGCACGAGGCATTTTGGAAGAGGGGAAGGGCTGCTGAAGAGTCCCTGACATTCCCTCACCTGTGGGTTTTCCAGGATTCATACACAGCTCTGTCCTCAGCTGCAGTTTGCTCCAGAAGGATTTTGTGTGTTGTCAGCCCAAGACATTGCTGGTCGTGGAATGATGTCCCTCTGGTCTGAACACCCAGGAGAGTCCTGCAAACCTCCCATCCTGCATCCGCCTCTGGAAAACCTGGCACAAGGCATGGGAATGGTTGGGCTCTGTGAGAGCGGAGTGGTGAAACCAGGGGAGTCCTGACCGCACTCCCGGACTCCCAAGAGCAGGGGAGTCCCTGACAGCCAGGAGGAACATCCCTGTCCTGGGGGCACCAGGGCCACCATCGCTGGCCAGAGGGGATTGTCCCACTCTGCTCTGGGCTGGGGCAGCCTCACCTCCAGTGCTGGGGACAGTTCTGGGTGTCTCAGTGTAAGAAAGATCCAAGAGAGAGTCCAAAGGAGGGACAGGAGGATGGGGAAGGGTCTGCAGGGGCCACCCGAGGTCACCTGGTCAGCTCAGCCTGGAGGAGGCTGAGGGCAGAGCTCCCCGGGGCTGCAGCTCCTCCCGAGGGGCAGCGCAGGGACAGCTCCGATCTCTGCTCCTGGGCCAGGGACAGGACCCAGGGAGCGGCTGGAGCTGGGCCAGGGCAGGCTCAGGTTGGATTTTAGGGAAAGGTTCTTCCCGCAGAGGCTGCTGGGCACTGCCCAGGCTCCCCAGGGAATGGGCACGGCCCCGAGGCCTCCGCGCGCGTTTGGACAGCGCTGCCAGGGATGCCCAGGCTGGGATTGGTGGGGGGTCTGGGCAGGGCCAGGGGTGGGACTGGGTGATCCCTGTGGGTCCTTTCCACTCAGGATATTCTGATTCAATGACTCAGAGGTCACCCATGCGCTGACGTCTCTCACCTCCGACTCCCGCTTTTAGCGGGTATTTCGGTAGAACCCTTTTTCCAGGGAAAGTCCCGTCTTATCAGACGCAGGATCCCGGGAACACCGATAGCTCGGCCCCGCTCTCCCCACGGACACCGGAAAGCCAAAGCAGGTGAGGCCTGGAAAGCGAGCGGCGGGAGGAGCCCCCGAGGCCGCCCCGCCCCG
>NW_008240021.1:757685-759044 GCF_000691975.1 Corvus brachyrhynchos | reverse complement strand
ACATCCAACCCTCCCCTTCACGGGATCGTGGAATGTCCTGAGTGGAAGGGATCCACAGGGATCATTGATCCAGCTCCTGGCCCTGCACGGACACCCCAGCAATCCCAGCTTGGGCATCCCCAGCAATCCCAGCCTGGCAACCCCAGCACAGGAGCGCTGTCCAAACGCTCCTGGAGCTCTGGCAGCCTCGGGGCCGTGCCCATTCCCTGGGGAGCCTGGGCAGTGCCCAGCAGCCTCTGGGGGTTTTTGGCTGCTGTCCCTGGCCCAGGAGCAGAGATCGGAGCTGTCCCTGCGCTGCCCCTCGGGAGGAGCTCTGCCCTCAGGCTCCTCTGCTCCAGCTGGACAACCCAAGTGTCCTAATGCACTCCTCCTTCTCCTCCTTTGTCAGTGCCTTGGCAGTCTAAGCCCTGTAATATTTAGAAATTACATAGTAAATATTAACTTTAGCTGCTGAAGGTGCCGTGGCCTGGGACCGTCAGCTGCGAGGGGATATCCCATCACCAGCTTTGGCACTTGGCAGGGAGAGTGTCGGGAACACTCAGCCAAAACTTGCCAGGGGACAGCAGCAGGACGAGCGGCATGTTGTTCTGCATTTGAATCCGTGAGGATAAATGGAGATAGTCCCGGAGTCCGGGAGAGAAAGGATCATCCTCCAGGAACAGCCTGGAGACCAAAGAATTCCGCCCGCCGGCCCCGCTGCTGGCGAAGCAGCGCCAATGGAAAAGAACCAGTGACTTTGTCCCGGGCGCTGAATGGAGCTCCAAGGCCAGTCCAGATGGTTATTGTACGACTTGGGTGGTGGCAGGATGCGAGATGCAGGTTGGGCAGCTTGAACAGCTCCCGGGAAAGCCTTGCCAAGCATTCAGCGCCGGCCTGGCACCATTGGTATGGGCAGGACATCGCCGGGCGCTAGGGAGGCTCCGGGCGCTGCCGGGGCTGCGCACACATTACAGCACTTGCAGGAATAAAAGGCTCGGGAGTGGAGCTGGAGCCTTTTGCTGCAGTGGGACACAGGCTCTGAATTCCAAATGAAAGGCAGCTCCTCAAAGCCCAGCTCAGGGGAAGCCTCTCTTGCCTTCGTGTCCTGCTCAGGTGACCTCACAGGTCACCCCCAGGCGCTGCTTGGCACAGGCGCCCGCTGTAACAGCAGAATTATCGGGGGGTTTTATTAGGAAACCCTGCAAACTTTGGTCAAGGACAACGGCAACAAGAAGAAATTGTTGCATGTTTTGTCTGCAGGGATTTCCAAGTCCTTTTAAAGCTGGCTCGGTTTTGTTTCTGTATTCCTACAAAAAGGACTTCAAGGAGACACCCGGAATTTCTGGGATCTTGGGGCGGGAATGTCACCAGCCCCGCTCT
>NW_008240021.1:748340-757648 GCF_000691975.1 Corvus brachyrhynchos | reverse complement strand
CTGGGCAGGCTGGGAGAAGTTCAAGGCTTAAACTGGTCTTTAAACACAGGGAGGGATAAATATGATTAATTTTGAATTTATTTGTGACTCTGGTACTTCCAGTTCGATGCTGGGGTCATTGGTCAGCAGCTTTGGAGCCACTTTTTATGGTTGTTTTCAAAGCCGATCTCGACTTTCTGTGGGTGTTTCCCCAATCAGCAGCACCCACACTGCTGCCACTTAACCTGAGTTCTAATGAAAGATGAAAAACCAGCTCCAAACCTCAGCCAGGCTTCCCAAGGCTCCCTCCGAAGCTTTGTCTGATCCAAAGCAATGGAAATAAGTTTAAGGTTGTGGCACAGTCCAGAGAAAATCCCAATAAAGTCAGATCATTACCTGGATGGGTGGATAACTTAATCAGATTACTGATTTATTAAACACCATTCAGCTTCTGGGGGGCTTGGGAGCTCTGGAGGTTTTGTTGCGACACAAATCGCTGCTCAGACAAACCCAGCGGATTTCTTCCCTGCTCCTTTAATTAAAGCATTAATCTCATTCCCTACCAGTTTCCCTTAGAGTGGCCCTTGGAAACCACTGGGACAAAATCCTTTGCTCTCACGGAGTCTCCAACCCAAGATCAGAGAGTGCAGCAGGACAGGGGCAGCTTCTAAAATAAAGTGACTTTTGTCCAGGCCAGTGTGAGGCAAGGTAGCAACGTTAATTAATTAATTAAAATGCCTCACAGGGGCCACAGAACTCCTCACAAAAAGGCTGAAACAGGCTAAAAGTGAAAAGCATCTGTGCAGTGTTGTAGGGACGCTGGTTTGGAGGTGAATGTTGGGAATCACAGCTTTGGGAGCAGCATCTACAACTGAAAAAAAAGGAGCCTCTTCTGTCCCTGCTTGGTGCTGGCAGAAATTGATGGCCCTCAGGGTCACGGTGGCTTTGTCCTTTCCAGGAATGGCTGATAAATCCCAAAGGTTCTGCTCTGATCAATCCACACCTGGAGCTTCCCGAACAAACAACAAAATGGGAGGGAAATTGTACCCCAAGCAAAGAAAATGTTTGGTTCAGAACTGAAGGCTGTGAGGAAGGAGAAAGGAAGGGAGGAAATCCAGAGATGAGGCTCAGATCGTCTTCTACTCCTCAGGATTTTTGGGTTTCTGCCCCCCTTATATCGAGCTGCCATTTATTGGGATTGTTTTATAGCACTTCCATTAAGAACTGGTTGTAAAAGGATCTCAAATCAGATTTTTCACATTAGAATGCTCAAAGACTGATGGAATTGTGCAGTAGCAGCTGAGTTCTGGTTCTCTGGGCTCAGAGGGTGTTTTTCAAGTGACTCAGGTGTTAAAATCCTTCTCTTTTGTTTCAGCACTTTTCAAATAAATTCCAAAATATTTCCTTTGGTTGGGTACTTGGGGCAATTTCTGCCAAAAACTCTCCCAGGTGGGGCATTTCCCACATGAACCTGTCCCTTGTGCTGGCCCAGGCAAACCATCCATAAACACTTTCAGGATTCTGTGCTGAGTCCAGGCGATCCAGAGAAGCCATTTCTTGGAAGTACAGAATTCCAGAAGGGTTTGGATGGGGAAGAACCTTAAAGCCCATCCAGTGCCACCCCTGCCATGGCAGGGACACCTCCCACTGTGCCAGGCTGCTCCAAGCCCCAATGTCCAGCCTGGCCTTGGGCACTGCCAGGGATCCAGGGGCAGCCCCAGCTGCTCTGGGCACCCTGTGCCAGGCCCTCACATTCCTTGGCAGCATTTTCCCTTAACCCATTCCAGGCCAGGCTGGACAGGGCTTGGAACAACTTGGGATAGTGGAAGGTGTCCTTGCCCATGGAGCAAAATGATCTTTAAGGCCCCTCCCACTGCCCAGGGAGGTTTGGAGTGCCCATCCCTGGAGGTGTCCCAGGAAGGGCTGGAGGTGGCACTCAGTGCTCTGGGCTGGGGACAAGGTGGGCATCGGGCACAGCTGGGCCTGGCTGGGCTGGGAGGGCTTTTCCAGCCTCAGGGATCCGGGAGTTCTGTGAATCTGTCCCTCCTGTAACCACACGGAATTGCAGTCCCTGCTCAGGAGCCGTGGAAGATGTTGCAATGCGGGTGACAAGTCCCAGTTGATTTGTGCTTTTTGACATCTCAGTCTATTTTCTTCTGTGGTTAAAAACCTCTGGATCTGTTTAAATGCAGGACTTTGGTAAAGGAAAGGGACCCAAACTCTTGGTATTTGTCCCTGCAGAGTCTGAGTGTCCCTTCCAATCCTCTCCCTGCAGGAATCTGCCCTGAGTTGGGTTTTTTACTGTGTCTGGGAAAATAAAAAAATGACAGCCTGAGGCCCCTTGGGGATAATTCAGTAACTGAGAATTAGGCCCCTCTTCTGGGAAGGTAAAAGAAATAAGAAAAAAGGAGCCCCCAAAGCCCAACTCTCTCAATTGATTACACTTGGGGAAAAAAATCTGCATGGGCTCCCAGATTGAAGCAAACTAAAGATATCTCCCACATCCTTGGTCTTTTTCCCAAAGAAGTCCCCTGCCTGACATATGTAGGATCAATGCAACAATACGATGGCAATAATTACGAGGGCAGTAATGAAATTGGAAGGAGAGAGACAGCAGGCAGGAGACCTTGAAACAAAATATTCATCCTTACTTAGCCCGGTTTGGGTTTGGGTTTTTTTTTATGTCAGGGGTTTTTTTTCGAGTGGCAAAGTAGCCCCACTTGTCAATCAGCTACCTCGCAGCTCTAATGGATTCTGGTGTTTAGGGGGTCAGCCCCGAATTTAATTTAACATCTTACAATACGCCCACATGGCCAGAAAATGTGGCCAGCTTGATAGGGTTCACTGAGCCAAAGGAGTGGGACCAAAACAGGGCATTAATGTATAGGGGAAGAATGGCTGCAATCAGTTCCCTTGTGAATTGGACAGAGAACTTGGAGCTGAGGCAATTATCAGCCATCGGGGATTAATAGGGAAGTGTGAATGCCAAGCTGTATATGTTAGGGGCAGAATATGTTGCCTATAGAAAACAACAAAGAGCGTTTCTTACTATTAAGTGAGATTAAACGTAATGGCCTGATTTAATCACAAAGGCAGAATTAAATTCAGATGGCAACTTCAAAGTGGACACATGCACAGAGCCCACTGCATACATTTACATATAGCTGGCATAGCTTGGCTCGCAGCACAATGGGAGAAACTTTCTTTGGCCACTTAAACAATTTTCTATTCTTGGCTTTTTGTGAACGCTCACTGTATTTAGCCCGAAATTGCTGTTGCTTAATAAGATGGAGCTAAGAGTTATATTTATTCATGGAAGCTGTACTTTTTAATTCTTTCAAGGAAAAAAAAAATTCCACAAAAAAACCAACCAAACAAAAAAAAAACCCCAACACAGCAAGCCCACAGCAAAGGGTCAGGGAGAGCAGCCAGGCTGGGATCCCAGAGAGCTGCTGGGCTGGCCCAGCCTGCCCAGGGAGGTGTCACAGCTCCCACGTCCCTGAGCTTCCCTGCCCTCGCTCCCAGGGCTCCCAGGGTCACTCTGTCCGGCCATGTCCAGGTGGGGCCACCAGTCCTCATTCCCCAATTCCTCCTTCCCCAGGAATGGATCACTGGAAGTGGAGCAGGGCCAGTGCCTGACCTGCTTTGCTCCTTTTTGTCCGGTTTTGCTGGGCCTGCCCCACCTGGGGCTGCCATCACCGTGGGACTGGCCAAGAGCAGCAAGTCCTGCTGGGCCTGGTGTCCCTGGGGTGACAGTCCCAGTTTGGCTGGGCTGGGGATCACCAGGCAGCCCATTCCCGTTCCCACATATTCCACAGTCACTGTGTTGGAGAGAGGCCATGGAGGCACCAGGATGAGCAGAGGGATGGAGCAGCTCTGCTGGGAGGAAAGGCTGCGAGAGCTGGGATTGTTCAGCCTGGAGAGGAGAAGCTTTGGGCTGAGCTCAGTGTGGCCTTGCAGGGCCTGAAGGAGCTGCAGGAAAGCTGGAGAGAGACAATTCCCAAGGCATGGAGGGCCAGGAGCCAGGGAATGGCTTCCCAGTGCCAGAGGGCAGGGCTGGATGGGAGATTGGGCAGGAATTGTTCCCTGGCAGGGTGGGCAGGCCCTGGCACAGGGTGCCCAGAGCAGCTGGGGCTGCCCCTGGATCCCTGGCGGTGGAGGCTGGACATTGTGGCTGGGAGCAGCCTGGCACAGTGGGAGGTGTCCCTGCCATGGCAGGGGTGGCACTGGATGGGCTTTGAGGTCCTTTGTAACCCAACCCACTCCATGATTCCATGTGGAAAGCCCACTCAGCCTTGGAACCTGGGTAGGAGCCTTCCTGCACTCACAGAACTCCCCTCAAAGGCTGGCACAGCAGCAGGGTTGGAGCAGAGCCTGGCACGTGGAGAGCAGGGGAATAGGAGACTGGAATGGGAACAGCTCTTCAGAGCTGGGTGGCGTTGGCAGAGCCTCAACAGCACCCTCAGCAGAAAGAATTTGGAGGAAAAGGATCAGGAGCCAATTGAGACCAACCAGACAACTCCCAGTCCTAAAATTCCAATACTCCAAGTCAGCCCAACACAGCTCAGAGGGAGAGGAGCAGCAGCTTGGCCCAGCCCTCCTGCAGGCTCCAACCCACCTCACTGGGGAGGAATCTTTAGGAAGACACTTTGAAATGCCAAAGCTCCCCTCAGGAAGGTTGTTCCTTCAGCTCAAGGAATCCAAGGCAGCCTCACAGCACAGAGCCTGGAGTTCAGCTCCATCCCAAAAATACTGAGGTCGATCCCTGTGCTCTGCTCACTCACTGGCCCTGGCCCTTGGGCTGCCTTCCCTGAGGATGGGAATTGGACAGATTTCTTCTCAGGGAGGATTTCTTCCCAGAAAGGGAGGTCAGGCCTTGGCAAGAGCTGCCCAGGGAGGTTTGGAGTGCCCATCCCTGGAGGTGTCCCAGGAAGGGCTGGAGGTGGCACTCAGTGCTCTGGGCTGGGGACAAGGTGGGCATCGGGCACAGCTGGGCCTGGCTGGGCTGGGAGGGATTTTCCAGCCTCAGGGATCCGGGGGTTCTGTGAAAAGAGAAAGATGTGGAGGAACTCTCTTCCATCAGTTCACAGCAGAACCAGGGGCTTTCGTGGCCAAGAACCCAACACCATGGCCATGATCAGCCCCTCAAGGGTGGTTCCTCTGGAGCCCCCTCCTCTCAAGCTCCATGAGGTTCTGTTCCCTTGAGGACCTGTCCGAGCCCTGCTCTGTGTTCTTCACCACCCAGACCCCTTCTCCTGAGTGCTCCCACCCGCAGAGCCTCTGTATAAAATCCACATGAGCTGCTGAGCCCGAGCTGGCCAAACTTCCCCTCGGATTGCTCAAGATGCCACAGTTCAGGAGGTTTTTACAGGATCTGTTTGATATTCCTCCTGGGAACAGCAGGAAAGGCACCAGTGCCTTTAAAATAAACCCTCTAGGAGGGGGGACCTGAAATCCCTGCTCCTGCTCCCACCAACATTCCAGCTAAAATCTGCCGAGGGACGTCAGAGCAAAGGAGGAACAGAGCCTACAGCTCGGGCTGGCAGAGGAAGACCGACCTTTCCCCCTTTTCTCTGTCAGTCACTGATGGACCGAGGTGGTGACGCTCAGGATTGAGCTTTGGAAAATGCCTGTGAAGTTTAGGGAGCAGCCACACCCAGCGGGAGTGGCAAAGTCTCCTCCGTCCCAGCCTTTGGTGCCGCCGGGACGGGAACCTCGCCTTCCAAGGAGATGAAACATTCCAGCCCCGCCGCCGCTCCTGGAGGAGCGGCTTTCCCTCCTCGCTCCCTTAACCTTGGCAGGCTGATGGCTCTGAGGACACGGCCCAAATCCTCTCAGCGCCACAAGAGGAAGGCCAATTTCCCGGGACAAAAGGCTGGAGTGCTGCTGTGACAGGTCACTAAACACGAGCATCTCCCGCTCCGCCTGAGAGCACTGAAGAGGGATCCCGCTAAGAAGGGACAGAATACGGGACAAGGTCTTAACCCCGGCCTGCGCCTCCGGCCGCTGCAGCGGCACATAAAACATCTCGAGTGCCACAGGGGCTGCTGAGAGCGGGACGTGCGGCCCGGCGGCTCCGCGCGTTTCTGCGGCAACTGCGGGGGGAATGTCACCGCCGGGGGGGCAGTGTCACTCACCGCTATGGCAACGGGCGCGGCCGGGCCGGAGGGAGCAGCGCCCCGGCAGCGCAGCCTTTGTAGCCCCGAAGGAAAGGTCAGGCCGTTCATTTTTCAGCGGCCGGCCGTAAATTTCCGAGGAGCCCCGGCGGTGATTTACGTGGCGGTGCCACTACCTGCCCTCCGCCCAGCGCTGCACGGCTCGGCCCGGCTGGGCAGAGCCCTCCTGGATCCCACCGCGGCTCCTCCGGCCCCGCATCGCTGCCTGGGGCTGCCCTGGGTACCCACAGCATCTTTCCTGCACAGCATCTTCCCCCAGACGAGGGTGAGGGTTCTGTCCCCATCACTTCTGGAGGTTCTGTGCCCATCACACCCGAGGCTTCTGTGCCCATCACACCCGAGGGCTCTGCCCCCACCACACCTGATTTAACCAGCCCCAAATGAACTGCCTGGGTCAAACCGGCTGTGCTGATCCATTTTGGCACCTACAGGAGGTGCAAATGCAGCCACCCTTCCCTGCACCTGTCCTAGAGTGACCGAGGGGACACGGGAGCCCTGAGGGAGGTGAGATAAATCCTGTGCTGTGTTCCCCTCCTGGCTCAAGGTGTGGCTGCGTCCCAGATCCTGCCACAGAAAGTTTTCCCTTTCCTTCGGCCCATCCGGGCTGGGGTGTGAGGATGGGCAGGGTCCAACAGAAAAGCTTCCCAGCGCCGAGTCACTGACAGGGTTTCAAGCTCCCTTCTGCTGGTGCAGTTGGTTGCTGGGGTGGTTTTGGGAAAACAGGCCCCTAAAACCTTCCCCATCCCAAAGCGGTGCCGACCTCCTCCCCAGACAAACCCTGACTGCAAACTCCCCACTGAGCAGCCAGGCAGGGCTCAGTGCCACACAGCCAGCCTGGGCCGAGGCTGGGATGGAATTCCCTCCTAAACCTCCCCAGTTTCCGATGGACCAACCTGTGCGGGAGAACCGGAGCTGGGACAAGCCACGGTGCCCTTCCTGGCTATCCTGGGGTGCTCCTGGTGCAGGTTCCCTTCGCGTTTGCTTCTCCCCCTGAATTCCAGCTCCAGTGTTGCTTTGCCGCTTCAGAGAGCTCCCAGGAGGAGTGGGACCAGTGTCACACCTGGGACAGGGAGGGCTGCTGGAAAATAGGCTGATATTTCCATTTCTGAGGAGCAGCAGCACCTCAGGGATGAGCACAGGGATCTCTGGAGGCTCTTCCAGCCACAGTGTCCCGAGCTGGAATGGCTTCACACCACTGAAAAGGCACTCAAAAAATATTATCTTTATATCCCACCACCAAATAAACTTCCCACCTTTTCCAGGTGAGTCAGAGCACAGCCCTGAGCGTCCATCCCCCCTCTCCAGGAGCAGCACCGAGGGCATACCTGGGACAAATCCCAATGTTTTCCAGCAAGGTGGAGCAAGGTTTGGTCGTGTCCCAGGGTCTGGAACTTCCAGAAAGAACTTGCATGGAGTTTTCTTCCTTTTTAACCAGGAACAAATGTTCTGCCAGCTCCTTAAATAATGCCAGGGGTTCAAGCAGCTCTGGATCAGGTTCATAATTGTGCAGAGAGAACGGTGCTGGAACTGGGGATATTTCATTTTCCCCAGAGATTCTGCTCTATGATGGATGAGTTTTATTTATCACTGTCAAACATGCCTTGAAATTATCCCAGGGACATGAATATGCAGCAGAGAGAAGGGCATGAGAATATGGGATGCATGGAGGTGATCAAAGAGAAACAACATCACTTAGAAGTTTAAAAGGGATATTTTAGCCTTTATTAAGAAATAGCTTTCAAATTATTTGAAAAACCACTATGAATACTCATGAGACTCAAAAGATTTAGAACACGGTGTTCAAAGGACCCTGTACAAGCCATTTGTGTAAACGATTCCTTCTAGCAGCTCTCATCTTGTCTGTTTGGAAACTTGTGACTAGGGATTCACTTGTTAGGAGGGGAGGAATCAGTTTAAAAGTAGTAATACTCTAAATAGCAATTCTCTGTTATACTGGACCCCGAGGGACAGGGACAGTCCCAGGAATGCGCAGCTCCCAGCTGCATTTTCAATGTCCTGAGCCTGATGTTTCACTCACAGGGCACTGAGGGAGCAGGAGGGAGAAATCAGTGCCCTCCTTTAGCAGGATGAAGGAGGCAGAGCTGGGGCTCTTCAGGCTGGGTTTCTCAGCAGTGCTTCCTCCTCCTCTCCCATTCCATAGCTGAACCTTGGGCACAAACTTCCCCCCTTCCAGGAGCCACCCGGTTTATTCACCCCGGGCCTCCTGCTCCGAGGTGTGAAATCAAAGACCAGAATCCATAAGGGTGGAAAAGACCTCCAAGGTCGCCGAGTCCAACCTTTGCCCGGCATCTTTCTAGAACCAGATGGTCCAAAGGCTCCTGCCTGTCCCCTCCACCACAGGGTGCCCGGGCTGCTGGCAGCAAACCAAACCCTGGCCCTCAAAAACCTCAGACAACTCAGCTGAACTCCTGCCCTTCCCACCCCGAGCACCCAACACCTCCCAAATGCACCCCACCCCAAACCAGTGAACACTAAGTGACCACAGTAGCCAGGACTTCATTTTATTTATTTCTAAGGTGCCACTCTGGCTCTTCCAGCTGCTGGTTATTGCAATTATCTCATGGTGGTGGAGTGCCCATCCCTGGAGGTATCCCAGGAAGGGCTGGAGGTGGCACTCAGTGCTCTGGGCTGGGGACAAGGTGGGCATCGGGCACAGCTGGGCCTGGCTGGGCTGGGAGGGCTTTTCCAGCCTCAGGGATCCTGGGATTTACCCTGAGAAATTCATCCTGTCCATGGTGACTGGAACTGTCATCGCAGGAGGAGATTTCCCCTCTCAAGCAGCAGAAAGAGCAGCAGAGAAGGGTGCAGGCAGCAGCTCCCTGTTCCCAAAACCCAAACGGATTCACCTCCTCAGCCCCTCCTGCTCCCAGTGGCACAGCTTTGCCCCTTGGCTGCTCCCCTCGTCTGCAGGAGGCAAAGACAGCGCCAGGTAAAAAAGGAAAAAACCCAACACCATTAAAAAATTAAGGGAAAAAAATTGCAGTGGGTGCAGAGCCTGGCTTTAATGCCAGCATCGTTCAGCGGCCGATCCCATCCCATCCCATCCCGCGGCTGTCCCTGAATCCCGTTCGGCTTTGTTGCCATAAGTACAGTCGGAGGCAGGCGGGAGGGGGCGAGCAGGGGAGAGGGAGG
>NW_008240021.1:738555-748298 GCF_000691975.1 Corvus brachyrhynchos | reverse complement strand
GGGGGCGCCCCGCCCCTCCCCGGGCCCGCCGTGAATCGCGCTGATTGTTATTCAGGTGGGATGGCCCGGTCATGAACTGCACTAATCAAAAAACAAACTGCACCAAAACACTGCGGCTCACACGCTGGCGCGGGCCTCCCCCTGACCTCTGTTCACCAGCCGCTTCCAATGGATGTAATGCAGGTTGTTCTTCTGGATTTTTGCACCTTCCACAGTTACCAGACATCTGTGTAAATCCCCACCCCCTCGTGTTGGGCAGCAGGGTCAGTAATGTTCAACAATTCAACGTGGGAAGTCTCACTGAGGAAGTACCAGGCCATAAATTTCCTCCAACAAGAGCCACCTATCAAGCTAAGCCTTGTTAAGAAGCTTCCCAGATATTAATCACAATAAAGGGCCGCTCCTGTACCCCTGTGCCAGGAGAATGGAGCAGGAGGAGGCTGCACAAGGAGCTTTCTCCCTCCTTTGCCCTTTAATGTTGGAGCTCTGTCATTCCCCAGCGGTGCTGGTGAGCAGAGGAGCTCGGAATGCCCTGAAATCCAGCACAGCTCGCCCCAGGGGCTGCTCTGCCTCCCACAGGACACGGCCTTGGCTGCTCCGCTCCGAGGGAAGAGTCCCCTCGTGGCTGTGGAATGGGGTAAAATTACCGAGGGATTGCACCCCAAAATCCTGGTGGCTGCCAGGGGCTGCTGCTGCATCCCAGGCCCTGCGGTGACATCGGGATCAGCCTCTCCCTGACGGTTTGGGGTGTTTGTATCCAGAATCCCGGAACCTCCGAGGTGGGAAAAGCCCTCCCAGCCCAGCCAGGCCCAGCTGTGCCCGATGCCCACCTTGTCCCCAGCCCAGAGCACTGAGTGCCACCTCCAGCCCTTCCTGGGACACCTCCAGGGATGGGCACTCCAAACCTCCCTGGGCAGCCCCTGCCAAGGCCTGACCTCCCTTTCCATGGGGAAATTCCTCCTTCCATGTGTTCTCCATGTTTGTGTGAGTGACCATGCACGTGTGGAACAGTTTTGGAATTCTGAGGATGCCAAGGCTGGCCTTTGAGGGTTGTGCTGGTGCTGCCCCACATCCGGAGAGCAGCTTTGCACCTCCAGTCCCCCCCACAATTTGCTGTGCTTGTTCCCACCTTGGAATTCCAAAGGGAATATCACACCTTCATCGCAAGAGATCTCAGTCCTTGGGGATGTACCTCCTGCTGCCTGGCTTCCTTTAGTCTTAAGTCAAAGGGTTTATCAGGGCTGGAAGAGCCCAAGAAAATACAGTCAAGCACTTAAGGGCCTGTCTGGCCTTGTTCATTTTCATTATTAAAAAATCTGACGGCCTGGTTTGAGGCCTCCAGGATCTCTGAAGTGCACAGGCTCCTACTGCCAGGGACAACTAAAGGAAAGCAGTGGCTGGGATGGGAGAGAACAGGGCAAAACACTATTTTTAATCTTTTTTATCTGAAAAGAACCCGCCAAGCCCCCGTCCCTCAGAACCCCCCATGTGTGTGGGGTGAACAGCCGGGCCATTGATTCGGGGCCGTGCAGAGCCACAGCAGCCCCTGACCTCTGGAGAGCTGGAGTCCGAAATGAATTTATGCTCCTTTAATGGAGATTAAGGCAGAAGGGGAGAACATAACTCAGCCCGACAGCTCTGCTCCAGCCTCCCCTGCCTGGTTAAGAGCAACTTTCCCCCCTCGTTAAATAAAACAGCCCTGAAAGCCCAGGCCCTTGAAGCACTCGTGGTGAGAGCCTCATCCCTTTCCTTGGACAGGCAGCAGCTGGAGCCACACAGAGCAGCCTGGGCAGCCTGGGAAGGGGACGCCGAGGTGCTCCCCGAGGGTCTCCGCTCTCCGAAGGGAAGGAATTGAGCGTTGTTCCCTTGTGGCACTCGGGCATTTCGGAGGGAGCCTTTGCCATCACCACAGACCCGCGTGTGCACGCATCCCACGTGTTCCCAGCGGGCTCCCGGTGTGGACACAGGGAAATCTGGGAGCCTCCAGAGCTGCCCTGGGTGGGAGGACGAGCGGTTTGGTCCCCAAAAAGGAAAAAGCTACTCCCCTCTTCATAAAGTTTGGGAAACTGCTGGGACCTGCCCGGCTCCGCCAGGAATGGGCACAGGGGTGCCACCAGCCCCTCCTGGCATCTGGGGACAGGCTCAGCCCCGCCGCTGCCGCCACCACGGACAAAGCAGTGCCACGGCAGCGGGCTGGGGACAGGGTCCCTTCCGAGCCCTCCAAGGAATGCGGGGCTGCTGCCGCGTCCCCTCCTTACCCCCTCAGCTCTGTTTTTGTGAGCCCGGCAGAAAGTGACACTTTTTCTTTTGCTTAATTAAGTTGTTCAGAAGAGGGCTGGGCAAACAGTTGCGTCTACGTGGGGAGTCCTGAAGGGCAGAGAAAGCGCTGGGCGTTGCCAACATAAAAAGGGGGATTCTGTTATTGTTTGGGTGTAGACGGGTCATTTTTTCAAAGTTACTGCTGCCTGAGTGACCACAACCCTGCCGCAGCAGCAAAGAAAGGACATAAAGCTGCTAAATGCAGCTACCTTGGGCTGCAAAGTGGGAAGAAAAAAAACCAAACAAAAAAGCCCGGACGGAGCAGCGCTGATTTTCTCTCTCCCGAGAAAGCGGGGGCTGATTTCCATACGGAGCAGGGGGAATTGGAGCAAGTCCCTCTGGGTGTGCGGCTCCAGGGGGGTGGGTGACGACACTGGTGCCAGAGGAGCTCTGGAGGCACCCTGCTGACTGTGCGTCCCCATCCCTGCACAACAGCCTGGTTCTTACCAGTCCCCAGCCACAGAAAAAGCCCCAGGAGCAACTTCCAACCCCTCTGCATCCACCTGGCTTCCAGCAGAAGCCGCCTGCATTTCCCAGATCACTGCTATCCCAAGCCTGAGGGATGTTTCCCATATTTTGCCAGGTCTCCGACTCTCAAAGCTCGGCCTTAGACCTGGGCTGTGGTGTCCATGTGCTGCCTCACGCATCTTTACGGATGTTTTACTCCATGGTTTTCAAGCTGGGTTTCAAGTCCAGCATGACCTGGCTTTTCCCAGCGGGAGAGATGGACCCAAGCGAGGATCCTGCCTCCACTGGCACAGCTGGAGAGCAGGGAAAGGTTCTTCCCCCAGAGGCTGCTGGGCACTGCCCAGGCTCCCCAGGGAATGGGCACGGCCCCGAGGCTGCCAGAGCTCCAGGAGCGTTTGGACAGCGCTGCCAGGGATGCCCAGGCTGGGATTGCTGGGGGGTCTGGGCAGGGCCAGGGGTTGGACTGGGTGATCCCTGTGGGTCCCTTCCAGCTCAGGACATTCCATGATCCTGTGATCCTCTTGATTCCAGCTGAGGCTGTGGCTCAGGGGGAGACACCTCTGCCCTGCCAGCCCTGCCAGCACTCCCAGGTGCCTCTGGTTGGGATCCAGCCCCCAAGGAGCCGTCTGGAAGCCGTGTGCCATGTCCTGTGTCTCCATGTGACCCTCGGACCATTCACAGCGTCACCCCTGGCTGGGATGTCCCGCTGTATGAAACTGAGGCTGCCGCAGGGGATTTGGAAGGATTCACCCCGAGTTTGGCTGGAAGTTGGTGTGGGATGTGTGCCTGACCCAACGTTCTCAAAGCCCAGCTGCTCTTCCCCCGCAAGGTCTGAATTCAGGTGCCAAACCTCCCTGAGTTCGCAGCCCTTCTCTATTTAAGGAGCCCTGCAACACCTCCCTCACCCTCCTCGCCCCTGTGCAGCCTCGGGGCAGGAAATCGCCCCCATCCCTGAGCACACGGAGCCCTCCAGCCTTCCAGGGGCTGCTCCAAGGGGCACAGAGGAGAAGCTCGGCCGCTCCCCACGGCTGCGGCAGCCGGAGTTTGTCTCTGGCAGTTTTGCCTTCCTCAAGGTGCCTCTCCTTCCTCCGTCCCTCCTCCCTCGCCGCCTCCCCCGGCGCTGGGATTGCCGCAGGTTCCCGTGCGCGTCCCGCTCCAGCTGCTGCCTTTTTGTCTGGCAGCGCCTCCGCGGCCGCGGCGCCTTCGCTGCCGGCGAACAGAAGGCCTTCCCTGACACGGGCAACCCCAAAAGGGCCGGGATGCTGAAGGGAAGGTCCGAGCAGGCAGAAAGGAGGATTCACAAGGGCTGGATGGGAGCCACGGCCCCGCTCCTGGCAGCGGCCCTTGCGCAGGGGCTGCGCCGCCCGGCAGGACAAAGAGCGCGGCTCTGCCCAGCCCCGCGTTGTGCTGACGGCCGCACAATCCTCTGGCACGGGGAGACGGAGCAGCATTCCAAAGCCCCACGTGTGGAGGAGGTAGAGCAGAGCGGGAGCGGGGATGGACACTTTCCGCAGGTGCTCGGCCAGTGTCCCCTCATTTGCATACATTTGCATGCTGTCAAACAGTGCCTGACAGACTCTCTGAGAAGGTCTGGACTCAGCCCAAACCTGTCAGGGACTTTCTCCTTGCCAGTCAAGGTTGGCTTGGGTTGCAATTAAAGGGAGGAAAGGAGCACGTCTGACATTGCCGTGGAGGAAACTCTGGATGGGGGCAGTTTAAAAGGAAAACGTGCATTTTCTTTAGGGAAAAAGCCCCCTGAGTTACTGTGTCAGCCCTGGGGGGGACGAGTGGGGGGGAAAAAGGAGTTTCTTTCTTTGTCGTGGAGGAAAATCTCTTTTTCCTTACTCACTCACCACGGCTCCATGTGCTGCCAGCCCACGGGAGAGCCCCGGGCACGGGGGAGCTCTCAGGGCTGTAAAACAATAAATAATGAGACACGGACTTGGCAAAGATCTACCTGTGCAGGCACACACCTGGCCAGGCTCTGCAGCAGGAAATCCTGGGGTGCTGCTCCCGGGCGGGGCAGGAGGCGCAGAGGACGAGCGGGACCCGAGCGAGCGCTGAAACCACCCCAGACAATGGCAGGGCATGGAAATACCTCATCTTTACCAAGGGGGAAAACAGAAGGGACAATGAGGAAATGTTTTGGGAGCCCACACCCCTTTTGCTTGTTGTTTTACATATTCTTCCCTCAGCGGTGAAAATTTCATACTTCATCTTCGCCCGGCCGTGGCCACAAGAGTTTCACGAGCAGGGGACAATAGGTTCTGTTTATTCAGCCACAATAAAGAGCCTGTTTCACTCCGGACTGCAAGTGGCTGAGCCATCTGGCCCATATCTCCACAGTAAAACATTGTCCGTGACACAAAAAATGATTGCATCCCCAGGACAAACTAATGTGGCCTCGGAATAAAGGCTTCCTCTGAAGCTATGATATCATACTGCAGAGGGGACACCGGCACAATGGAATCTGCTCCCCCAGAGCACAAGTGAGATAGGACTATTTAAATCCAATTTTACAGGAGACTTTTTGTCCTCCGTGGCAAAGCACCCAGATCCGACGACAGCATTGAAACATCTTTTTTTATGCACTCTTAAGGCAACAGAGCAGTTCTGTCTGGCCTTGGCAGCCTCTGGAGCTCGCTCCGGGCCCAGGAAGCGTTTTCCAGCACCTGCAAGCTTTTCTTCCAACAACATTTTACTGATGGGGCACCACCTGCAGCAGGCCCTGCTCCCCTCCCGTCCCCCCGCGCAAACAAGCGCCTCTTTCTGCTCCGTGCCAGTCGGAAAACCCGGGTGTGCCACGGGCTCACAAACCGCGTCTGAGTGGGGACAAGGCGCCCTCAGCACGGCTGTACCTGAATGGGGACTTCATGGGGCAGCACCAGGAGCCGGGAAAGGCCCCGCATCCGCGGCGGGAGCGGATCCCAAAGGAGGCGATTGATCGTCCCCGGGAGCGCCGAGAGAAGCGCTCCTGAAAGGGCTGAGGCATCCCGTGAAAGGGGCTAATCCTTGCCGGGACAATGCTGCCCGTGTGGGGGTGTTCACAGCGCTGTGGGAATGCCCTGCACAAGCCCAAGGAGCGCCGGGCTCAGGGTTGGAAGGGGCTCCAGGAGCCCTGGGTGTGCCCACATCCCTTCGGATCCATGGGATCACAGGCACCAACAGCAAGAGGTGGCCAGAGTGGATAAAAATGGAGAATCGTTTCAGCTTGCCAGTGAATTATTTCATTGCAATAACTTGGGTAAACCTGGGATTCCCAGGATGGAAAGCAAACCTTGAGCTGGGCACAAAAAGGCTCCTGTTTTCCACTTCCCTGCAGCAGCACCTGCTCCTCCCTCAGACCAGAGCATCAGAACTGTCCTGACAGTGAGCTGAAAACAAAATCAGGAGCAAACCATCCTGCCCAGCTTTATATTGTCTCTCTGGATCTGAATTCAGACCAATTCAAAGCTCTCTTTTCCAATCAGCAGAAATTCTCTTTGCCCACTTTTCCCCCCTCAGGCACAAAGTGCCTTTGTGTGAGCAAACACCTGAACCCCAAACTCCATCTTCCCATGTGAAAATACACTTTGCAGGCCCAAAAGATTTTAAAAAAAGGTAAATAAATCAGTCCTCAGCATGGAGTGTTCAATGGCAAAGGCTCCTAACCCACTGTGGAATTACAAACCTCACACCCAAAGGGTTAAATTCCCCTACTCAGATCATGAAATGGGGCTACATTTTTGGGGTTTTGGCCTGGCCCTCGTGTGACCCTTGCAGGTCTGCAGTGCCAGGCCTCAACCACACACACCTGGCATTGAAAACCTCACAAGATTCCCTGAGTCCCTGGAAAGCACTGCAGGAGCTTGTCCTGGGCATGGTGACAGCGACACTGCCCTGGGACCTGCAGGGAGCTCTCACTGATGATTTTTTGGGGTTGGGTCATTGGTGTCCACAGGCAAGGACACAGATCCCACTAAAAACACTAAACAAATTAACAGATCCTGCTAAAAACGATCCCAAGCCAAATCACTTTATAGATACAAATATGAACACCATCATGTTGAAAGAAGAATTTCCAAGGCCAAGTTTTGTCCCCTCAGCAGAAAAATCCATTTAAATTTAAAACCCCATTTGCTGGAGAAATAATTATCAGTAAAATAGAGCAAGTTCTTTATTTTTTCCCCCAAAGTAAGAGGTAGAGGGAGTTTTGACAGAAAAAAGGCACCTTTTCCTTTTGCTGTCTCTTTCCTTTCTTCTTCCTTTTCCTGTCTTGAAACAGGGATTTGAATACCTTGTTCCAGCATCTCAAAGATTATCTCCTTGGAAAACTCCCTGGAGGGAGGACAGAGCTCCCCAAAGACAACCTCTTTTTTGTTGTTGTTGTTTCTTCACACTTCTTTCATTTCAGCTCTTCCCTTCCTGGTTGTGCCTCATTTTAATCCCTCTGAGCTGCAGCAGGAGCTGATTGGAGCCCTGGGCGCTCCCCCAGATCTGCCGAGCTCCCGTCACCCTCAGCACAGCACCTGCACACGCACGGGGCTGGGAAAGGGGAAGGGGAATTTGCCATTCCTGGGAAATAAAGGCACCTGGGATGGAGCTGATCCTCTGCCAGGCTGCAGCTCCAGCCCTTCAGTGTCCCAGGATTCATCACCTCTGGCTTCAGGGGTGTCCCAGCCCGTCCCAGCTCCGACACCAAGGAGAGAATCAGGGAATGGTTTGGATGGGAAGGGACCTTAAATCCCATCCAGTGCCACCCCTGCCACAGCAGGGACACCTTCCACTGGCCCAGGCTGCTCCAAGCCCCAGTGTCCAACCCAGCCCCATCCAGCCCATCCCATGCAGGAGAGCAGAAATAATGGAAAGCTGCTGGAGGTTTTCCTGCCTTTTCCATACACCCAAACAGGAGCTGGATCAGCCAGGAAAAGCACAAGGAAGACGGACTAAGGAAAAGGAGAGGGGAAAAGTTACCTTGAGAGAAATAAACTGGCAGGATGCTGGCTGCAGCTTCCCACCTCCAGGTATTCCTCATTCACCTTTGGCACCTCTTTAAGTGTCTCTAATTCCACAGAATCCCAGGATCCCTGAGGCTGGAAAAGCCCTCCCAGCCCAGCCAGGCCCAGCTGTGCCCCATGCCCACCTTGTCCCCAGCCCAGAGCACTGAGTGCCACCTCCAGCCCTTCCTGGGACACCCCCCTGGGGATGGGCCCTCCAACCCTCCCTGGGCAATTCCAAGGCCTGGCCACCCTTTCCATGAGGAAATTCCTGCTGCTGTCCCCCCTGAGCCTCCCCTGGCACAGCTTGAGTATCTGACAGGAGGGGCAGTGAGGGGGGGTCGGGCTCTGCTGCCGTGTGCCAAGGGAAAGGAGGAGAGGAAATGGCCTCAAATGGCACCAGGGGAGGCTCAGGGTGGAGATTGGAAACAATTTTTCCCTGCCAGAGTGGTGAGGCCTTGGGATGAGCTGCCCAGGGAGTGCTGGAGTCACTGTCTCTGGGAGTGCTCAGGAGGAGTCTGGATGTGGCCCTTGGGGACAGGCTTTGGGGTGCTGCTGGTGCTGCTGGGACAGGACTTTGAGGAATATTCCCCTTTACACCACCCCATTTATACTCAGTTTAGCCAAATCCTCCTTGTCCTTCCTCCCAAACCAGAGCTGACAAATATTAAAGCTCCATTTTCCTTGGCTTTATTTCCAGAGATTTCTCTTCCCTTTAACATCTCACCCTAACTCTATAAAACACCTTCCCAGCTGATCTCCCGTCAGTAATTCCTGGTGGTTTCAGCTACTTCCACCCAAAAAATCCACTGATCTGAATCTAAAGCAGCATCCCTTGCCTCTGGATATGTCCATTTAATATATCCAATGCAAGCAGCCAACTGCTGTTCTCAAAGCCTATCTGACAGATCCTATTCACTTTCAAAGCAGCTCTCCATGGTTTGAATAATTATCTTTCATTTCCCCCTTTCTGACACTTTTCAATGATTTGTTGACATCTGAAGAGATATGTGCAATCTCACAAGAGGCAGCTGGACTTTCTCCCCAAAAGATACAAATACAAAAAGGATTCCCATACAGAATTGGAAATAACGATGTTCTTTGCAAATGGAAGCCTAAATCTGCATTTTAATGGGACATGTTTTTAAAAAGCGGAATTCATGAATAACCCTATGAGTTTTAACTTTTTCACTGCCAGGGACAAAGCAGAACCACCCCTGGGAAGGAATCCTACCTTCCCTTTGTCCAGTTTGCCTTCCCAGCATCTGCTGCTGCAGGGGCTGGAGCTTTCCTGCAGCACCTTCCTGGCACAAAGCTGAGGATTCAGCTCCCGTCCTGGAATTCGGGTCCCTTAGCAGTGATCCAGGGATGGAAAACAAGGAGCCAAAAGCACAGGAAGCCCACAGCTAAATAACACATCCGTGGAGTTCTCCAGTCCCCATTCCAGGAGCTTGTGGGCACTGTCCAAACCCAACAGGATTTATCCTCACAGCAGCTGTGGGAATCCTTGTTAACATTTTGCAGATGGAAAACAGAAGGAGAAAGAGAGCAGGATCCAGTCCTCACCCAGGACCTCACCACAGCCAGGATTTGCTGTCTCTTTGGGAACAGCCATCTGGTACTGGACCCTTCACCCATTCCTGGATATGTCACCCATTCCTGGCCATGCTTTTCCTGCAGAACTCTTTTGTCACTTCCACTCGAGGTGTTAAAATGTCCCTGGAAGCCTTTAAAGGGCTTGATCCCCCTCTTATCCCTCCTGAGCAGTGCATGGAACAGAGAGAATTCAGCAACAAGTTCTGGGTTTTGTTGTCAAGTTATAAAGTCTTGTGTCACTCTCTTTGACTCATAAAGTCATGGAATCACAGACAGGTTTGGGTCAGGAGAGACCTTACAGCCCACCCAGTGCCACCCCTGCCATGGGCAGGGACACCTCCCACTGTCCCAGGCTGCTCCCAGCCCCAATGTCCAGCCTGGCCT
>NW_008240021.1:735101-738235 GCF_000691975.1 Corvus brachyrhynchos | reverse complement strand
GGGGGGCGCGGCGGCGCGGCCGCTGCGCGGCGCCCCCTGCGGGCCCCGCGGCGCCACTGCCGGGCCGGGACCGGGCGGGACGGACCCGTTCCCAACCTTTCTGCTTCCTTCTGCTCCCCTCCGCTCCTTTCTGCTTCCTTCTGCTCCCCTGCGCTCCTTTCGGCTTCCTTCTGCTCCCCTGCGCTCCTTTCCGCTTCCTTCTGCTCCCCTGCGCTCCTTTCTGCTTCCTTCTGCTCCCCTCCGCTCCTTTCCTCTTCCTTCTGCTCCCCTGCGCCCCTCTCCGCTCCCCTCCGCCGCCGCGCTGGGCTCGGGTGCCTTTCCCGGTGTTCTCCGCTTCCCGTTCCTGCGGGAAAAATCAGACTCATAAAAAAGACAGCGGCAGCCACGTCCTGTGTGAATACAGCAGGGGTAAAACCGGCTCTGACGGTTCCGTGCAGGGATCTGGTTTAGAATAAATTGATTTTTTCCGAGTAGTAACAGCAAGGTTGGCAATTGCACCGTTCGGCTGTGGGGCCGCAGACGAATCATTCCTCTGGCTCCGCCAATGAACATTCGGAAAACAACGAGGGGTGAGAGCAAAACCCCGATGTGGGAGAGCCAGAAACCTCCGTTTGTTCCTCGCAGGTGTTTCCTGTCCAAAATCTCAGGGCGCACTTAAGAGACGGCGCTTTCACCTGGATAAACCCACACTGTGTCCATCCAACAGTTCTGCCAAATGTTTTTCGGGGTTTTTTTTGGAGGCCCTCTGGAGATCAGAGAATCCCAGAATCATCAGGGTGGGAAAAAACCCTTTGGGATCATCCCATCCCACCCCAGCAGCACCAGCAGCACCCCTAAACCTAAACCCTGTCCCCAAGGGCCACATCCAGACTCCCCCTGAGCACTTCCAGAGACAGTGACTCCAGCACTCCCTGGGCAGCTCATCCCAAGGCCTCACCACTCTGGCAGGGAAAACACTTTCCCCCAATATCCACCCTGAGCCTGCCCTGGCCCAGCCTGAGGCCGTTCCCTCTCCTCCTGTCCCTGTTCCCTGGCAGCAGAGCCCGACCCCCCCGGCTGCCCCCTCCTGTCAGGGACTTGTGCAGAGCCACAAGGTCCCCCCTGAGCCTCCTTTGCTCCAGCCTGAGCCCCTTTCCCAGCTCCCTCAGCCGCTCCTGGGGCTCCAGCCCCTTCCCAGTTCCATTCCCTTCCCTGGGAAGATGCTTTTTGCTCCAGTAGAAAAATGCAGGATTTTGCTTCTCCCTCTCTGCAGCTGTGGCCTCGGCTCTCGGGTCCATAAGGGATGGATAGAGGGCAAACCCCAGGACAGCCTGGCACGCTCAGCCTGCCTTCATTTGTAGTTCAGCCCAAACTCCTGAGGCACGGGAATGTCATCATCAGGATTTTTCGGCCCACGTGACCTTTGGAGCCATTGACCCATCTCAGTTTTAATGGGACTCTTCCTGCAGCTGCCTTAGTTTCCCAAGTTTTTGGGAAAACCAGCAGCAGGCAGCAGTGGCAGCTGGTGTTTCGTGCCAGGAGGTGCCAGCTGGGCAGCACCTCCCAAATTCTGCTGTGTCCTTGCCTGAGGGACAGAGGGCTCAGGCCCTGGAACGGGTTCTTTCGGGAAGTGGTGGAGTCACTGTCTCTGGAAGTGCCCCAGAGGTGTCCGGATGTGGCCCCTGGGGACAGGGTTTAGGTTTAGGGGTTCTGCTGGTGCTGCTGGGGTGGCACTGGGTGACCCTGAAAGGCTCTTCCAGCCCTGAGGATGGTTCCGTGGTTCTGTAACTACCAAGGACCACACTCGCTTCCCTTCCGGGTAATTAGAAAGAAACAAATCACATTAAACCTTCTTCGATAAGTTTGGAACAGCTTAAAAATTCCCATTCTGCTTTTCCAAATCCTCTGTCAAACGTTGCACGACCACTTGCAGAACCCGGCGCTCGATAAGGCGATGTTTGCTCAAAGACTGGACTCGATAATCTGAGGTCTCTTCCAAGCCCAGCGACTCTGGGATTCTGCTCCTCAGGGATCACTGACGTCCTGCTCCTGCTGAGCGCAGCACAACTCTCGCTGTGACACCACAGGAGCCTAAGCAGGGTGAAAACACTTTTATTTCCCCTCATTTTCCCCCCGGCTGTGCCTCATTACCGTGTGTACCTCGTTTCACACAAGCGGTTTCCAGAAAAACAAGCGGACCCGTGGTGTCTGCGCCGGGAGAATTCCACAGGGAGCCCGAAATCTCCTGTGGAGAAAGAGGTGGGTTCTTGTTAGGCTCTGGAAAGAGGCTGGAATGTAAATGTGCGCTCTTGCTGCAACGCGCCTAATTGCCCATAAATGTCATTAAGTCGAGAAATGTTTTCCACCAAATTAACTTCGGCTCGCGGTGTCTAATTAGCCGGAGATGCTGAAAGATAACAACTTATCAGTCACTGTTTAACAAACCATCCTTAATGGGGCCTTTTTTCGGGAGCAGCCGTGGCGAGCCAGGTACTGCAGCTGTCACAGCGCGGCCTTCCCGGGGCAATTAAGGACAATATCCCGGTGCCGCGTCCCACCAGGATAATGTGACAGCTCGTTCACAGGCCAGGAGCGCGCCTGAGCCTAAACTTTCCGGGGATTGGTTTTATATTGGGCGGAAGCAACCATGACTTTTACTTTCCTTTTTTTTTTCATTCCCTTCCCAGCATGTGCAAACCTCCCTCACTCCTTTCCCACTCCTTTCCCACTCCTTTCCCACTCCTTTCCCACTCACCTCCAATCGAGGTCTCCCAAAAGCAAAGGTTTTTCCATCAAAGTTTTCAACTCTCCAAAGGAGAGGAAGCTGGAGAAGGGGTGCTTAAATCCCTTTAAAATCCCCGCGTTTTCCTGTTTCAATCTGTAGCTGTGGACACCAGAAGGAAGTTTTCCCTCGAGGAAGGGCAGTGCCCACAGGGTGTGTGAGGGGATGGCACCGAGGAGGAAAAGCTCCTGGAGCATCACCAGAACGGATTTAACAAGGTTCTGCTGCAAAATGGAACCTCACGAGGAGGAGTCGCACCAAGCTCCCAGAACTGCTTTGTCTCAGATCCAGTCTGTCATCAGAGCTCTTGGACTCCCCTCTGCTGAGTTTATTTCATGCTGTCCTTGCACACAGATGTTTATTTCAGCTCTTC
>NW_008240021.1:731431-735081 GCF_000691975.1 Corvus brachyrhynchos | reverse complement strand
TTCCTGCTTTTTCTGCCAAATAACTTCCAAACTTTCTGGCTCCTTGCTCAGCCCTGGTGTCAATCAGCACAACCAATAAGTCTGTAATTACTTTTGCACAACAAGCACCTGATTCTTAAAACATAGCAGCCTCCTTTAGTATCTCCCAGATTCTCATCCCTCTAAGCCACTAGATTTTTATCCATCTGGAGGTTTAACACTCATTTTCCACTTTTTTGCCCCTCATGCTGGTGGTACCCATTTCTCTCCTTCCTCTCCCTCTCCTTTCCCAAATGCTGGAATCCATCCAGGTGGTAAGAGCTCTACACTAAAAACTGTCCAATCCTCCCTCCAAAAGGGGATTTTAACCAAACACCCACTTTTTTCCTTAAACTGGAAGTGTGGCCTTGCTCAGTTTAATCCCTGATCCACCAGGATGTGATGGAATAAGAACAGAAATCAAATCCATGCAAGCAGAGAGGGGAATGCTTTAATAATCCCCACAGCTGGGTTATAAATTAGGATTATATTCCTTGTGGCCTGGGAGGTTGTTTTAATCCGGACACTGAAAATTCCTCATGGGCATTGCACCTCTGCCACCCACCAGGGACACGGAATCCGTGTCACCGAGCTGTGACCTCCAGGAAAGCTTCCACAGGCCAAGCTTAGGAACAGATCCCATCCCACAGAGGCTGGGCTGTGACTTCGCACTATTCCTGTTCTCTCCCTGTGGGTTCTACTGCAGGAAATCCAAGGCCTGGGAGCTGCACGGTGATTTCTGGGATGCAGACATGGGCCTGGCCATGGCCTGGCTCAGTCCTCACAGGAGGGTTTTGGCAGACCCTGGCCTGTTTGGGAGGAGGGAAGCAGCTGTATGGACACTGCAGGACACAGCTCGGGGTGTTGGACTGGGATTTATTGCAATTTTCCCTTCCTGTTCCTGCCCTTTGCCCAGCTCCTCTTCAGTTCTGGTGTCCAGGATCATTTCTGCCCACATCCATGATTTCTGCTGGCACAGGAGGTCATTCAGTGCCTCATCCCCTCCAGCCTTTTTCCCCATGAGGAGTGGAGCTGGATTAGTTGGCACTGCCTGCCCTGAGCCCACCGATGCTCCTCCGGGCAGGAGCAGGATGTTCCTCTGGGCAGGAGTGGGATGTTCCTCTGGGCAGGAGTGGGATGTTCCTGCAGGCAGGAGCGGGATGTCCCTGCAGGCAGGAGCAGGATGTTCCTCCAGGCAGGAGTGGGATGTTCCTGCAGGCAGGATTGGGAAGCTTTTCCAGGCAGGAGCGGGATGTTCCTCCAGGCAGGATTGGGAAGCTTTTCCAGGCAGGAGAGGGATGTTCCTCCAGGCAGGAGTGGGATGTTTTTTGTATGGGAACGCTTTTCCAGCCAGGAGAGGCATGTTCCTCCAGGCAGGAGTGGGATGTTCCTGCAGGCAGGAGTGGGATGTTCCTCCAGGCAGGAGCGGGATGTCCCTCCAGGCAGGAGAGGGATGTTCCTCCAGGCAGGATTGGGAAGCTTTTCCAGGCAGGAGCGGGATGTTCCTGCAGGCACGGGTGGGATGTTCCTGCAGGCAGGAATGGGAAGCTCTTCCAGGCAGGGGTGGGATGTTCCTGCAGGCACGGGTGGGATGTTCCTGCAGGCAGGAGCGGGAAGCTCTTCCAGGCAGGAGCAGGGAGCAGAGCAGCCACGCCCCCTGCTCTGCCTCAGTCCAGCACCACTTCCCAACAGCATCTCGGGGTTTTTCCCCTCTTTGTCTCCTCGCTGACCCCTGCTCATCCCACTCATCCCAAAACCTCCTCAATTTACTCAGTTTTGAGCCTTTTTTCCCTCTCGTGCCACCCGTAGGGAACAGCCCCTTCCCTCCAAGCCAAAGGCTTCCCTCACTGTCCGGGTTCTCCAGGGCCCTTCCGAGAAGGTTGGGATGAAGTTTCCATGGGGCAGTTTTCCTTTCAGAGCCTTTCCCTCCACTCCTGCAAAGCCAGAATCAGCACTGCCCATTCCCCAGTGTTTTCCCACAGCTGCTTCATTATTTTAATCCCACTGGGACCCCAGCTGCTCCCTTTGGTCCTGGCTGAAAGGTAGCACAGGACACCTCAGTCCAGGAGCACCATTTCCTCCTAAAGTCGGGGCCAAAGTTTTCACTTTATCCTGGGATTATCTAAACCCCAGGGAGTCTCGAAGCAGGGCTTTGATTCCAACACTATCCTATAGAATTCCATTTTCCAGGAAAAAGGCAAAGTCTCTGACGGCCTTTTTGTGACAGGTGGGTTGGGAAAATCCTCATGTCACCTTTTTTTTGGCACAGTCCTCTAAAACCTTCACACAAACAAAAGGGTTCGAGGGATTTTGAGCCAAAAATACTCCAGAGTGGAGAATCCCCTGAAGTGCTGAGGAAATATTTGGGTTTACACTGAGATCATTTAAAGGCGTTCCAGGTAAAGAGTAACAGCCATTGACACGGGGACATTCCAACTTTAACTGTTATCTCCCGGGAAAAAATGTCCACGGTATTCAAATAATAAAAAATAACCTTTATTTTAAAAAACTAATTCTGGGGAAAACTAGAGTTCGGCAGAGAATTCTCTATTGCAGAATTTTAAATACCCAACACACACAAAAACACCCGCAGCTATAGACCAGCTGCAAAGCATTTTAAAGTGATCCGTGGAATGAAAATTTGAAAAAAAATAAATTAAAGGAAATAAAATAAAGGAAATTTAAAGAATATTAAAAGAGGTAGCATTTGGAAATTTGGATTGGAAGTGGCTGCTTCCACTGTAAGGGTTATCCAAAGGAAAATGCTGATTTATGTCCTGCTAAAGCTAAAAATCTTTCCTGGGGTTATCTTGGTCTCTTCTCTACCTGCAAACTGCTGAGTGCCAGAAAGACAAAAAACATTAGAATTGTCTTTCTAAAATGACCAGGGGTTTATGTAACGCCTCTTTTACATTCATTTAAAATTACCTTATTTGAAAAATTAGAATTATCTGAATTATTTTCTTGAGCTTCTCTGCCTTGCATATCAGTATTTTGGAGAGGTGGTATTTAGGTTTATGTTGGGCTGTGATTGTCACTGCAGCTCTCCCAGGTCAGCAGGGAGGACACAGGGCAGGGAAAAGGTGTCGGGTACTTCAGAGGAGGAGGGAATTCAATTCTTCACGGAATCATGGAATCATTTAGGTTGGGAAAGACCTTTAGGATCATCGAGTCCTACTGTGATGCTGGGTATAAGGACACACGTAGTTTATCCTTGTATGGATAAGCTGAAGTCTTTCCGTGGAATTATTCATGAAATCATGGAGTGGGTTGGGTTGGATTGGGTTCGGAGGGACCTTAAAGCCCATCCAATTCCAGCCCCGGCCACCTCCCACTGTCCCAGGCTGCTCCAAGCCCCAATGTCCAGCCTGGCCTTGGACACTGCCAGGGATCCAGGGGCAGCCCCAGCTGCTCTGGGCACCCTGTGCCAGGCCTCCAGAGGAAGGAATTTCTCCCGTACTTCCCACCTAAATTTCCCCTCTTTACTCACCCAAGGAATATTTATATTTGTCCCTAGAAAAAAAACCAAAACAACAAACCCTTTAATTTCTGCCACGTCCTTCCCAGCTCTCCTGCCTTAAGCCCACCGCCGAGCCCGAGTTTGCGGAGCCGGAGAGGCTCATCCCCGCGGG
>NW_008240021.1:726882-731109 GCF_000691975.1 Corvus brachyrhynchos | reverse complement strand
CAGGGCTGGACAGGACAAAGCCGGAGGAACGGGGATGTCCCGGAGGGATGCGCGGGGAGCGGACAGACCGAGCCGCGCTGGCTTTGACACGGCCGCGGTTTGGACATCCGCGCTGCTGCTGCTGTCGGGGGCTTGTTCCCAGCAAACACCAAAGGGATGCGCTCCTTAATCTTGGAGTCGAAGGGAGAATTCCCAGATTTCTAGAGCTCTTAAACACGCAGCTTGTTCACACATTGCAAGGCAGCTCCCTGTCCTGAGGAGAGGAGGTGTTAAAAAGGGGGATTAAATTTCAGGTATTAAATGGAAGTGGTCCTGAAAAAACCCAGATAAATAAACGGATTAAAAATGGTCAGTAATGTCAGAGAAAAGCAGATCAGCTGCAACAGTAAATGATGTCAAAAAGCAAAACAGGGCAAAATTGAGGCGTTTTTCTGTGCACAACACAGCCATGGCCATGGATTGTAAAGGAGTTTTCCTTGGTAAGAAATACGAGAAATTCCCTGATATTCTCCGAATGTGTTCTGGGGGTTTATTTTTTTTAAAGAATACACAGATATTGTAAAAATGGGGCTATTTCTGAGCTAAATCTCCCCCATCACAATCCCACGACATCCCTCCACCCATCGGGATCAATTTCTTTCCCCAACGTGCCTGAGCTCAGGGTTTTCCCTGCTCCCTGCTCCAGGGTTCTCCACGGACACCCTGCGTTTTGGAAAACAAGGGAATTCTCCCCCAAAACAGACGTTAAAGCGCTGGTGAGACAATTGTTCCCTCGGGAATTCACTTCCCATGGGCTGCAATGCAATTTTCTCCCTCGGGCTCCTTTTCCCAAACCTGCTCCCTGCAGCTCCAGGTGCTGCCCACAGACCCCAGGACACTCCACACCCCCATCACTCCTCCTCTCCTGCCCTTGCCCATTTTTCCCTGGGTTAAAATATTCCCCAGTGAGCTTGTGCTGGATCCATCCTGGGTTTTCCAGCCCTTCCTGACAAAAGCTTGGTCTGACCCCAGAGCTGGCCCTGCTTGGGGCAGGGGTTGGAGCGGAAACCTCTGGGAACACTTCCAACCTAAATTCAACCCTCCAGTAAAACCCACCCAGTGCATTCCAAGGCAGGCAGGCCCTGCGTGGGAATTCATGCAGGATTCAGGGAAAAGGCTCCTGTGAGCCCTGATCCCCAGGGTCACCAGCAGTCCTGGAGATGGGGGCATCCCACCTTTCTGGAGCCTCTGGAAGGTTCAGCATCTCCACTGACTGAGATGGTCCCAGTGGAAGAACCGGGCACCACTGGAGCATGAACCACCCACACATCGCAAGGCTGTGCCTCAGGAAGAAAATCCCTCTCTGGCAGAGTGGATTTTTCCCAAGATTTCCCCAGGCTGTCCATGCAACCAGCTCGGGGTAGAAGCACAGCAAGGCAAAGTTGGAAGGGAGTTAGGAGTGGTGCTTGGAGGCTCCCACAGATTTTACTTCTCATCTTTCCTTTTGCAGTGCAAAAGTCATTGAATCACGGAATCATGAAATGGGTTGGGTTACAAAGGACCTCAGAGCCCACCCAGTGCCACCCCTGCCATGGCAGGGACACCTCCCACTGTCCCAGGCTGCTCCAAGCCCCAATGTCCAGCCTGGCCTTGGGCACTGCCAGGGATCCAGGGGCAGCCCCAGCTGCTCTGGGCACCCTGCTCCAGGGCCCGCCCACCCTCCCAGGGAACGATTCCTTCCCAATATCCAAGTTGTACTTCAATTTTTAAAGATGCATTTCAAGCTTTTCATAAGGCGTAGTTTTTATCTTAAAAGAAAAAAAGATGTGGTGTTGCAGCAATTAAGGTCATAGAATATCCTGAGTTGAAAGGAACCCTTAAGGATTGTCAAGTGCAAAAAATGTGAAATATCAATAAAATATGG
Organism: Corvus brachyrhynchos; assembly: GCF_000691975.1. NCBI lineage: Eukaryota > Metazoa > Chordata > Aves > Passeriformes > Corvidae > Corvus > Corvus brachyrhynchos. The sequence goes on along the minus strand of NW_008240021.1, from coordinate 729,206 downwards.
TTGACAGTATTATCAAGCATCTCTGTGACAACAAGAGACAAAGTATTTATGCATATACAAGTAAGTAAGAGAATTTTCTAAACACGCCATCAGCAACAGAGCCCGTGGAAATCCCAGTTGCACTCCAGCACGGATCAGGACATCTGGATTGCATTTTCAGCACCATCATGACTGCGTGCAATCTTCACATTGCCTTTCCCCTGATTATAAAAAACCAAGTTCTTTTTCATCTCAAGCATCCAAAGGTAAACCCATTAATTTTGAGCAGAGCTGTGAGAGAGGATCTGAAGCAGAGGAGGCCTAAAAACTTGCAGGAGGGGGCAATGCACCTACACAGGCTCTGGAAGCTGCACTTCCAAGGAGAAAGCACAATTTGCAATATGCTGGCTACTCTTGATCCAAAAGTCTCGGCTCAGATAAATTTTAAAACTGTTTACACTTAACTTACATTTCATTAAACAAACTCACTGGATTGCGCGACAGCATTTCCTTGTTTGAAATTCCAACAGTAGCTCCATAAATCAGCTGTTCCCCCATACACTCCAATGTCCAGCCTGGCCTTGGGCACTGCCAGGGATCCAGGGGCAGCCCCAGCTGCTCTGGGCACCCTGTGCCAGGGCCTGCCCACCCTCCCAGGGAACAATTCCTGCCCAATCTCCCATCCAGCCCTGCCCTCTGGCACTGGGAAGCCATTCCCTGGCTCCTGGCCCTCCATGCCTTGGGAATTGTCTCTCTCCAGCTTTCCTGCAGCTCCTTCAGGCCCTGCAAGGCCACACTGAGCTCACCCCAAAGCTTCTCCTCTCCAGGCTGAACAATCCCAGCTCTCGCAGCCTTTCCTCCCAGCAGAGCTGCTCCATCCCTCTGCTCATCCTGGTGCCTCCTCTGGCCTCTCTCCAGCAGCTCCACGTCCGCCCTGTGCTGGGCCCCAGGGCTGGATGCAAACACATTCTAAAAACCAATTCTGGATCATTTTACCAACGACCCCCTCACATTCCTGGGATAATATTCAGGGAGGAAAACAACAGGAATCAGGGATATAATCTGCAGAGGAGGGTGATGCTCCTCAGCTCCAGGGGATGAGTTGGTTTAAAGCACAGCAGTTAAATAAGAGTGAGCTGTGCTGGTGATCTCAATTCCAGGGGTGCTGAGGGAGAATGGAATGTGGCTAAAAAACCTGGAAAACTCAGCTTTTATTCAGGAATCAAAATATAAAGAATTTCAAGGCTTGGTCCACGCGGGGTTAGGGAAGTGATCCCATTTCCCAACCCCAGCTGGACAATCCCAGCACAACTTCCCTGAGCCCAGGTTTTCAGGAGAGGTCACAATGACATCTTGGACTGGAAGGTCTTTGAACATCATTCCACATTAGCCTTTTCCCCCCCTTTTCCATCTGTTTCTATAGACACCCCCAGCAGCAGTGAAGCAATGCTGCTTCAGGCTTCAATTCCCGCTGATTCCCAGATTCCCAGCACTGATCCCTCGCTAAATAAAACCAGAGTCCCTTGAATGCCAAAGATCTAAAGAAGTTGCCTTTTAATGCAGACCTAAAGCTGCCCCATCACTAAGTTTTTTTCGTGTTGCCTTGCCCAGGATTTCTCTTTATTTCCCTTCTGTGGATTTATTTACTCAGTTAAAGATTTTCCTGACAAAGGAGAAGAAGGATATTTTATTTTAAAAATATTTTAATAGATATAAATTTTAATATTTTAGGATGGAATGGATGAAGCGTTTTGTGCCTGAGGATGTGCTCACCATCCTCTGGGCAGTGTCACAAAGACTTCCCTGGGGGGCTTTAAAGCCTCCTGATTAGCTTCTACAGGAGGAAGTGGTGAAATGGTGAAGACGAAACCTGGTTTTATAATTCCAAGGCTTTCCTAAATGTTTCACTCGGCTGCTTTGGTGCAGCAATGAGCAGCTGAAAAATCAGTGTGGGTAATCTCTAGATACTGAAATAATAAATATTATATAAACACTGTATAAATATCGTGTTGTAAACCCCTGAATTTTGCCGTGTTACACCGAGAGCCACGAAGATTTTTAGCTCTGTTTGGTGATGAGAGAAAGGAATTTAACACCACGAAGTGTCTCAGAGCTGAGTGGGGGCCAGCAATCATCAGCATCACTGCCTGAGATTCTGGCAGCTTTTCCACGACACTAAAAGCTCTCTCTAAAATATTTTGATCACCGTACAGAATATAAATTTTTAAAGCCAATTAATAAAGTGCTGCATTGTTAGATTTCGAGAGCTGGTTCCCTGCGGATCCTCTGCTGCTGCATCACTCCCAGCAGCCGCACGAACCCGCGCTCTGCGCGCCAACTGCAGC
>NW_008240021.1:723644-726484 GCF_000691975.1 Corvus brachyrhynchos | reverse complement strand
GAGAGCGGGGCAAACACCTCCTGGCCGGCTCTCAGGAGGGCAAAGGGAAGGGCCCGATCCTGCAATCCGAGGAGGATTTGTGGGATCAGGCTGTGATCACCTCCATCAGCTGCCCCGCTCACGGCCGTGACTCGGCACTCCCTGCTCGGCCCTTAAGGATGGCCCTGGGAGTCCCTCGGACAGAAAATCATATTTTCTTCAACAATGAGAGTCTCAAAGCAGCGCTGAAATGGGCACTGCAATAAGTGAGTGTGAGAGCCAAGGGCACAGGATGAGCTTCCCAGGGGCAAATCCCAAAACTTCCCAGCCTCCAGGTGCCTCCGGGCTTGGCCAGCGCATCGCCGATGTGTAACTGGTGCAGCCCTGCTGGGAGAAATCCAAGGATGTCCTGGCTGCAGCCAGGGCTGCTCCTGAGCCTCTGCCTTTGAGAAAGGTGCAATTAGTCTTGATTAGTGCTTTTACCTAAATGGCAAAAAACTCCTCCCAAAACCACATCGGAGCTTCCCTCAAGCCTGCCCTGGTCACAGGTAATTCCCTGAGTAAAACAGTGTGAAGAACTTAAAGATTCCTTCTCTGACAGTGATTTGAAAATACTTTTCCAAAATATAAATACTTTTTTTGATGTAAAATGACTGCTGTCACAATCTCAGCTTCTCCTGCTTCCCATTTCTCAGTTTCAGGATTATTCTGGCGCTGAAGAATCACAGCTCAGAGGGGGCAGGATCAGGTGTGCTCTTGGGTTTTGCTTCTTTCTCCTGCCAGATTATTGAGGACATCGCTGTAAGAAACATCAGGGGACATGGAGCTAAATTCCTGTTCTCCATATCCAGGCAAAGTGTAGAAAGAAAAGGAATCCCAGGATCCCTGAGGTTGGAAAAGCCCTCCCAGCCCAGCCAGGCCCAGCTGTGCCCAATGCCCACCTTGTCCCCAGCCCAGAGCACTGAGTGCCACCTCCAGCCCTTCCTGGGACACCTCCAGGGATGGGCACTCCAAACCTCCCTGGGCAGCTCTTTCCAAGGCCTGACCTCCCTTTCCATGGATAAAATTCTACCTGAGTGAAAAAATTCTTCCTGAAAAGGCAGCTTGATCTTTGGGAATTCACCAGGGTTTAAGGTGGATGCTTCCACCCCACTCTCTTTGTAAGGGAAAGGGATGAGGACACATCTCTTGTGGCCACTGAGTGCCATCCAAAGCCACTGCCATGTCCTGCATGGCACATGGTCCAAAGCCTCGTCTTTTAGACAGGACAAGAGGAAACAGCCTCAGGCTGGGCCAGGGCAGGCTCAGGGTGGACAGCAGCAGGGATTTCCCCATGGAAAGGGAGCTCAGGCCTTGGCAGGGGCTGCCCAGGGAGGTTTGGAGTGCCCATCCCTGGAGGTGTCCCAGGAAGGGCTGGAGGTGGCACTCAGTGCTCTGGGCTGGGGACAAGGTGGGCATCGGGCACAGCTGGGCCTGGCTGGGCTGGGAGGGCTTTTCCAGCCTCAGGGATCCTGGGATTCTGTTTACATTTCTTTCACCAAACCCCACCTGAACTCTTAGCACCAATTTGGTCTCCAAAGGCAACAACCTGCTTGCAATCGGATTAAAATCATGTCATGATTCCCATTCCCAGAGCTCTGATGTGTGGAAAGCTTTTCACAGCCCCTTCCTTTTCCCAGACATTTGTGGATACAGAAGGAAGCATTATTTCAAACTGTTTCTTTTCAGATGTCTCTAAAAAAGCTCCAGGTCTAAGAGGATTTTTAAATCCTACAGTTCTAGGTACTTTCATATTTTATTTTTCCCATCTGACTCCTTGCATGGAGAAATTAAAAATCCCCCATAATACTGGACATTGTGCACCACAGAGATCTTTGCACCAGGATCCTTCCACACCTTTTAAAATCATCAGTTCCTCAAACATTTATGCTCCTGCCACTTATTTCTTGTGACAAGAGAGGAAGTATCAATACAGCCAGAAAAACCTCCTGTATTGATCCAATCCCTCCACAGAATCCTGGCCCCACTGAATCCAGTGGCAGAATTACCTGTCCTCCACTCATCAGCCACACCTCAGCAAAGGAGCGGCTCCACACGGTGTTTTCTGCTCAGATTCTGAGGGACTCTATTTTAATTAAACCGAGATTTTAGGAATGACCTCTAAACTTCCTGAAAAATCAAACCAGGCTGTCCTCCAGGCCAGCAATGACTTTCATCTGATGCTTCTCATCTCGTGTAATAAATTCACAGATGGACCATCCTTGTCCTTCCGACGCCTAAGAATAACTCCTAAGTACTGTTCCCAGGGGATTTGGTCTGGTTTACACACATCTGCTGAGATACGTGTCTTTGAGCCCAGATTAAGTCTTTGTTTGACGATATTTGAGCATTTGTGAAACTACTTGGCAAGAATGTCCTGATTTTATTCATTCAAAACATGTGCTGATTGTTGCCAGTGGGATCCCAACACCTCCCACAGAATTGTTTCATTCCCAACCTATTCACAGGGAAAGGGAAACCGATGGCAGAGAATGGGCAACAGTATTACCCTAAAAAATCAATTGTTCTGTTTTTAGGCAAATGAATTTTGTACTCAAACCTTTTCCTAACCAGACTGGTCCTGTTTTGCTGCATTAGCCCTGAGCCTTGCTGCAAAACCTGGTTTACTCCTGACGCTGACACACCCAGGAGAGGTTTCCATCTCCCTTTTGTGGCAGAGGCAGGGCACGGAAAAGGCACAACCTGAACTTGTGATTTTATACCGAGACTGGACAAAAGGAGGCTCAGGGGGGACCTTGTGGCTCTGCACAAGTCCCTGACAGGAGGGGGCAGCCGGGGGGGGCGGGCTCTGGTGGCAGGGC
>NW_008240021.1:709095-723459 GCF_000691975.1 Corvus brachyrhynchos | reverse complement strand
GGGACAAGGTGGGCAGGGGGCGCAGCTGGGCCTGGCTGGGCTGGGAGGGCTTTTCCAGCCTCAGGGATCCTGGGATTCTGTGAGGCCATCGGTCTTGCAAAAACAAAACATGTTTTACAAAGAACACATGACCCCTCCAGCAGCACACGAGTTTCACGTGACTTTTTTCAACCTTTCCTTCCAGCGTGAACCACCGAGAGTTTCACACCAGAGGCACAGGGCTGAGAGCTCTGAGCCCACAGGGACTCTCAGCCTGGCACCCCAGGGACAGGGGCAGGGCTGGAGCTTTGGGCAGGGTTGTGGGACACAAGTGCAGGAACTTCCCGTGTTCTCAGGAAGTCCCACCTGACCCCACTCATGACAGCCCCCAGCTCCTGCCACTCCATGACCTGTGTTTATTCCAGCCTGAGCCCAGGAGGAGCAGCACCTGCACCTTTCACAGGTTATGAGGCACATGAGGAGCTGTGCCCTCCTTTTTCACTGCTGGCCAGCCCAGTGACCTTGCTCATCCAAGGCCAGGCTGGACATTGGGGCTTGGAGCAGCCTGGGACAGTGGAAGGTGTCCCTGCCCATGGCAGGGGTGGCACTGGATGGGCTTTAAGGTCCCTTCCAACCCAAGCCAGTCTGGGATTCCACATGTCTCCCATTGGGATTATCATTGCCATTATTTCCATGGGAGAATCCAGGCACCTGGGGCCATGTGGAACCCGGTCTTACCCTCTCCTTCAGGTGAAGGTGGATGCAAAAGGGTATTTTTGGGAAGGACAGAACCACATTTCTCCTTTCTGCTGTGCCCCACCAACTCCTGGGAAAGGTGACAGGATGGAGCACTGAGAGCAGGAACAAAGCAAAGCCTTCAGGCAGCTGTGACACCTTAATGGTGACACCCCCCAAAGCAAAGGACATTCCTGGGGCTGGGACAGCAATGCCACAATCCAACCCCTGCTCCCACTGTGGCAAGGGCCTGGCTTTGGACAGGATTATCCCACACCTAAGGGGACCTGGATGACCTTTAAGGTCCTTTCCAACCCCAGCCATTCTCCCCATCACAGTTTTATCAGGACCCAACAGCACCTCCAAGGATAGAGCAGCACCAGGGGCTGCTCAAGACCAGCAAAGAAGGGCCTCTTTCCAAACACCAGGCAGGGGGTGCACACAAACAAACCCCAGGTGGCTGCTGGGCACCCCCAGCTCTTTCAGGAGCTGCAGGTTGTGGGAACAAGTGGTTTATGGTTTATGGTTTTTAAGTCATGCTGACGCCACAGGAAGCCCAGGCAAACAAAGCCAGAAGCATTGGGACCTGTGTGTCTTGTCACCCTTGACCACAAGAGCAAGCCCAGACTGGTTGGATGTTCTTTCGTCAGACACTGCTCCCAACAACAGCGGAAATGCAGCTTTGTGCTCACTCTGTGCCCAAGGACAGAGTTACTGTGACACTGCACTGCAGCTGATGGCTCCAAATGCAGCTGCAACAGGAGCTGCCCTGTTCAGAGCACAGTCAGGGAGCTTTGGGAGGCATTGCCTGCACAGGGCTGGTCCCTCCTCAGTGCTACTTCAAATTTCAGAATGGAGCTGTTTGCTTGGTTTGCTTTGTAGAAGTGCAAAGCTCTGTGTTTTAAATCCCATACAACATTTGTGTTGCATTTTCTCATGTTTGCAGCACTCCCTGCTTAGGAGTGTTACTGGAGTTAATCAGGAGTTGGACTTGGATGATCCTTGTGGGTCCCTCCACTTAGGAGATTCAGAAGTTCTTCCAAATTTGTTCCTTTGAGGTACTTGGTTTCAGCCCTAGAAAATAATAACTGATCACAGAATCAGGGAATATCCTGTGTTGGAAGGGACCCACAGGGATCACCCAGTCCCACCCCTGGCCCTGCCCAGATTCCCCACCAATCCCAGCCTGGGCATCCCTGGCAGCGCTGTCCAAACGCTCCTGGAGCTCTGGCAGCCTCGGGGCCGTGCCCATTCCCTGGGGAGCCTGGGCCGTGCCCAGCAGCCTCTGGGGGAAGAACCTTTCCCTAAAATCCAACCTGAGCCTGCCCTGGCCCAGCTCCAGCCGCTCCCTGGGTCCTGTCAGGTCACAGGGAGCAGAGATCAGAGCTGCCTCTCAACCACCCCTCGTGTGGCCCCTTCCCCACCTTCACAGCTCTAACAAGCCCAAATACCTGGATGTGGATCATAAAGTCAAATTTCAAAGAAGGACTGGTTGCACTGAGGTCATCTCTTAGTATCCCAAAAGTATTCCCAAGCTGTTCCTCCATCAATCCCTCTTGTCCACTGGTGAGTGGTGCTCCCAGCAGGGAGGGCAGGAAGGGGCTCCAGGGGGAACATGGACACGCTGTGGGCGGACAAGGATCTCCTAAAGTGCAGCTCCCAAGGGCCTGGTTGCCCACGCTGGTTGTGATCTCCTCCCATGTCTTCACAAACACTTGGGGATGTGGGTTTGGCCCTTGGGGCAGGGTTTGGGGTGATGATGGTGGGACTGGAGGATCCTGAAGGGCTCTTCCAGCCTCAGGAATTCTGGGATTCTGTGAGCAGAGCAACAGCAAAGGTGGCTTGGAATTCAGGCATCCTGTAAGCTTTGGGAATACAGAGCCTGCCTGACAGGAGGGGGCAGCCGGGGGGGTCGGGCTCTGCTCCCAGGGAACAGGGACAGGAGGAGAGGGAACGGCCTCAGGCTGGGCCAGGGCAGGCTCAGGGTGGACAGCAGCTCCCCATGGAAAGGGAGCTCAGGCCTTGGGAGGAGCTGCACAGGGAGGTTTGGAGTGCCCATCCCTGGAGGTGTCCCAGGAAGGGCTGGAGGTGGCACTCAGTGCTCTGGGCTGGGCACAAGGTGGGCATGGGGCACAGCTGGGCCTGGCTGGGCTGGGAGGGCTTTTCCAGCCTCAGGGATCCTGGGATTCTGTGGAGATGCAGCAGAGGAACCATCAGAGAGAGCACAGGACAGGGAGGTGCTGGAAGCAGGGCAGGAGGAGCGGGTGCTTTGCAGGCATTCCCAGTGCAGCCGTGGGCAGGGCCTCATCCTGGGTTTATTCCAACACACAGCAGTGTCCGTGCGGCTCCAGGAAAGCAGGGAAGGAACGCAGAGCCTGGCACACGGGACTGCCCGTCCATCCTCGGGAACAACCGGTGGGAGCTTCTTGTCCGCCTGCCAAGGGGAGAAAACAGCCGCACAATTTACCTGGAACAGATGGGCCTTCCCGGGCAGGCAGCCTTAATTAACCAGCCAGACACGGCACCGGCCCCAGGCTGTGGCACGGGGGCCTCTCCGGCCAGGAGCCCGGCCAGGAAAAGCCCTGGACCCAGCACGGCAGCGCCGGGGCAGCGGCGAGTCCGGGATGTCACTTGTGCTCTGTCCCTGCTGCTCCTGCCCATCGCTGCTGGCACCGCCACCAGTGCCCGGCGCCGGGGACACGGGGGGACCCCAAAGGCCAGGGATGTTCCCTTCTGTGGGCAGCGGCAAGAGTGGCTCCGGACCTGAAATCCTGCCAGGAAAATGCTGCTCGGGAGAGGTCACCCGTGGTGGCTTTGCTGCCCATGGTCCCTGTTTTATCAGAAGTTAAGAGCTGCAAAGTTAATTTGGAAGCGCTCCAAGGCAGATGGGGAGGGATGAGGCCCAGGAGCACACGGGGGTTCACCGTGGGGTGGAGGGAGGCTCCTCACTTCAGCAGAGGACAATCTTCTCCTCATTTTCCAGCTCACAGACTCCAGAACCATTAGTGAGTCCCCACATAGCCCTTTCACAGAATCCCAAGATCCCTGAGGCTGGAAAAGCCCTCCCAGCCCAGCCAGGCCCAGCTGTGCCCAATGCCCACCTTGTCCCCAGCCCAGAGCACTGAGTGCCACCTCCAGCCCTTCCTGGGACACGTCCAGGGATGGGCACTCCAAACCACGCCTGGCAATTCATTCCAAAATAACAGGAATTGTTGGTTGTCAGCCCTGGCTGAGACCGTGCCCCCATTTCACACTGAGCATCTGCCACCTTTCAGACTCACAGTCACTGTCTCGCTCTCGTCCTTCACCTTTTCCTCAGCTTAAATAAAACCATTTTAAGGAGAGTCTCAAAATCCCTCACACATCTGAATTCCTAAACAAGGGAACCAGCGTGGGTTTGCCTTCAAAATAATGGCTCTCACTCCTTTCCTGCACACACCTCACACTGGCCAGCTTGGCAATTTTGAATTTACAGAAGTGACATTTTAAGTGATGCCATCGATGTATGGAACCAGGCAAGAGTTACACAGGGTGTTTCTAGGGAGCAATTTCTCCATGGAAAGGGAGGTCAGGCTTTGGAAGGGGCTGCCCAGGGAGGTTTGGGGTCCCTGTCTCTGGAGGTGTCCAAGGCCAGGCTGGACACTGGGGCTTGGAGCAGCCTGGCACAGTGGGAGGTGTCCCTGCCATGGCAGGGGTGGCACTGGATGGGCTTTGAGGTCCCTCCCAACCCAAACCCTCTGATTCTCCTTTCTGTGATTTTTCATTATTCTCCACAATTTAGGAATATGGTCATTCCAGACTTTCCCTCATGGATGGCTCAGAGTCATTGCACAGTCATAATGGGCTCAACATTTTTTTCCTTACAAAATCAGGCATTTGGGGTTTGAGCTGATGTTTGCTTTCAAGAAAGTGTCAACTGCCTTTGAATGGCTGGGATTTTCAGTTAAGGTAAATCAGGAAATTTCTGTTATGCTGAGTAAAAATTAATGAGCTGCTAATGTTTTGCACCATTTAAAAGATGAGGAATATTCCCTTCTCTCCTCTGTTAAATGCAGGTGAGCAGAGCCCAGTTTTACAGGATGTGCAGACAGCGGGGCAAGGTGGAGATCATTTCAACCTGAGCAAGCCAAGTCTGGTACTTGTGGGCCACAACCACTGTGGGAGGTCACAGCCAGCCAAAAACAGGGAGAAAACATCGTGAAAGGAGAATACAGGAGAAGGGCGAAGAAAGGAGAAGAAAGGAGAAGAAAGGAGAAGAAAGGAGAAGAAAGGAGAAGAAAGGAGAAGAAAGGAGACCTTTTCCTGTCCCCAGCTCCCTGTTACTGGCCTTGCCTTTCAAATCAAAACCTCGTGGCACAGGGCTGCGGCTGGAGCCCTGGGCAGGTTGCTCTGGATCTGGGAATGCAGGAGGGAGCCCCATCCCCAGAGAAAGGAACCGTCCCTCAGTGTCCCCAGCCCCAGCCTGGTGTCCCCAGCCCATGCAGGAGCTCCAGCCCTCCCTTCACCTCCCTCAGGCGGCTCTTTGGAGCAGCACAGAGCTCCTGGTCATTAATGATTCATTATCTGTACCCCTCTCTGTCCCTTTTGTCCCAACTGTCACAGTGTCGTTCTTTGTCTGTTTACTGAGGATTATTGGCCAATAACACTTTGTAGGGCCTTTCAAAGGAGCTGTTTACTCAGAGTCAATAACACATTCACCCACGAGGAGTTAATGCTCTCACATCCACTGAGGGGGACAGCTTCAGAGGCTGCACAAATCCCACTGCATTGTTCCTGCGGATTTGTGCTCCAACTTCTGCTCACCCCTCCTTGGAAATCTGCATTTAATGCCAGGGTGGATGGTAATGAGGGGGCCACGGGCTGACATTTCCATGGCTGGTAACCCAAACAACTCCATGGAATATACTTTTTATGTCATTGTCAGCCACTGAGCAGGAGTTGGTTGGCTTCGGTTCACAGGACAAAGGTGAAGGTCTATCTGCAGCTGGAGAATTCCTGATCAGGAGAGGTGCTGCCAGAGATGTAACCCAGCCATATAATCCAGGACAATGCATTGCCAAGGACCAAGGATGTGCAGCTACAGCAGCAGTCCCGTGTCTGGTGGAAAAGGGAAGCTCTCTCCTATGGGAAGAGAGGGACAGGACCAGGGGGAATGGCCTGAAGCTGAAGGAGGGCAGGGCTGGATGGGATCTTGGGCAGGAATTGTTCCCTGCGAGGGTGGGCAGGCCCTGGCACAGGGTGCCCAGAGCAGCTGGGGCTGCCCCTGGATCCCTGGCAGTGCCAGGCCAGGCTGGACATTGGGGCTGGGAGCAGCCTGGGACAGTGGGAGGTGTCCCTGCCCATGGCAGGGGTGGCACTGGGTGGGCTGTAAGGTCTCTCCTGACCCAAACCTGTCTGTGATTCCATGACTTTATGAGTCAAAGAGAGTGACACAAGACTTTATAACTTGACAACAAAACCCAGAACTTGTTGCTGAATTCTCTCTGTTCCATGCACTGCTCAGGAGGGATAAAAGGGGGATCAAGCCCTTTAAAGGCTTCCAGGGACATTTTAACACCTCGAGTGGAAGTGACAAAAGAATTCTGCAGAAAAAGCATGGCCAGGAATGGGTGACATATCCAGGAATGGGTGAAGGGTCCAGTACCAGATGGCTGTTCCCAAACAGACAGCAAATCCTGGCTGTGGTGAGGTCCTGGGCGAGGACTGGATCCTGCTCTCTTTCAATCAAATGATTTGTGGCACAGAGAAGGGAAATGATTTCATTTCCAAACTAAACACACAAGCAGTGCCTCAGTACGGTGCCATTTCGCTTGGGAAAAAATCAAACTAGCACCTTCTTTCCCATCTTCTCCCTTCATCCAAGGAATATTAACACAGGAAATCTGGGCTCACCATGGGCACAGTGGAGGCAGAATTTAGCAAAGGCTCTACAGGAATTACCCTGAGAGGATTCAAGGCTTTGAGCCAAGGCTTGCACCACCAGGTTGGGTGTATCCCGCTGGGAAGACGTGCTGAAAAGGAAAATCCAGAAGAAACACTCTCAGAAGAGATGAATTTGAATATTAAATGTATTTTATCAAGGTTAATTGATTTAAGGCACATGAACTCTCTCCCTATTACCATCAAACTAAACTTATCCAGCCAAAAGCTTGAAATCGATTTAAGGCACATGAACTCTCTCCCTATTACCAAAAGCTTGAAATTAAAGCTCTGGGACAGCAGAACTGCTGGAGGCCCCTCTGGTAAGTCTCAAACACGTGGGATTTATCTTTTAATGTTTGAGAGCAGTTGCATCAAATCCCTCTGATAAATCCAAGCTAAGACAGAACTTTCAGACTGATCCATGGACAACAGAATAAAGGAAGCAATAAAGGTTATTTTTGAAGAGTAACTGGTTTTTAACAGACCTCCAGGTTAAAGCCAGGGAACTTTTTGAAGAAAACACAGACTCTGAGCATGATTTGTCCAAGTAGTTACAGCACAACAAGAAATAATAAAAATTATAAAAATTATTTCTTCTTTATCTTTTAATTAAAGTACATTTTCCCCCAGGAACAAAATGCAATCGCACAACAGAAAAAAACCCAAAAATAAAATACAAATAATGAAATTAATATTGTCTCCCTCCAAAAAGAGCTTTTTCTCTCAAATCCTATGAAATATTCCAAGTACAAAGCCATTCCAACCCATTTTCCCAAAAACCTGCTGTGAGTTGTTTTGAATCCTCCCTTTCACAATGTGTTGTGACAGTTCCAGTGATCAAAAAATTATTAATAATCAGAGACAAAATTTCTTTGGTTTGGGCAACACAAGAGGCCACAGTTATCTGAGCCACTTATAGATGTCGAGAGGATTAAAAATAAATAGATTATAAATAAAATGCCTTGATTACACACACAGTAACTCTCCCACAGACTCTGAGAAATAATTTTATCCCATTTATTTCTACCAAAGTTTTACATTTTGAGGCAGACCTCACCTGATGGGACAGCTGCCAAAATGATTTACAAAGCAGGACTGGGATCAAACAGAGCTAAAGAGAGAAAACTCCTGTTTGAAAGGCAGAGTTGTTATTGTCGTGTCCCAGAGAAGAATTTGGAGCACAGGGAAGTAGAGAAATTAGAGAGAAATTAGAGAGAAATTAGAGAGAAATTAGAGAGAAATTAGAAGAAAGGACAGGGCCAAGGTCTCCCAAGTCCAAGGACACAACACCAAATGTAAATAGAGATTAGGGGAAAATTTATTTTCAAAGCAAAGAGATGCTTTTAGAATTACTCTAAAATAAAGTTGAAGAAATGGGGTTATTTTATGCTTTTAGAACTCCAGGATCTGCAAAGCTTTAGCCTTTGGAAATGATCTGTTCCTTCATTTATTTTAATCCTCTCTGGATTTCCCTCCATTATTGAGAAGTGTAAAGGGAGATGTTTGTGCAAACAAGGACCACGAGGGTTGCCTGGTTTTGTATGCAGGATCATGAAATCCCACTACAAGGCATCAGCAGCTTGGGAACACTTTGCACTTTTAGAGTGGATTCCAGACAAGGAATTCCAAGTGCTCTGAAGGAACGGTCACTTTGGCCATTCAAATTCATGGCACCAAAATCAGCTATGAAAATACTTTTCTGCAGTATTTGAATGCACTAAATTAAATAAACTGCCTTTAACATAATGTGAATGCTTTATCATTATAACTGGCCCCAAACCTGTTGGTTTTGAATAAATAATCAGTGTAAATCAACATTAATTCCACAGGATTTCGGTGCATGTGGCACCATGGGAAGTTGGGAACAACTCTATGGATGATCCCCAGAGCTCAGTGGATTGTGGAAAGAAGGATCACAATTAAGGGTTGTCTTGCTAAAGGTCTAAATCCCAGAATCCCAGAATTATCGAGGCTGGGAGAGCCCTCCAGGATCACCCAGTGCCACCCCAGCAGCACCAGCAGCACCCCAAAGCCTGTCCCCAAGGGCCACATCCAGACTCCTCCTGAGCACTCCCAGAGACAGTGACTCCAGCACTCCCTGGGCAGCTCATCCCAAGGCCTCACCACTCTGGCAGGGAAAAATTGTTTCCAATCTCCACCCTGAGCCTCCCCTGGTGCCATTGGAGGCCATTTCCTCTCCTCCTTTCCCTTGGCACACGGCAGCAGAGCCTGACCCCCCCTCACTGCCCCTCCTGGCAGGGACTTGTGGGGAGCAGTGAGCCTCCTTTTCTCCAGATCAAACACCCCCAGACCTCACCAAAGCATCACCAGTGGCCTCCATCCCCTCTTGCAGAGGAGAAGGGAAGAACAGAATGGGAGAACTTCTTATATCACAGAATCACAGATTATTTCACTCCTCACATATGCAAATCACGAAAATTACCAGCAGCAAAAGGCTTCCCCCCCCTGCTGCTCACTGGAGCCTCAGCACCTCCTGTGCCACCATCCAGAGTCAGAACCAGCTCAGTGAGTGCAGAGCAACTCCTGAAAGTTCCAATAATTACCTGCAAAGAGAGTCCATGTTCCTTTCATCTCATTAGATAATCTGCCCACGTGTTTAGCACCAAGGCATCCACTCCTTAATTGGAAAAAGTCAAGGGCAGAAACTAATTAGCAGCATTAATCAAAAGCAGAGGTCTAATGATAATTAACAACACATCCCCACTACAATAAGTCCTTTTATTAGGAGGTGCTTCAAATTGTAAAATTAAATGAAGAGTTTTACAACAAGTGTTTCCAGTTGCCATCTTCTGGCAGAACTCTGCAGTATTTCCTCAAAATAAAGAGTAGGAATCAGGCTCAACACTGATTTTCCTCACAAGGCCTGTAAGCATTTGTCCTGTTTTGCTAAAAAAAGAGAAAGCTGAAATTCCCAGGTCACTCTCCAGGTTATTGCAGCCACTGGCCAGAGCAGTCTGGGTCCTGCCTTGGGCAAAATGCTCCCTCCCATCCTCACTCCAGCAAAGAAATCCACACAAGGGGAAGGGGAAGTCACCAAATCTTACTACAGTGGGAGTTTTGCTGCTCTCCACAAGCATGGGAGGCTACAAGGCTTAAAAAGGTGGCAAGGACCTCAGATTTGGGGGGGAATAAAGAATTAATGAACTGCAGAAAAAAACCCCCAAACCCCAGAGTCACCACAGAGGTCTCCAGGGAAAAGAGGGCTGGAGGGGAAATCCCCCCATCCCAGCTCCCCCCTTCAGCCCTGCCCTGCAGGAAAGTTTTCCAGGAGTGTGAACATGGTCAGACACACCCCAGAAATGAAATCCCACTGCTCAGGGTTTGGGTGCTCAGCAAACTGAGGCTGCTCTGGGTTTGCAAGAGGAACACGAACTGCACTCCTCCCATCCATGGGATGCTCCGGGGGGACTCCTTCCACACTCCCTCCACACCTGCACCTGTTCTTTCCTGGGATTCCCAGTCCAGGGCCAACAGAAATGCATCTTCATGGCAAGTGAGAAATTCCCATCCCATGGAGAGACAAGGTCAGCAGTTGGTTGCTGCCAGCTGAGCTGCAAATGACTAACGACATTATTACAATATTAACAATGATTTCCTCAGGAAAAAAGGCTCTGATGTGTCACTAGTGATTATTTACACCCAGGAAAGCATCGAGGGAGGGAAACCTCAAACACAGAGGCTCAAGGTTTCAGCCTTTTACACTCTCAGGAAGGAAATGCCCACAGAAGGTGAAATCTGTGCCCACATCCGTGAAGCTCCTTCCAGGTCCACCACAGCACATCTTCTCTTCTGCATTGCCCCAGGGGAAAGGAGGAGAGGAAATGGCCTCAAATGGCACCAGGGGAGGCTCAGGGTGGAGATTGGAAACAATTTTTCCCTGCCAGAGTGGTGAGGCCTTGGGATGAGCTGCCCAGGGAGTGCTGGAGTCACTGTCTCTGGGAGTGCTCAGGAGGAGTCTGGATGTGGCCCTTGGGGACAGGGTTTGGGGTGCTGCTGGTGCTGCTGGGGTGGCACTGGGTGATCCTGGAGGGCTCTTCCAGCCTCGATAATTCTGGAATTCTGTGATCCTGACAGGAGATTCGCAGCCCTTCCCCAGTTGGGCAGCTCCTAACCCTGTTCACTGCTCGTTTCCCATCTACCCAAGTGCTCCTGTGAGCCACAAAGCTTGACCCAATTCCAAACTTAACAGGAGCAGTCAAAGACCAGGGAGAGCAGCAGAAATCTTTGTGCCACACCAATGTGTCCAGAGCCTGACAGCTTTTGGAGCTGAAAGTCCCACTGGAAATTAAAGTTCTCCACCCCTTCTGCACCTTTCTCTACTCTTTTTCTACCATTCCAAGCCCCTTTACTCACACTCATTTAATGATCTCATTTATTTCACTGAGACTATTTCTGTGAGTAAGACCAAGGATGTAAAAGGATGAAAATGCTTGCAGGGCTACAGGAACACCGAAATTCCATCACCTTTATTCAGCTCCCATGGGCTGGTTCGTGCATTCCATGTTAGGCACAGAGTCTGTCAAATCCTGAGGAAAAGCTTCCCAGGATGGGAAACCCACCAGCTGTCCAGAAGTTTACAGAAGGGAAAACAGAAATAAAACCCCCTGAGGTCCAGTTTTCACCTGTCCCCAAACCCAAGGTGGTGAGGATTTTCCAGCATCCTCCTCCTTAAGGACTCTTCTGGGACAAAATAAATCCGACTGCTCCAACACCACTTCTTCGTCATTTTGCTATTTCTGGGTTACACCTTAGTGAAGAGGCAGAGCAAAGCAGGAGAAATAGAAATTATTATTTCATCTGCTGTGTGGACTGAGAACAATTGCCATCCATATTGATTAACCCGTGGGGATTTAAAGCCCACAGGCTGTGAAATCCCAGCTGATGCAAGATCTGCTTTGGGTAACACTGATTGCATGTTGCTGTGTTTATATTTGTCTGAGAACACTGGGAAACCACTGGTGCCACCCAGGGTATGATGTGCTGTCACATGCTCCAGCCTGTGCAGTTCCTGCAGCTCTCTACCCCTACCAGGTGCTAAGAAATGATTAAAGTTACTCTAAAGCTGAGAAATCTGAGAAAAAACCCAAACCAATTCTGAGATTTTAGCAGCCCCAGAAAGCATTTGATGGTCTTTTAGCTCAGTGCTGGTTTTTAATGAATATAAATCACCAGAGATTCTGCCCTCTGGCTGCAGACCCTGCGAGGTTCCTTGGCCTCGCTGAGGTGCCACAAATTCACACAGAATTTGGCTTAAACAGTCGTAGAATCACAGAAATGTAGAATGGTTTGGGTTGGAGGGACCTCAGCGATCATTTAATTCCACCCCTGCCATGGGCAGGGACACCTCCCACTGTGCCAGGCTGCTCCAAGCCCCAATGTCCAGCCTGGCCTTGGGCACTGCCAGGGATCCAGGGGCAGCCCCAGCTGCTCTGGGCACCCTGTGCCAGGGCCTGCCCACCCTCCCAGGGAAGGATCTGAGCCTGGAATGGGATTTTAAACAACCTTGCCAGAAAGAAGAGTGTCCTCAGCAAAAAGAAGTCTCACCAGGTTTCGAAGCCAACAAAGGCACCAGAAATTTGCCTGGGTTTTGAGACAAACCCCAGAAGTGGCAAAAAGTGACAGGAATGAGTCATTTACTGAAGAAACACCGGAAAGCTGCTCTGGCTCTGGCCTTGCACAACGATTTCCCTCAAAACAAACAAGCAAAAGCAGCTTTGTGGGGACAGAAACCACAACTCTCCCAGCACAAAGCTGTCAGCAAGGCAGAGCACAGGGCCAGCACCAGAACACACAGGAAGGATGCGCTTGAATAATAGCAACAATTTTTAAAAATGAGTTACTGGCTTTTATTTTGAGTGTGCTGATCCATGACACAACGAAAGGTTTAATAAACTGAGTTCTGCTCAGACAGAACTCTGTCTTCCAAAGGGTTGATGAAAACTTGCCAACACAAAGAGCATAAATAGGTTTATATTGAATTTTAACACAAGTATTTCTTACCAGGCTTCCCAGTGGCTTTTCCAGTGTTTTTTCCTAGGGAAACAGCATCACCTTCAGGCCAAAAAAAGACACATTCCATTTTTTTAATCGGGAAAACTTAAAAAATTACTTCTCAAAATCTTGTACATTTTTGATTTCTTTCTGATCTGAGATTGCAAAACATGAACATACCAAAAAAATTATGGGACTGAACAGAAACAACAAAAAAAAAAAGAGAGGGAAGGAGCAGTCTCTCTTAGTTTTGGATGCACTGAAGTTTCAGAAGAGCCCACAGAGAACAAATCAAGACAGCAAAAAGAGAGATACATACGTTTTTATTCTCCCTTTCTTTGCAAAGGGCCACTTTTACCAGCTACTGTGGCAATTGTTCTGCAGGTGAAATCCCCAGTGACAATAACACAGTCAAAAGGGCAATGTGGTACATGAACAGGAGAAAACAAGATGTTTCAGGCTGTGCAAGAAGACGTTCTCAGCAGAAATCAGATTTCTGCCCCAAATTCTAAAATACTAAACCACAAAAGGAAATGCTTCTGCCATTGCCCTAAAGAAAGAGCAAACCCTCTCTGCCCAGAACAGAGCAAAGTGAGCAGCCTGGGCTTGCGGGAGGTTCCCTGCTCATGGCAGGGGGTGGAATGAGATGAGCTTTAAGGTCCCTCACAACCAAATCAATTAAATGATTCTTTGGTTTTAAATCAATTTTGATTCGCTGTACCAGGGGAATCGCAGTGAGCTCTCCAGACTGCTTTCTGTAACTTCATTTTGCCGATGCCTTTTCCTGGTCTTAAAATCAAGAGTCATACACGGTTAGAAGGGAAAAAGGGATTTTACCTTGGTATTTATTTTTAAGGATCCTTAGGTGTACACGCCCAGGTCATATGCATTGAGATGCACTCCGCCGAGTGTGTGTAAGTGTGTGTGTCTGTGTCCCCAACATTGGGTATAACATTATAGGTTTCATTAATTAGCAGATCTATCAAAGATTCCCCAATGAGAGGCTCAAGTGAGGCCCCCCTCCCCAAGGTACCTTCCCCTGGATGGTTCTATCTTGTTTTACAGAATGTGTTCTGGAGAGGACCTTGGGGTCTGGGGCACACTGATCCCTAACTACAAAGCTTCTAAAATGTCGAGTCTCTCAGCTTGACAAACAAGGCCAAGAATGTAGGCAAAAAGCACTAAGAATACAGAAGTTGTGAAAAGGTATAAAAGAAAAGGCAAAAATCTTCATGGCATCATTGCAACAAGAGCAGCAGAGAAACAAAGGGCAGAGGCTGCAGTGAACAGGAAATTCAGCATCTCAGCTGCCTCCTCAAACACCTCGTTTCTCAAGGTACGAGCTGCTCTTCATCCAGCCTCAGTCTGGGCAGCTTCCACATGGAACATCCCTGAGAGAGAGAGAGAGAGACCCACCAGGGACAGCACAACGTGGGGGTCTGTGTGCTGAGCTT
Organism: Corvus brachyrhynchos; assembly: GCF_000691975.1. NCBI lineage: Eukaryota > Metazoa > Chordata > Aves > Passeriformes > Corvidae > Corvus > Corvus brachyrhynchos. The sequence goes on along the minus strand of NW_008240021.1, from coordinate 709,357 downwards.
TGATGGGTTACCCTTCTTTCTCGGGCCAGGGTAAGAGAGCAGAGGCGGCTGCTGTCCTGCTGAGTTCTTTATTTCACAGTCTCACAGCTGTCTTGAAGGCAGGGTTCGAAGGGGGTTACATGATGAAGCCAAGCAGCAGCAGCAACAGCAGGCAAAACAGCTGCTTCTTCTAATTCCAGTTTCTTCTATGTATTTTTTTCTTACAGAAGTGTGGATTATATTTGTTAACTGCCCAATAAGATTAACACATGATTCTAGTTTT
>NW_008240021.1:708149-708746 GCF_000691975.1 Corvus brachyrhynchos | reverse complement strand
TGCTGCAGCAAGAACTGTGTTTAAGGTCTCTGCTGCAGCTTTTTAATGTATAAGGCAGTTAGCATATATTTCTACTAAAAGTTAAAAATCTGTATTTCTATTTCGCTTTGGTGTGGCTTCATGTATCTCAGCTTGTCCAAAGGTTTTAATTCAACCCCTGTGCTTTGGCTTCCCTCTGGGCCTGAGTCTGGAGGAGCCTTCACGCCAACATCTGTGTATGCACACCCTCATGGAGGCATGGAATGGTTTGGGCAGGGAATGATTCCTAAAGGGGCTCCAGGAGAGCTGCAGAGGGACTGGGGACAAGGGATTCAGGGCCAGGAGCCAGGGAATGGCTTCCCAGTGCCAGAGGGCAGGGCTGGATGGGAGATTGGGCAGGAATTGTTCCCTGGGAGGGTGGGCAGGCCCTGGCACAGGGCGCCCAGCGAACAAAAAATCACAAAATATCCTGAGCTGGAAGAGACCCACAGGGACCACCCAGTCCCACCCCTGGCCCTGCCCAGACCCCCCAACAATCCCAGCCTGGGCATCCCTGGCAGCCCTGTCCAAACGCTCCTGGAGCTCTGGCAGCCTCGGGGCCGTGCCCATTCCCTGGGG
>NW_008240021.1:706565-707188 GCF_000691975.1 Corvus brachyrhynchos | reverse complement strand
GGAAGGTGGTGGGTTGTGCGGTGTCGTGTCCCCCCCGCTGCCCCTCGGTGCGGCCCTGCGGTGACAATGGAGTGGTTCCCTGAGGCGGAGCGGGGAGGGGGCCCCGGCCGGGCGGGAGGAGGGGTCTGGGCCGCTGCCCGGCTGCGCTCGCTCCCGGGGATTCCTGGAAGGGTCCGCGGCTCCCGTAAGCGCTGTGCTGGCGCCGTGTGGGGCCCGGGGCCGTGTAGCGCCCCCTAAACCGCGCACGGAGCCCCAAAACCCGCCGGGTGCGCCTTTGGCAGCGTCCCCACTCGCTGAATTGACCCCGGCGATAGCCTGGGAGGTGCCTGGGGAGGGGTTTGACGTGGGAGTTTCATCAAGGCCTGATATTTGTGAGGAAAACAGGCTGCCGCGGGCTCTCACAGCGCTTCTTGTCTCAGGCGTGGTTTGCTGTGTCCCCGCCCAGGCTGGAGCATCCCCGAGGGTCTCCGTGTGTCCCACACTGCCTCCTCCACGGGCATATCCCAGGATCCCTGAGGCTGGAAAAGCCCTCCCAGCCCGATGCCCACCTTGTCCCCAGCCCAGAGCACTGAGTGCCACCTCCAGCCCTTCCTGGGACACCTCCAGGGATGGGCACTCCAAAC
>NW_008240021.1:705613-706509 GCF_000691975.1 Corvus brachyrhynchos | reverse complement strand
CCTGCTCCTGTCCACCCTGAGCCTCCCCTGGCCCAGCTTGAGGCTGTGTCCTCCCCAGCGCTGTGACAGCCCATGGAAAATGGGCTGCTGGTAATGGCCTTGAGTTATTGAGGATAAGTGATTTCCATATCCAAAGTCTTGCAGCAGTCAAGGGAATAATGCTACAGCCATAGTGTGGATCCCCGGGTGGATTCAGTGCTAAAGGGGATTGTGTCAGACTGTTCACTGGTGCCAGTGATGGGACGAGGAGCAATGGCCAGGAACTAAACCACAACAATTCCAGCCCAGCCTGAGGAAGAACTTCCTCCCATGGAGGGGCAGAGCCCTGGAACAGCTGCCCAGGGAGGGCCTGGAGTTTCCCTCTCTCCCAACCCCCCTGGACACGCTGCTGGGTCACCTGCTCCAGGGGACCCTGCCTGGGCAGGGCTTGGACTGGGTGATCTCCAGAGGGTCCTTCCAACCCTGACTGTGCTACGATTGACCTGTGCAGAGTTAGCATGTTCCTCTGCAGACTTCCCTGCTGTCAGTCAGTCTCTGCCTCTCTCAGTATTCCTGTAAGCTGGTGTCTGTAAATAAATAGACCATCTGCTTGTTTCAGAGAATTGGGGCTGTTTTCTGTGAACTGAGGTAGAGCTTTTCAGAAATACAAGCCACTGACTTTCAAAACCTCAAAGCTGCTTTTTTTTTCCCCCTTTTTTCTGACTGGAAGCAAATATAACCCCATCCAGCCTGAACCTGAGAGCCACCCAATTGATCCCAGGGCTGGAGCCCCTCTGCTCTGGAGCCAGGCTGGGAGAGCTGGGGGTGCTCACCTGGAGAAGAGAGGGCTCCAGGGAGAGCTCAGAGCCCCTTGCAGGGCCTAAAGGGGCTCCAGGAGAGCTGCAGACGGCCTGGGG
>NW_008240021.1:703139-705334 GCF_000691975.1 Corvus brachyrhynchos | reverse complement strand
TGGCACTGGATGGGCTTTGTGGTCCTTCCAGCTCAACCCAGTGTGCAATCCCATGAATTCCAGCTGTGGATGCTGTGGCAGTGTGACTCTGCGGTTTGGGAGTGCTGGGGGCCCCAGGCAGCTCCCAAGGGATCTCCTGTGAGCACAGCCTGGGGTCAGTGGGGCTGCACTCACTGGTGTTTCCATGGCTTCTCTGCAGGGATTGCTGCAGCTCTGAAGAGTAACGAAGGCTCATCAGAGTTCTGACAGAAATGGTTTTCTCCTGGAATTTCCCCTGCAATTTCCCTGGCACTGATGGATCTGCAGAGGACATCCAGCTTTAGACAGTTGTGGAAACCCTGAGATGAACACATTTTATCACATTTTCTCAAACGTTTTAAGGTGCCAAACAGATAACCTGGCTTTGAATATGCATCATGTAAGAGACTCTGTTGTTCAGCATCCAGAGCCACACGGGAGCCGCTCGTAATTCCCAGAGTGGGATTGTTGTTGCTCCTGACAGCATGGACAGCAAGGATCCAAGGTACACAGTCCCTCTGGGTATGGAGTGCTTTGAGCAGGGCCTGGGATTAATTGCAGAGATTAACATGGAAAGGAAGTCATTTGCCAAGTGAATTAAGCATCCCCAAGGCTTTCTCCTGAAGGGAAAATTTTGAACAACCTGGAAAGTTCCATCCTGCAGGTGCAGCTGCTCTTTGAAACGACTTCTGCTTGAATGAGTAAATAAAATGAGGAGAAGAGAATGTTCCCTTTGTCTGTGGAATTACCACTTGCACAGGTGCACATTCCCAACATTTATCCAGTGACTTCCTGCAGTCCTGCCAGAACTCTGAGCACAGGGAGATTGACATCTCAGATAAGGGTTTTTTAGTGCACCTGGTTTTAACAGATGAATTCTATCCTGTGGTAATATATGAATATACTGGGTTAAGCTTGACCATCGTGTGCTCTGGCATGATTTTAAACTGGCTCTTTTGCAGAGAAAATAATTCCAGTTGTATTTGCAAATAATGTTAAATTAAAAAGCAGTTCATTTTTATTAAACCTGAGGGGAAGGTTCTTTAGAAATAGCTGTACCCTTGCCCAGCTAATTCAAAACCAGGTCCTGCAGATATTAATATTTTGGGGATGTTAAATAGAGTAAAAAATAAGAGGAGTAAAAAAAGAGAGGGAGTATTTTAATAGATCTTATGCACTAAAAAGTTGTAACATAAACTTCATGACTTCTTTATAATTAATTTTTTTCTAAGCTCCCTGTTGATATTTTCTCTTTCTGGAAACATTTCTTACAACAGTGATGAGTTTATTTCAAATAAACCAAGCAATGTTTGTTTTCACTGTATTAGTGAAGTTGGAGTGAGTGGCACTGAATTTTCAGATGCTGTCTTAATGCAAAGTTAATGGAAATAATCATACAGTGGTTTCTGATTTATTTGAAATGGTGAGAGCTGTTTCCATGTGAAAAAAGGAGAGTGCTGTTGCCACAAAATGGACTAAAACTTCGATAAAACAATGAGGATCAGTGCCCCACCCTAGCAGTAACTCTTTCAGTACCACTGCCCTCCCTCAGACACTGGAGAGGATACAATAAGTCTGTACAGAAACCTTGGGTTAAGTCAAAGTGATTTACTAAGCTAATTTACTAGGAGAATTCAGTAAAATGTGCTTGTTTTGCATGTATTTGTAGGTGCAGAAGCAAAATGTTTCTTCTCCAAGCAGAGGGGTTTATTTGTTAATCTCCACGGGAGCCCTGATGGCTGTGCCAATGCTGCTCTCTCCGCTCGGTAAGTACCTGAACCTCTCGGTTAGAGAGCAGCAGTGCAGGGAGCTCATTCATTAACTGATAATTCTGCTGAGATACCAAAGTATGAGACCTTCATGGTGTTGTAGAACTCTCCCTGGAATAATTCCCAAAATAAAGATCCCTTGTCTTATCTCTACATCCTCTGTTCTGTGCATAAACCATGATCAGAGGGTGGAGCAGAGCCCCTCTGCTGTGGAGAGCACTGGGAGTGCCCAGTCTGGAGCAGAGGAGGCTCCAGGGAGAGCTCAGAGCCCCTTGCAGGGCCTAAAGGGGCTCCAGGAGAGCTGCAGAGGGACTGGGGCCAAGGCATGGAGGGCCAGGAGCCAGGGAATGGCTTCCCAGTGCCAGAGGGGAGGGCTGGGTGGGGGGATGGGGAGGAATTGTTCCCTGG
>NW_008240021.1:691446-703117 GCF_000691975.1 Corvus brachyrhynchos | reverse complement strand
AGGGGGTCCAAGAGCAGCTGGGGCTGCCCCTGGATCCCTGGCAGTGCCCAAGGCCAGGCTGGACATTGGGGCTGGGAGCCGCCTGGGACAGTGGGAGGTGTCCCTGCCATGGCAGGGGTGCCACTGGATGGGCTTTGAGGTCCCTTCTGATCCAGGCTGTTCCATTCCATGATCTGCCTCCTTGCATGGCCAGGAACTCTCAGTTACATGTGAGAGTTTTCATTCCCTACTCTGATTTTTTTCCAGCACTCCTCAGTTTCAGGATTAGCAGGTGAAACAAAAAGTTTGGCTGAGTTGTAGCTGTTGTGACAAAGGGGTCTATTAGGATCCTTTAATTTTGTAAAAAGGATAAGATCATCATCCCAGAATCCCAGACTGGGTTGGGTTGGGAGGGACCTTACAGCCCACCCAGTGCCACCCCTGCCATGGCAGGGACACCTCCCACTGTCCCAGGCTGCTCCAAGCCCCAATGTCCAGCCTGGCCTTGGGCACTGCCAGGCATGATAGAAACTGCAAGTGGACCAAGATGGTAACGAAGAGTCCCCATCCAGTTTCCAGACCATCTTTATTTCCCCATGGTGAATTTTCCCAGTTATTTTTTCTAAGATATTTGTTCTTGGCTGTGTCTCTTTTGTAAGAGTGTAACACAAACGGTTTCGCAACTGTTCAGCTTCTTTTGTTAAACTTGTTTGTTGAAACAAAGTTCAGAGGCAGTTTGAACTCGACATGAAGGGAATTTGGTTTGGGTAGAGAAGAGGCATTGAAAAATCAAATAATGTTAACAGGAATACGCCAGCAATTCAGCAGACACAAATTATTACAAATCTGAGTGTGTGTTCAGATAATAATGATAATAACTGTTAAAATATTGCTTTATTTTTCCCCACTGGATGTTTTTTTTCCAAACGGGGGATTTCTTACCTGGTAAGAAATCCATTGTTCTACATTTAACTGCCATTAAACCCATTCTTTGTGGATCTCCATAGAGATTGTTTAAATCTAATTCGTGGCCCAGATGTCTCGTCTCTTTTTTCACAGTCATGCTGACTGTGGCACATCTTGTTGACACATCAGATCAAGACAAAAGAGAGTTTTAAGGAAGATAAGGAAGGAACTTTCCAGATTTTCCCATGGAATTCGTGTGAAACTGAGAAGAAATGTGTTTGAAATTAAAGTAATGACTGCTTTGGCCAACTGAGTGTAGGAGTCGGCATCTCCTGAGTCAGAGGAACGACCACAAAATGCCTTCAAATAAGAACAGGAAGTTCCTCCTTGTTGCACTCAAAGCAGAAGGGAGGCTGAAGGGTCCTGAGAAAAAAAATTAGAGGAGTCAGAACAACAATTTCAAGGGTTTTGAAGCACTGTGTTGAAAAGATGGGAATGATGAAAAGCTGGGTTGGTCAAGGAGAAGAATCCTGGATGCAGCGAGACCCGGGATGGATCACAGTCTCCTGGGGGGGTTTTACAGGAAGATGTAGGAACCTCTGGAATGGCAGCATTGTCCAGGGAAACTGTGGCTGCCCCTGGATCCTTGGAAGTGTCCCAGGTCAGGCTGGAGCAGCCTGGGACAGTGGAAGGTGTCCCTGCCCATGGCAGCGGGGGAATTGGATGATGTTTAAGGTCCTTTCCAACCCAAACCGTTCTGGGCTCTATGAGGATGAGACAAGCAATAATGGAATGTTTTCCCAGATCAGTCCTAAAATTCTTGTGATGGCTTGAAGAGGTGTTTGAAATACAGTCAGAGTCCTCTTAAGACATGATTTGATGAGAATATCTTGGATGTTTTTGCTGACACTGAGTCTTGAACCTCACGTGGAGGGAGCAGCGTAGGCATCCAAGAACCAGCTCCTCTGAGCCCCAGGTTCATGGGCATTTCTCCCAGGCTCTGGAGAAAGGAGGGAAGTGTAGGAAAGTCATAGGAAGATGTGAAAGAAAGTAACAGTTCCACCAGGGAATGCGGAGTATGAACCTAGTTGTTGCAAATGAGTATTTGCAGTAAAAATCAGATCCTGTGGATACGCCAATGCATTAATACAGAGTTTCAATTTCCAGTGTGCCTCATCTTTCTGTCTACAGCTGTTTGCAGCCAGCCTGGTAAGAGTTTTATCATCTTTAAAATGCTTTTCCTAACACATTTCATAGCTTGCACATCCTCACCAAGCATCAGTTTGAAACTTCATGCTTTTTGGAGACAGAGCTTGCAGAAATGTAATCCATATGCACAGTGCTTTGCATTGCTGTGTCTGTTGTAATGAGCTCTCCCCTGTGGCTGCCTTTTGGGGGCAAATCCTGAGCTGCTCTAAATGGGTTTATTTATTAGAATTGTTGCAAAGCTCAGGGTTGTTTGTTGGGTTTTTTGTGTTATTTTTTCCTTTCTAGAAAGAAAGGAAGGGCTTCCTTACAACCTCCAGATGGATTCCCACAATTTCCGGCACATTTTGTCCTGGCAGGCAGAACATGACCCAGCTGTGCCAGCATCCTACAATGTGCTGTACAAAGACCACAGGCAAGTCACACAAAATAAGGCACAAATTTTACTTCTAATGTTTATTGACCCAAAGAGGAGGGAGGTTTGGAGTGCCCATCCCTGGAGGTGTCCCAGGAAGGGCTGGAGGTGGCACTCAGTGCTCTGGGCTGGGCACAAGGTGGGCATGGGGCACAGCTGGGCCTGGCTGGGCTGGGAGGGCTTTTCCAGCCTCAGGGATCCTGGAACTCTTGGAAAATACTACGGCTGAGGTTTTTTCTGGTTTTTTTTGTTTTTTTTCTTGGTTTTTCTGTTGGTTTTTTTTTTTTCCCTGAGAAATGCTCTCCTCACGCTCCCATGGTTTCTCATATCAGACAATTGAGACTATTTTGCTCTTTTCTGCAGGAGCTCGAACTGGCTGAGTGCTAAGCAGTGTTCAGGTATTTCCCAGCTCTCCTGTGAGCTGACAGAGGAGTTCAAGGAGAGGTCCTCTGTGTATTATGCACAAGTTCAGAGCATTAGAGGAACTCAGGTGCTCAATTCTTCTGTACTGCATTTTGTGCCATCAGCTCAGAGTAAGTTCTCTCTCTGCATTTCTTCTTTATGTAGTTTTTATTAACAGCTGATGCCTGAATTATGTTCTGCTACCTTTGCTGTAAGACCCCGAACTGACTGGATTGGTGGCCATTTGTATGTAGTGTTCCATATGTCTGATACAAAGCTTTAAATATATAGATAAGTTTCTAAGATGAGTAGTTCTGATAAAGGAGTGAGGCTCTGGTTTTGAAATAAATACATATATATACATTATAGATATAAAGGAAATACAGCTGTGCATTGATAAACACAAAGTAAAAATCTCTGAACTGTGTAAGATACATAACTTAAAAAACAGCATTGGTTTTGTGTGTTCCAGTAGTGAATGTTGAGTTTAAAAATGCCAGGTCTGCACCAGGTGCAGGGAAGAGGTTTGTTTGTCCATCAATCTGCCCTTTTCCCTGCTGAAGATACTTGTCTTTAGTGCCAGAGGTGGCTTCACCCTTGGCTCTGCTCAAAATTCTGTTTTGGGCTAACAGAGGCAGAAATGGAGGAACAACTGGAGGACTGTGGAGGATAAACTGGTTGTGTTCCCTCTGAATTCAGCAGAGGCAGCTGCTGTGTCCACTTCCAGTGTCAGAAATGAGGGAACACTGGAGGGGGCGGGGAGAATGGGCATGAGGATAACTGAAGGACTGGAGAACATCCCTGAGGAGGAGCCCTGCAGTCCCTCAGCAGCTGGTTTAATAAAAAGGACAGGACAAAGGGAATGGCCTGAAGCTGAAGGAGGGCAGGGCTGGATGGGAGATTGGGCAGGAATTGTTCCCTGGGAGGGGTGGGCAGGCCCTGGCACAGGGTGCCCAGAGCAGCTGGGGCTGCCCCTGGATCCCTGGCAGTGCCCAAGGCCAGGCTGGACATTGGGGCTTGGAGCAGCCTGGGACAGTGGGAGGTGTCCCTGCCATGGCAGGGCTGGGACTGGGTGGGGGTCTAGGGCCCCCCCCCACCCGAACAGGGGGAGGTGTCCCTGCCATGGCAGGGCTGGCACTGGATGGGCTTCAAGGTCCCTCCCAACCCAACCCTTCAGGGATTTTATTCTGTGCTTAAACCTCAGCTTTAATTTCAGGTAGATCCAAAGTTCACATCTCTGAAGCTGAAGCAAAACCTCTGTCCCCTTTCTGCTTCTTCCCTTCACTCCTTTTCCTTTAAAATCCGGCCATGTGGGAAATGATGATTTGGCTGCAGTACTTAAATGTTGCAAGGCCTTGTGGGTTTACAGCAGTGGCCCCTCTGGGGTGTGGTGAGACAGCTCTGTATCAGTCACAGAAATAGAATTGGTCCTGGATAAAGTGTGTATTTTTTCCATCATTTTTCCCTCTTTCTTGTTTTCCAACAGCAATTCTGGGACCACCAGAAGTGAACATCACTTCTTGTCCAAACTGCATCAATGTCACCATAAAGCTGCCGACCTCTCACCTCAGAGAGAAGGGAAAGCTGCTGTCTTTAATTGACATCTATGAAGAGCTGGATTATAATATCACACTGAAGTCACTGGATGGAGAGCATAAGGTAGGGAAATTTGGGGTTTAGTTGTGCTTTAGGGGAGGAACACAGAGGACATAAAATAGCTCTGATGGTTAACAAGTTCCCAAAAAGAAACGTGAATAGAAGCAAAAGAAAACATACAACTAGATTCCTTAGAAGAAAAGAGAGACAATGGCCAACAGAATCTGAGCTTCCTTTCACTGCAGGGAAGCAGGTCTGGAAGAGTGAGCAGGGATCTCTTTTTAGCCAGTAACTGACTTCAAAACCTTGTTTTTCATGGCAGAGGCCACGGCAGAAAACCACTAAAGAAGTGTTTAGTACTGTCATTGGAGACTTGTACCCCAGTAGGAATTACTGTGTGTCTGTGGAGGTCCGTGCATCCCTGAACAGACATTCCATTCCCTCCTCCTGGAAATGTGTCAGTACAGACTTGGCAGCTCGACAAGGTAACGGAGCTGTGGGGCACGAGGGGTTGGTCTGAGTGTGCAGTGTTTTCTTTTGGTGTAGGAACATTTACAGTTCAATCCTAAAAAACAATAGGTGATCACAGAATCATGGAATATTCTGAGTGGGAAGGACCCCCAAGGATCATTGATCCAGCTCCTGGCCCTGCCCAGACCCCCCACCAGTCCCAGCCTGGGGCTGAGACTGGGACAGGTCTTGTTGGTCAGGAGCAAAAGGGAAAATTTATCTTTTGGCTTGCTTAATATCTTGGCTTTATTAATGTATCAATGTCAATTTTTGTCATTTGCTGCCTCCTGCACAGTGTGTTTGCAGCTCTGTGTGAGAGCAGACTCTCCCCTGTTGGGGAGTGAGACAATCCTGGAATATCCTGAGCTGGAAGGGACCCACAGGGATCACCCAGTGCCACCCCCGTCCCTGCCCCACCCCCCCCCCCAGCCCCAGCCTGGGCATCCCTGGCAGCGCTGTCCAAACGCTCCTGGAGCTCTGGCAGCCTCGGGGCCGTGCCCATTCCCTGGGGAGCCTGGGCAGTGCCCAGCAGCCTCTGCGGGAAGAACCTTTCCCTAAAATCCAACCTAACCCTGCCCTGGCCCAGCTCCAGCTGCTCCCTGGCTGCTGTCCCTGTCCCCGGGAGCAGAGATCAGAGCCTCAGTGTCAGAGAGAAACATTCCAAAAGAGAAGTATTTGGTATTTGGGAGTGAAATATAAAACCCCATCAACTTTGGGGAAACTAATCTCTTGGCAGCCCCCTGAGCCATACAGATCTCCACTGCATAAAGATGGAGTAATTTCTTTTTTAATTCCTGAATCTAATTTGAGTTCTGGTCTTGTTTTGACTTTGGCTTTCACAGATCCCTTCTAACTAAAATTATTGCTGATTCCTAATAGCTGTTGTGACTGTGAGATCTGAAATGTGGTCATGGGACACTTCATCCATGTCTTTTTATTAGATGTTTTCACTCCAGGGTATCGTGAAGGTGCAGTGGCTGGTGCTGTCTGCTTTGCCCTGATTATTGCTGCAGTCCTGATGTGTGCACATGCAGCAGGTTTTACTCTCCTGAAGGTTTCCTTACCTCCGACCTTGGTATGTAACAGTTCTCAGATCTGCCCTTTCTGGTTGGCAGGAGGAAGTTTAACAACTGGGATTTCCAATCGTGTGCTTTAGGTACAAGTTACATAAGAGCACAGAATGTTTGCATTGCAGTTTACCTCAGTCAAAGATGATTTCTAGGCTGCTGTTTCGTGTGATCTTCAGAACAAATAGTCAAAAGCATTTCTTGCTACTTCTGTGACAAGCTACTAATGGAGAGGATCATCCTACCCTGGTCAGGGGGAATATCCAGGAATATTCCACCCAGTTCTGGTCTCCACAGGGCACGAAAGGTGTGGACAGGCTGGAGAGGACCCAGAGCAGGGCTGCGGGATGAGCAGAGAGGGCTGGAGAACCTGCCCTGTGAGGAGAGACTGGAGGAGAAGTTGTTCCACTGTTTAATAATAATAAAATAATCTCTCTTGGACTTTCTGTGATCAAGTGTTTTAGCACTTGAGGGAGCCAGTCCAGAGCCAACTAATGTTTTATTTTCATAGACTGAACTGACAGTTCAAATTTCAAGCAAAAATAACAAGATTTCTTGTTTTTCTCCTTTATCTTTGCTTGCTTGTTTTAATTTTTACAGTCTCTGACTTTTTACATTTAATTCTGTAGGGTTTTTCAGCATAAACATTTTCCATTTTCTACAAACATACCCAGAGCAGATTGGTATCGCTTTTTTCTAAGACTTTTGCCACATCTTTCTGTCCTTTGCTGTGTCATTACTTTAACATCCCAGCAGTTGCTGAACACTTTACAAAGGAGTGTCTAAGGTTTATTTTTTTATTGTCCACATGATCAGTGCTTCAAATATGGAATAATCCTCTGAAGTGCAGAGGGAAGATGGGGCTTGGGATGTTAAAATGGTGACAGTTGCTCCCAAAGATAATTTCTAAAGGACATGAAAATTGATCAGCCATGATAGGTGACTGCAAAGAGTGTAGAGAGATTGGCAAGACTCACCTCACCCTGGGAGGGTGGGCAGGCCCTGGCACAGGGTGCCCAGAGCAGCTGGGACTGCCCCTGGATCCCTGGCAGTGCCCAAGGCCAGGCTGGACATTGGGGCTTGGAGCAGCCTTGGCACAGTGGGAGGTGTCCCTGCCATGGCAGGGGTTGGAATGGGATGATCTTTTAAGATCTCTTCCCACCCAAAGCATTCTGGGATCCTGAGATGTTCAGGAATGGAGAAGAAGGAACAATCCTAGATAGCCTGAACTCTGCAGAAAAAGCCAAAACTATGGCACAAGAAGGAATCATTTGTTTGACAGCCTCATGACTGGAGGTTATTTGGGGTTTTTGTCATGGTTTTCTGTGCATGTCTGCAAATGTGGCTGAGTTAATTTAATTCCTTTTACTCTTCCAGGCATGCATCAGGAAGTTGGCCTACTCACCTTGGGTGTTTGAGTCAGAAAATCTGTCCTCTCTGGAGATCATCCCCAGAGAGGTTAAAAGCAAGGCCAGGGGGTGCAGAGGCGGTGCCAGTGATGACAGTGACAGCAGTGACAGTGACAGCAGTGCCCTGTGTGACCGCGACTACGCGAGGCGTGCGGGGCTGGACAGGGGCAGAGTCCGCCAGGGCTGTGACAGCCCCGGCACCCTGGTGCAGTACTCAGTGAACAGCACCTGTGAGTACAGCGGCAGCCAGGCCGGGGACACCCCAGCTGCTGAGCCAGAGCTTGAGGAGCATGAGGGGGACCCTGAAGGAGACACAGACACCAGGAGTGAGTTACTGAGCCCTTTCTCTGAGGGCAGTGGTAGCTCCCAAGGGAACAGCGAGTGCTTCACCATCAACTTACACACGGTGCTGCTGGGAACCCTGGAGCCGGATGGGGACAGCTCTGCAGCTGCTCCCTCGTCCCAGGAAGATGCAGATGACTGGCACTGTGCTCATGCTCTGGAAGCAAAGCTGCTGGAGGACACAGGAAGTGTGCAGGAAGCACCTTGTTCTAATGACTTCCATGAGTGGCAAAACTCCTCTTCTTCTGAGGACAGTGGCTCTTTGGACTCAGACACTGAGCATGTAACAGGGTACATGAGGAGATGAAGAAGGGAGAACTGCTGTTACTTTATAACATAGGAACCAGTGTTGTTTATTTCTGGACTAAACACACAGATCTTGTCCTTTCATTAACATCCTGTGACCATGGACTTCTGCAGAAAGAGCTGGTGCTGTTTGTCTGGAGAAGGAGCCAGAGAGACCTTAGAGGCCCTTGCAGTGCGTCTAAAGGGGCTCCAGAAGAGGGGCTTTGGATAAGGGAGGGAGGGACAGGACACAGGGAATGGCTTCAAACTGACAGAGGGCAGTTTTGGATTAGAAATTGTTCCCTGTGAGGGTGGGCAGGCCCTGGCACAGGGTGCCCAGAGCAGCTGGGGCTGCCCCTGGATCCCTGGCAGTGTCCAAGGCTAGGCTCGATGGGGCTTGGAGCAATCTGGAATAGTGGAAGGCTGGTCTCTCAACCAGACCACTTTTTCAATTTTTTATTTTTATCTCAGTCAGTTTCTGTCAAACCTGTTCTGCTGGATGGATGCTGCATTAGTGCAGAGAAAGCTGATCAAGTGGAATAATGGGGGCAGAGACAGGAATACTCAACTGACAAAAGACTGGATCGAGGCATTAATACACTTTCTACGGTTTTTTATATACAATTTTGTACAATTACTGACTAGTATTAAAACATTTTAATGACATTTAAAGTCCCCGGTGTCTGAGGGAGTACCCCCGCTGTGTGAGGGGGAACCTCCAGCGCCCGAGTTTGAACCCCAGCTGTGTGAGGGAGCATCCCCGGTGTCTGAGGGTGAACCAAATGAAGGTTCTCTCCATGTCCTTAGATCAACTTGTTGGCCTTGCTGAAATGCATAATGGATGGGGCAGGGGAAAAACCTCAATCTTACAACTCTTAGCTTTGTTTTTGCATATAGCTCAGCTTTTTTTTTGCTGGATTTCAAATTTGACGTCACTGTCTTGCCTGTCTTCTCAAGCTATAAAAACTTCCTTGGTTTGGTAAATGTGCAGCTGCTTAGAACCCAGTGAACTAGAGACATTATTTTTTTAAGAACCTAAGCAGTAGTGAAGGAAATTAGTTAGCAAACACACGTCAGTAACTGAACTAACACACTTTTAAATTTTGTGGTATAAAGATGACTGTTTGGGATGATGGGTTTTAGTCGGTTCTGGTTTATGGTGTGATCAGAAAGAGATCAGAGGCTCAGCTGGGGCACAGAAAACCCCAGCCAGCCCCAGGGAAGCAGCCCTGCGATGGGGCCCTGTGTGGTGGGGGATCCCCATGCCCAGAGATGCCCTGACACAGCCCCAAGGACCTGGTGCAGCTGCCCAGAGCCTGAGCCTGGCCATGAGTCCTCCTGTTTCTACCCAGCCAGTTCCCTCCTAGCTCTGGTTTACCTGGACAGGGCAGGGCTGAGTCTGGAGGAACCCTTTTTCACAGAAGGGGTGCTCAGGCCTTGGCAGGGGCTGCCCAGGGAGCTTTGGAGTGCCCATGCCTGGAGGTGTCCAAGGAAGGGCTGGAGGTGGCACTCAGTGCTCTGGGCTGGGGACAAGGTGGCCATCGGGCACAGCTGGGCCTCGATGGCCTCAGAGGTCTGTGCACAAGCCTGAGACCCCAGAGGTATTTCCTCATCTCTTTGGGTCCACAGTGCCCAATAAAGCAATTTACCTGGAGGCTTTTAATATAGGAAGCACTGTCAGGGAAGTGAACCTTGAAAGGAAACGTGCTTTTTCCTGGGAATTTGCGTGCTTACCTCAGACCTCATCCTCAAAGCAGGGCTCCAAGAGAATTGAGAAGGACTTTGGACAAGGCCTGGAGTGCCAGGATAAAGGGGAATGGCTTCCCAGTGCCAGAGGGCAGGGCTGGATGGGAGATTGGGAAGGAATTGTTCCCTGGGAGGGTGGGCAGGCCCTGGCACAGGGTTTTTTTTCGCGCCGCCCCCGGGATCCGTGGAATTGTCCAAGGCCGGGCTGGATGGGGCTGGGAGCGAGCCGGGGAGGGGGGAGGTGCCCCTGCCATGGCAGGGGTGGCACTGGATGGGCTTTGAGGTCCTTCCCAACCCCAGCCAGTGCGTGATTCAAACTTCTGTATTTGTGATGTGCAGTGTGTTTGATTTATTTGTTGGGTGCAAGGGTAACACTGTAGGACCAGAGTCTGAAACAGGTTTTGTTTAAGCCAGGTTTAGATTTCAAACTCCTGTCTGCCAGAGGGGAGTGACTGACACATGAATTTCATTCATTTCTGTGTCAACTGGGGACATGGCTCAGGGGTGATTATGGTGGTGCTGGGATGACACTGGGACAGGGTGACCTGGAAGGTCTCTTCCAGCCCTGATGCTTCTGTGAGCTACAGACATGTAAAATGTGTATTTATCCTGGAATGTCTGTCATCAGGTGTGACTCCTGTGACATTTAAGCGCTGCTCTGTTCTGACAGGGTTTGTTTGCATTGCTCATTCGTGGTGCAGTAATGGGCTGGAATCTTTGCTATTTTGGTTTCAATCCCTACAGTTATGTAAAAATAATTAAACCATAATAGTAATGGACTTTTCATTGATACTTTAAACTACTTTAGGGTTTCTTTTATTCAGTTCCAAGAAAGGAGAACAACTGGGGTTTTGTCACTTGTGAATAGTGCTGATTAATGATACCTAATTATATTTAATTACATTTAATACCTCTCTTACTTTCAGAGGTGCTTCTGGTTTATCTCTGTTTATCAATCCCCACACCCTTGTTATTCCCACAGTGCTACTGGAGCACTGCTTAGAAAAATTGGCGTTTGACACTCTCAGGGAGAGTTCATGCCCCGAGTCCTGGGGAGCACCAGCTCAGTCACGCACAAGAAATGTTGGTGTCACAAGGACTTACTGGAAGTCACTGGTGCCAGTAATCTGTTTTGTTGCGTAAGGAGGCAGGAGAGGCATCAGGATTTAAATTCATTTAATTGAGCTCTGATTTTAAATAAGCATCTAAGGCAAGGCAGAGGCTGCATTTAAGTTTGGGATGACTAAGAAGTGCTGGAGGAAACACTGAAATGTTTGGTTTTCACTCCTCCCACAGTTTCTGGAATGATCCCAAAGCCCCGAAATGCAAGAATTACTTCAGTCAATCTTCACAGCACTTTGCAGTGGGATGCACCAAGGTTTCCCAAAGGGAATGTCACCTACACTGTCCGATCCAAGAGGTAGGTCTGGGGCTGGGCTGGCTTTAATTCATATCTTACAGCTCTGTGTGGTTGGGATTTGTGTCCTTTTCAGAGGACAATCAGGAGCTGTCCCTTTGTTTCAGCTTGTGAGAGGCTTCCCTGCTGAGCTGAAGGATGGGACAGAGGCATTTTCTGGGCATTCACACCCAAGGCAGCTTTGTCCTGGGTTTTTTTGGAACCACAAACACATTTTAACATTGGATGTTATTGGCTGTATGTGTGGTTTTTCTCTCTCATGGAGCTGTTCCCGGTGATTGAAGAGGCCTGGTCGTGTTGCCCCTTCCCTGATCTCTTAGATGCAGCCATCCCATCCCATCCCATCCCATCCCATCCCATCCCATCCCATTCCAGCCCACCCCTGCCATGG
>NW_008240021.1:678974-691381 GCF_000691975.1 Corvus brachyrhynchos | reverse complement strand
TGCCAGGGATCCAGGGGCAGCCCCAGCTGCTCTGGGCACCCTGTGCCAGGGCCTGCCCACCCTGCCAGGGAACAATTCCTGCCCAATCTCCCATCCAGCCCTGCCCTCTGGCACTGGGAAGCCATTCCCTGGCTCCTGTCACTCTCTGCCCATATAAAAGTCCCTCTCCCTCTTTTTTTCTAAGCCTCTCCAGGCATTGGAAGGAGCTCTAAGCCTTCCCCAGAGCCTTCTCTTCATGCTTAGTTGTGAGAAAATTTTTCTGGGTTGTGTAGCCATGGCCCCTTGATTAGTACATTCCTGGGCAGGCTTTTGATGCATACCAGAAAGAAAAAAATACATTAAATATCATCCATTAAATCATATATTGATTAAGGCCAGGCTGGACATTGGGGCTGGGAGCAGCCTGGGACAGTGGAAGGTGTCCCTGCCATGGCAGGGGTGGAATGGGATGAGCTTTAGGGTCCCTCCAACCCAAACCTTCTGTGGTTCTATTCTATAACCAGTTCCTGGTCACTTCCCAGCCCTGTTTTCTCTGGCTTTTCCTTGTGTGCAAATCCTGGAGACAGCTCCCAGCAAAGTCCCAGTCAGTGCCCTGCAGTGGCACTGGCTGAGTGGTTGCAGGCTTCTCTGAACTCCTGCCTGCTGAATGGAGTGTTGTAACCCTGCCAGGACAAGGGCATTTTTTGCAGAATCAGAATTTTAGTCCCTAAGTTTATCATGGATGGTATAAATCCATGGGTATAAAATCCTTAATGTGGGTCTTACACACACTGGATACTCTTTTGTGTTCATAAGTCCTAACTGCTTGCATTAACAGCTTTGCTGGTTTAAAGCCATTTAGCCAGTTCTAATTGTTTCTTTTCTATGCTTTGTGTTCCCTGCAGCATCAATTTCCCTGGAGACACCTATGAGAATGTGGGGACAAGGCTGAGGCTCCCCGAGTGTGACGTGTCCTCGCTGTCGGCGTACGGGGACTACGTCCTGCAGCTCCGGGCCGAGGCAGGACAGCTCCATTCCGCCTGGGTCACCCTCAGGTTCAAGCCCATGGATGACAGTAAGCCTTTTCCTGTTCTTCCCAAAAAAATACTGCCTGCACTTCACGCCCCTGCACAGCCTGGCTCCGTGGGAAAAGCTAGAGGATGCCGAGTATTTTATAATTTAATTACATTGAACTGTAACATTTTAGTTGTGACACTTGACAGAAAGCAGAGTAGGTTCACTATCATAGTACTGATAACTTCTTTGGAGGAGGTTTTCAAATAAAGCATAATTTTCTCTTAAAATAAGGAATATCTCTGTTTTCTGCCCAGGGAGAAGTTGTCTTCAAGGAGCCAGACTTCCTGTACATCTAAATAAATTCAGTTACTTCCTTCTTCATTGTTTTGCCAGACAAAAAGCTTAATTTTTATTTTTTCTTACTTCAAAAAAACCCCACTTTCACAGATTAATTTTCAGCCAAGAAATTTTGGTTGCACAAGGCATAAATAATTCAAATGTTTTCATTTTTCAAACTGATCATAATCAAAACCCACATTAAAACACTTTTCTAGAGGGTCTTCTCTGGACAGACAGATGTTGTGACAGTTTGGCCCAGAAGGAGAAGTGAGTGATAGCCATGGAAATGGTCCTTCCTCTCCTGGAGTCACCACAGCTGGCAAAAGGGAACTGCCTTTGTTTATAGGGTGTGGGAATGGAGCCTGCATTGGTGTTCAACTGCAAAAATAAAATCCCTTTCCAGAGCAGTTCTCCGAGGAAAGGCTTTATTTATGCCAGATCCAGGAAAATAAGTTATTTTCTTCTAATGCAATATTTAAAAGGTGACTTACCATGAGTTGTATAAAAATGTGCAGCTGAGGCAGTGTGAAGTTGAATTCCCTCCTCTCCTCTCTCCCATGTGCAGCAGTCATTGGCCCCCCTGATGTGAGGCTGAAGTCGGGGTCCGGGGCCCTGCACGTGGATTTCTCTGGGCCCTTTGCTGAGCACGAGCAGGGCAAGTGGCCCCTGAAGAAGTACTATGGCTCCTGGAATTACAGGATCCTCTACTGGAAGAAAGGCAGCACAGACACAGACCTGACCTCTGCTTCCTGGGTATTGTGACTCCCTGACTTTGATCTGGGCTTTGCCTGGAAAACACCATCCTGGGGAAGTCCTGGAAGCTCCTGGAGGCCCTGTACAGGCTGCAGAGCTCTGGAGCCAGGCTGGGAGAGCTGGGGGTGCCCACCTGGAGAGGAGAAGGATCAGGGAGAGCTCAGAGCCCCTTGCAGGGCCTAAAGGGGCTCCAGGAGAGCTGCAGAGGGACTGGGGACAAGGGATTCAGGGCCAGGACCCAGGGAATGGCTTCCCAGTGCCAGAGGGCAGGGCTGGATGGGATCTTGGGAAGGAATTGTTCCCTGGGAGGGTGGGCAGGCCCTGGCACAGGGTGCCCAGAGCAGCTGGGGCTGCCCCTGGATCCCTGGCAGTGCCCAAGGCCAGGCTGGACACTGGGGCTGGGAGCAGCCTGGGACAGTGGGAGGTGTCCCTGCCATGGCAGGGGTGGCACTGGATGGGCTTTGAGGTCCTTTCCAACCCAAACCAGTCTGGGATTCTGTGATTCTAAGAGTAAAAATGATCTCTACTAATTACAATTAATCAAATCTGGTCACTACAACTGGGTCTCAGAGCAAATGCAGGAGCTGTGTAGTTAAACAGCAGCATACAGAAAGAATTTTCTCTTTCCATAATTATCAATAACTCTGTGTTCGTTCCCTCTTTGTGGGACTTTGGGCTTTTTACTCCCAGAAATATCTAAAAATGGGTAAGGCTTTGATTCACTGTGGTCACCTGCAGCTCTTCAGTTTGTATCCACTGCAATTCCCTTCCTCCCTCCCAGCGACAGCCTCTTGCACAGGCAGTTGTGTTACTCAGCCCAAAACACTGCTCCATGCACAGTGCATGGAGAAAGGTCATTAATCATGCATTAATTAGAGCATTATGGCCTCTGTTTCAGGCAGACAGGAAGCCTCTGACCAGCAGACCGCAGCCACAGTTAATGAGTGCTTTGTACATCAGTGCAATTGTTAATAGTGGAACTCCACCATGTCCAGTTCTGATTTGTATCTGGTACTGCACAGTTCTTTGCCATTCAGTTCCAGAAGAGGAGGGCTCATCGCTTCCCACAGAGCAGTCTGGTTCTCCGTTCCCAAACTCCTCAGAAATGCAGCTATTCCTGCACATGGGATGCACGCAGCTGGACTTACCAGAGGAACAGAGCTGCACTTTGAGTCTCTGCTTGGAATCCTTCCAAGTGCAAGTCTGGGAGATTCCCTAGGGATCAAAGAGGCAACAGGCAGAGGCTGGGTAACCTCCCAGGTTATTTGTGAGCTGGGTGCTTGCTCCAAGATGGAAACCTGGCTGGAGAGTCTCCTGTCCCTGAGGAGGGATACTCTGCAGTTACAGGGACATAACTGACCCTGAACAGCAAGTTCATCTGCTCAGCCACTCACAGCTCCCAGAAAGTATTTTATTTCTTTCTTTTCTGTGGTTTTGTCTAAATGACAGATCACAGAATCACAGAATTGGGGAGGTTGGAAAAGCCCCCTGTGGTCATCAGTTCCAGCCATTAACCCAGCACCACATGTTCACCACTAACCCATGTCCCCAAGTGCCACATCTACACATTTTTTAACACTTCCAGGGGTGGGGACTCCACCATTTCTCTGGGCAGCCTATTTCAGGGCTCAACAGCTTTTTCAGTGAAGAAATTTTTCCTAATGTGCAATCTAAAAGTCCCCTGGCACAGCTTGAGACCTTTTCCTCTGGTGCTGTTCCTCCATCCCGCTTGTTCCCTCTCCAGTTAGATGGTGTTTGTGTGTAACAGTGCTCCTAGCTGATCTCATTTGGTTGGGTGACAGTTTCTGGCTGCCACCAGATCTCATTTATCATCTCTCATTAGCCTAAAACTTCATTAGTGCTGCTGGAAACAGCCCAAAGATCAGTGGTGTGAATGGTCTCACACTACAATTGTAATTGTACTTGTAATTCCATGGTTATTCCTTAGCTAATTCCATAGCTAAGTCACTGATCTCACACTCTTCCATTTTTTCTGGTTTTCTCTGTTTTCAGGTAACTCAGGTAGACACCAAACACAGCTCTGAAATCCTGTCCCAGCTGGAGCCATGGACAGTTTATTGTGTCCGAGTGCAGGCGGTGATTCCTGAGTGGAACAAGACAGGGGAGCTGAGCAGGGAGCTCTGTGAGCAGACAACCCACAATGGTAACGTGGGGGACTGGGAAATCATGGAATCACACACTGGGATGGCTTGGGAGGGACCTCGGAGCCCACCCAGTGCCACCCCTGCCATGGCAGGGACACCTCCCACTGTCCCAGGCTGCTCCAAGCCCCAATGTCCAGCCTGGCCTTGGGCACTGCCAGGGATCCAGGGGCATTCCATGGAGAAAGTGATAATTTGAAAATAATTACTCAGAAATGAATCATGGCAGTTTTAATTGGGTTTTTTTCCCTTCTCTCTTGCAGGTGTAACCCCTGTGTGGATAATTGTGACTGTTCTGGTGGGATCCATGCTGGTCATGGTCACAGCTGTCACCGTTTGTTTCTTCTCCAGTTTTTATCTGTACAGACTCACCAAACACATTTTCTGCCCTTCCTACGTTTTTCCACAACACTTGAAAGAGGTTTGTTCTCTGCCTAACATGTGAAAATCAGCCTTTCCAGCAGACTCACCTGTTTTTTCAAGCTCTCCGTGCCAAAATATTTAGAGCTTCTTTTATTTTGCCTCCTTTCACTGGCACCTGATGGTCAATGATCTGTAATTTGTAATAATCAGCTTTTTATGGCTCAGAAACAGGATGGGTTTGCTGATTTTGAAGTGAGAGAGTACCAGGTGTCAACTTCAGTTCCTCATTTAACCAGAGCAACAGAAATCTCTGTCTCTCCTGCCTTCTTTTAGACTTAAACCAGCTCATTTGTTCTCCTGCAGCAAAGTCCTGTCACAAGTGTAACCACGAGTTTTAACTTCAGTGAAGCGTCTAAGGAAGGAACCTGGACTAGATCAGCTGTACCAGAGCAGCCTGGGCTATGGAAGGTGTCCCTGCCCAGGGCAGGGCTGGGATGGGATGAGCTTTGGAGTCCCATCCAACCCAAACCATTCTGGGAACCTGTGATTCTATGAAGTCTGAAAATTCCAGCTAAAAGGAGAGCAATGACAGCAGCCACTGCTGATGGGGACCCACTGCCCCTGTCACACACCCAGAACGCAAAGAGGCTGCAGCAGGATCTCTTCCCAGAAACAAGCGTTTACATAATACACTCCTGTTCCAACCTGTGCTCTCCTGAGTTCCTGCAGTTCCTCTGGGGCTTTCATTTTGACTCACTTAGAGCTCAGCACCCTCAGGATGGCAGCTCACTTAGCACTTGACTCCTGCTTTAGGTTGAACATGTGCTCAGCACCAGGAGTGTCATGGAATCCCTGAATCCCAGAATGGTTTGGGTTGGAGGGACCTTAAAGTTCACTCATCCCACCCCTGCCATGGCAGGGACACCTCCCACTGTGCCAGGCTGCTCCAAGCCCCAATGTCCAGCCTGGCCTTGGGCACTGCCAGGGATCCAGGGGCAGCCCCAGCTGCTCTGGGCACCCTGTGCCAGGGCCTGCCCACCCTCCCAGGGAACAATTCCTGCCCAATCTCCCATCCAGCCCTGCCCTCTGGCACTGGGAAGCCATTCCCTGGCTCCTGGCCCTCCCTCCCTTGGTTTGCAGAACCTGGAGCTCAGCAGCTGGGCACGCAGCACCAGATCCACACAGGATGTGCTCAAGTTTCCTTTGCTTCCAGGTGGCTCTAAAGACAGGGAGAACTTTGGGCTTGTGCTGTGCCAGGAATCAAAGGTCAGCTGTGCCTCCCTAAAACGTGCTTTGGCCAAGGCAGTGCTTTCACTATGGGAGTGTTTCAGCTGCAGGTTTGTGCCAGAACATTCCCAATCCCGGTTCAGTAGAGAAGGGTCTGATAGTGAAGATCTTTGTGCTGATTTTTGTACCTACAGTACACAGCACTCCTTACAGAGCAGCTGGTTTCTTATTCTAAATTCAATTCAGAATTGTGTCATCTGAGGGCACCAGGATGAGCAGAGGGATGGAGCAGCTCTGTGAGGAAAGGCTGGGAGAATTGGGATTGCTCAGCCTGGGGAAGGAAGGGCTCTGGGGTGATGTAATTGTGGCCTTCCAGTGCCTGAAGGGTTCCAGGAGAGCTGGAGAGGGACTTTGGACAAGGGCTGGAGGGACAGGACACAGGGAGCAGCTTCCACTGCCAGAGGGGAGGGTTCTTGACAAATCTCTCTGTGATCTCCCTCCCCCACAGCCCAGTTACCATTCAGTGTTTGTTCCCAATCAAAACTGTTTTATTTTCTTCAAGTAAGTTTGTATTCCAAAGAAGTCTCTGAGCCCTGGAGTTATTCTTGCAGAGAAAGGCACTTCCATCTTGCTCCCAAGCCTGGGACAGGATATGAGGGAGGACATGACGCTGTTGGCCCTGTGGGACTTGCAAGGCCTGAGGAAGCCTCTTGCTGTGTGCAAAACAATCCCAATGTTGTTTAATGATCCCAGTTTTTCTGAGCAAACAGCATTGGACAGCTGCAGAGACCTAATCCTCATTTCCTCTTTGTTTCCCAGTTTTTGAGCAAACCTCCCAGTGCTCCACAGCCTTTCCCTCCTCTTCCACAAGAAGAACTCCTGGTTTATGACAAGCTGACTGTGATTTCAGAAGAATCCCAAACCCTCAGTGATGGGAGTGGGGATGAGGCCAGCAGGACACCAGAGCACCCTCAGGGCTCTGCACAAGGAGACTCTGACTCAGAAGTGGGAGAAGCTTCAGGAAAAGCCTAAATATCCTCCTCATTCTTCCTTGGAAAAGGAGAAGCAAATGGACTTTTGGGTTTTTGTCATTGCTGTATTCTTCTTTTTTCATGAAAAATCTACAGACAAACACGTGGGCACAGACTTTTGACAGAATAATTTTTTTTTTTTTAAGTACAAGATACTTGGCTTTAAATGAGGAATTAAATGATCCATAACTTTTGCCACTGTTGGTTGTGGCTCCGTGAGGAGTTGTAGCAATTCCTGGCACTGATTGTGACATTAAAAAGCAAATGTCATAAATATATATATATAAATATAAATACGAATTACTTTAATGAACTATTTATTGCAAAAACTAATCAAAATGTTTATAAAAGAAAATAATATTTTGTAAAGAAAGACCCGATCTGGTTTATTTTTTTCTAATGAGAAATGAAGTGTTTTTAAAGATGTCCCCACTGGCATAATCTTTGTATGGAATTTATTCTTCCCTGATGCAAAGTTATGAAGCTGGGAGGGCTTTCCAGCCTCAGGGATTCTGGGATTCTATGGAATCTGCACGTGCTTTTTCTGCACTTTTAAATTTTGTCATGTGCTGCTTTAATGGGGAATGTGAAATTTACTGAATTGATTTTTTTCAAGGTATTTGGTTTCATTGGTGCTTTTCTCCACCTCTCCCCAAGGCTGCTCTGGGAATCCTGATCCTGTGTCTGCATCATCACTCCAAGGAACAAGTCCAGCTCCCTGTGTGTTCCCTGTCCCTCCGCCCACAGCAGCAGCTTCTTTCAATATTTTCTTTTCCCCCCTTTCCCCCCTTTTTTTTTGGTTTTCAGAGTGGCAAAGCCCCCATGGTGTAACACCCACTGCACATGGAGCTGGCTGAGGAAGGGCTGGAGATTCCCTGCCTTTCCCTCACTGTTCCTAGAGCTGCTTTCCTCTCTCCAACAGCTGCTTTGCATGGAAGGACAGTGAGCTCCTGTCAGCCAAACATGGCTGGAATCCATCAGCTGGTTCCAAGGTTCTGCTGAGGGCAGAGATAAGGCAGAGATAAGGCTGTGCCACTTCAGTACGGGCTCACTGCCGAGGCAAACTGGGGGGAGAAGAGAAATTACAACTTTGGCCGCTATGGGATATTGGGAGTTTAGATGGAAGCAGGAAAAGTTTCTGCAAGGACATCACGGCACAGGGTGCCCAGAGCAGCTGGGGCTGCCCCTGGATCCCTGGCAGTGCCCAAGGCCAGGCTGGACATTGGGGCTTGGAGCAGCCTGGCACAGTGGGAGGTGTCCCTGCCCCACAGCCTGGGACACTTCCAGGAATTAGGAGCTGCTAAAATCAGCCCGGATCTGGGTTTTTGGGCTGACCTGCACTTTGGTTTGCTTCAGAAATCTTCCTGCCCCACCCCCAGTCCTCCCAGGAAAGCTTTTGCAGGTGAGAGGCCTTTTCCTCAGCCACAGCTTCTGTGAGAGTCACAGCGTGAGCCAGGCCTGGGGATAAGGGACAGCCTCTGCCTGTCCCCACATGGGCTGTGTGGCCCCACAGGAGCCTGGGACCTCTACAGGGAAGAAACAATTTAGAGGAGGAGCAATAACTTCAAGGGAAGCAGTAATTCAGAGGAGAGTTTGTCTTCAGCTGAGCTTGTGGACACTACAGCGACAATGAATCAATAAATCAGGTGAACTGTGACCACGTTCTGATGCAAACTGAAAGCACAGAGAGATGCTGGAGGCTGCTCGCTCTGGTACAGCATGTTCTGACAAAGCCAGGAGGAAAACAGACCCCTCAGAAGGCCTGGGAGTGCTTGGAAAAAGATTTCAGACCTGAAATGCAAAGAGTGGAATGATTAAGGAATAGGGAAATATGAGGAATACTGAAGGAGAAGAGACTGGGCTTGTGGTCAGCAAAACAGATTCCAGAAGAGGGCAATGAGGGAAGACAAAAAGGACCTGTTTAGAGAATTCCAGTCAAGGGAGTGGAGTGAGAATTTCAGGGAGAAAGAAACCAGAGCCCAGGACCACCCAAGGGGTCAGGGACACAGTCACCCCCAGCTCCCCATTTTTATCTCTCCCTATTGGGAACTTTGGGGTCTTCCCTGCCCAGCAGGTCCTGGAGGTTCTGAGCCCCAATCCAGAATGAGTCAGAGAGGCTTTCAGAAGAGCTTTTAAATAGATTCTTAATCAGAAATACTTGTGCTTGTAAGTTCATGCTTTTTTTTTTTTTCCTGAGGCAGACTGGGGAAGAGCCATTATCACCTGGCAAAATGTCATTTTCTAGGATTCATCATCCTAGAAAATTATTATGGAGTAAGTGGGGTGCAAAGCAAGGCTCCTTCCCTTGAGACTGCTGCTGTGAAGAACAAGGCTGCAAAGAGCTGCTTTACAGGAAGAACTGTGAATAATCCACAGGCTTTGGACCATCTGTGCAATGCACTGGAAATGTTTCTTCCCTAGGGATTGGAGTTCCTGGAGTTCATTGTGCATTCTCTCAAGCCATTACTGTAGAACACTGAGGGCATGGAAGGATGATGGCAGCACAAAGGCAAATGAGAAGCCACTGGGGAGCCTGAGAGAGAGGAAATCCTCGCTCCAGCGTCACCGATGTACATCAATAACCCCAGGATTCCCCCTGCAGAAAGCACCAAAGAATCTGATTAACAACTTTCAGTTCTTCCATTTTCCCTTCATCTCTGCCACCACGTCACTCAAATCTCCTCTCTAATTTCCACTCCCTCCTCTCTGCTCCTCTGGTTTTGTGACAGTTTTTGAAACCACATTACAGTTCCTCAGAGAGGGACTTTGTTTTCCCATCTGGGTGAGTGTCGTGACGAAGGCGATGGAAATCCCACCAGGATTTGCAGTGGGTTGGATTTTCAGCCGTGCTGACCTACGGGTGAAACCAGGCTCTGGAACTCCCCTGAACAGAGCAGAACTCACTGATCACTCTGAAATTCCAGCCTGGAGAAGAGGGAGCTCCAGGGAGAGCTCAGAGCCCCTTGCAGGGCCTAAAGGGGCTCCAGGAGAGCTGCAGAGGGACTGGGGACAAGGCATGGAGGGCCAGGAGCCAGGGAATGGCTTCCCAGTGCCAGAGGGCAGGGCTGGATGGGAGATTGGGCAGGAATTGTTCCCTGGGAGGGTGGGCAGGCCCTGGCACAGGGTGCCCAGAGCAGCTGGGGCTGCCCCTGGATCCCTGGCAGTGCCCAAGGCCAGGCTGGACATTGGGGCTTGGAGCAGCCTGGCACAGTGGGAGGTGTCCCTGCCATGGCAGGGGTGGCACTGGATGGAATTTAAGGTCCTTTCCAACCCAACCAGTCTGGGACTCTAAATATTCTCCATGAAGATGGAACTTGTGTTCAAAATTACGCATTTTGAAGGCACCACAGACTAAAAAAAGCTTTATGTCAGGCTTTCCATGTTCTTTCAGCCTGGTTGATGCAATTTAGGACACTTCTGTCCTTCCAAACCTAATCCCAGAATCATCAAGGCTGGAAGAGCCCTTCAGGATCATCCAGTGTCACCCCAGCAGCACCAGCATCACCCCAAACCCTGTCCCCAAGGGCCACATCCAGACACCTCTGGGACACTTCCACAGACTGTGACTCCACCACTCCATGGGCTTGACCCAAAAAATCATCCTTCCTGCTCCTCAGCCCTGGTGAGGCCTTGTGGAGAGCTGTAACCAGGGCTGGGGAGTCAGGAGGAGGACAAGGGACAGACTCTAAGGAAGATGATGTTATGTGGTCTGGGGAAAGAAGTCTGATGGCAGAGTAATGACTGTTAACAAATGGGAAAGGCTTCTGAAAGCAGGGAATGAATCCCCTGTGCTCTGTGCCCATGAGGGAGGTGAAAGCAGTTACAAGACTGCAACAAAACTGAGACAAGGAAAGTTTTCTAGTGATGAAAGCAAAAAAATACAGATGGCATTGCCTGAGAAGGGGGACATGAAAAAAATCTATTGGGAAGGGGTAGATAGATCTGATCCCTCCTTGGGCTCCCTGAGGTTCCTTCCTGAACCACTGTTCCTACAGTTTTCACATAAGATGAAATGCTGTATTTGCCACTTTCATCCTGTTCCAGAGCTGACATAAGAAAAAACCACCAAATTATGTCTCCTTTGTCTGTCAGCCAACAGAAATAAAACCAGGAGAGCCCCAAAGGCCTTGTTTCCTCTGTCACAGGAGTGTTTAGGGACAGACATCAATGGCCACAGGGACACACATTATACTCCCCTGGCTGCCTGTGCTGTGCAGATAACGCTTCGCTCCTCACAGGCTGGGCAACACCAGTTTCTGTTTCTTTTTTCTATAATATCAGTGAGGAAGTCATATTCAAACTCAGCAGAAGATAAACTGTAAATATTTAGTAGGTTATAGAATGATTCTAGTGGCGCAAGGCTGGCTCAGCCAGTTGCAGTTCATCGTCTGCATGGCAAAGTGGTTACCCTGAGGTGTGGTTACATAAAGAACTTGCCATAAAATATTTCCTTATCAACTGTTGGGGCAGGAGGTAACAAATCCTCATGGAATGAATCTGACTTAGGCTCAGTAAAGCCCTGTAACACCCAGCAGTGTCCCTCACACGCTGCTGTAGCCATGGATTGATGTTCTACAGGCTCAGCAATCCTGGAGGGCCCTGGAGCAGCTCCGTGCCCAGCACAGGCTGAGGGAGCCGGGGCTGCTCAGCCTCGAGAGGAGCCCTCAGCCCTGGCTGTCCCTGGCTGCAGGGAGGGCTCGGGGCGAGGCCCGGGCTCTGCTCCGGGGCCCGGCAGCGGCACCAGAGCCACGGGCAGGGCCTGAGCCCGGCAATTGCCCTGCACAGGAGGCAGAACTGCTGCCCTGGGCAGGGCCCGGGCTGGAACAGAGCCCAGAGAGGGGCTGGAGCCTCCTCCCTGGGGATGTTCCAGAATATCCACACTCCTGGGCCCTGGGCTCTGGGTTGATGCTGGAGCAGGGAGTGGCACCAGATGGGACCCACTCCAGTCCCGTCCAGTCTCACCCATCCTGGGATTCTGGGATTCTAGGAGCCTGGGATTAGCAGATGTGCTCAGAGTACATGCAGCACCTCATAGCACAAGAGGCAGCAGCAGCCAGGAACATTTTTATCCAGAAGTCTGTCTGGAAAGCCTGTGTTCTCCCTAAGAAGCAAAACCTATCATATTTATAACAGCCAGGATGTTGAGGGCACAGACCTTTGCCCACCAAGGTTTCAAATCCTCCTCTGTGGCCTGCCCACTGACGAGTTGGTGTTTGAGGGGGTGGGAAACGAAAGGTGAACACCTGACTTTACCTCTCCAAGCCCTGCAGCCGGGCAGGCCTGTGGAAAACATGAAACAAAAAAAAGAGAAGAGGAGCTCTAATCTTGTGATTGGAACTTGTGGTTGCCAAAAGTGGAGCTGAAGCCAAGCCCCAATTCAGGGGCTGTGACATTCACACTGCACTTAATGTTCACTGCAGCATTCAACCAAACATCTGGGAAATGGAGAAACTGTGGCCAAACAGAGATTTCTCCCTTCCCAGACAATCACAGAATCCAGACTGGTTTGGGTTGGAAGGACCTTAAAGCCCATCCA
>NW_008240021.1:678271-678790 GCF_000691975.1 Corvus brachyrhynchos | reverse complement strand
CTGCCCCCTGGCACTGGGAAGCCATTCCCTGGCTCCTGTCCCTCCAGCCCTTGTTCCCAGTCCCTCTGCAGCTCTCCTGGAGCCCCTTTAGGCCCTGCAAGGGGCTCTGAGCTCTCCCTGGAGCTTCTCCTCTCCAGGTGAGCACCCCCAGCTCTCCCAGCCTGGCTCCAGAGGGGTCCATCCCCGGAGCATCTCCGTGCCCCTGTGTGTGTGCCGAGTGCTGTGCAGGGGTAGGAGGTGCACTCGGGGATCCCCGCGTGTCCCTCGAACTCGGCATATTCTGATACTGCCACACCTCCCATCGCCTGGGGCGGCAGCTCCGGGAGGGGCGGGCGGGTCCCGACGACGCCCTCAGGGCGCCCCTACGCCGCCCTTACACAGCCCTGGCCCTCCTCAGAGCACTTTTACACCGTCACCAGAGCACTTTTACACCGCCGTCAGGGCGCCCGCACAGCCCCGACCGCGCCCACCCCTCACAGCGCCCGGGCAGCTCCTGCGCAGGCGCCGCCGGCGGGCACT
>NW_008240021.1:667135-678097 GCF_000691975.1 Corvus brachyrhynchos | reverse complement strand
CCCGCTGCGGTGCCGGAGCTCGGCGGGGATGCGGGGCGGGATAGCGGTGTCGGTGAGGATCTGTCGTGTTTCCAGCCTTTTCCTGGAATCACAGAATGACTTGGGTTGGAAGGACCTTAAAGCCCATCCAGTGGCACCCCTGCCATGGCAGGGACACCTCCCACTGTGCCAGGCTGCTCCAAGCCCCAATGTCCAGCCTGGCCTTGGGCACTGCCAGGGATCCAGGGGCAGCCCCAGCTGCTCTGGGCACCCTGTGCCAGGGCCTGCCCACCCTCCCAGGGAACAATTCCTGCCCAATCTCCCATCCATCGCTGCTACCCTTTAGCTTCAAGCCATTCCCTGTGTCCTGTCTCTCCGTGCCTTGTGGACAGTCCCTCTCCTCCATCTCAGTCCCACTTGCTCCTGGTGAATTACACCGGCTGCAACTTCAGCGTGGGACAAAGAGCTTTGGAATCCCATTGTTTTGCTTGGAAGACACAGTCTGGCAGAGTCTAAAGGATAAATGAGGAAATGAGAGGCAGGATGGCAGGATCGGGGTTTTGACTCGCAGGGCAGGAGCTTGTGCCTTGTCTTTTGTCCTTACACAGCAAAAAAGAACTCTTGCCCAAAACCTCTTGCTCAAAGAGGAAGTGCTGTGAAGTGTTACAAAGGAGGGCAGAGTGACTATTTGTACAGGCAGAGAGTGACAGGACAAAGGACAGTGGTTTTAGACTGCCAGAGGGCAGGGCTGGATGGGAGATTGGGCAGGAATTGTTCCCTGGGAGGGTGGGCAGGCCCTGGCACAGGGTGCCCAGAGCAGCTGGGGCTGCCCCTGGATCCCTGGCAGTGCCCAAGGCCAGGCTGGACATTGGGGCTTGGAGCAGCCTTGGTCTGGATGGGCTCTGAGATCCGAACCCAAACCAGTGGGTGATTCTAACTCTGGAATTTGGAGTAATTGCTCTGCTGCAGTGACCTCTCCCCTTCCCCTGTGCCAAGCCCAGCTGTTCCCCGTGCTGCTGCTCCAGGATAAAGCTCTGGCTCTGAGTTCTCCCGGGTTCTCCAGAGCCTTTCCTGGTGTCGCATGTAAAGGGCCTCCTCTTCCTCCTTCTGCTGAAATGTTGACTGCAATTTTCCATTGGTTCCTGCACGCAGGGATGTCATAAGCACCGAGCATCATGTGCTCTTCCTGGGATTTGCCCTGATAGCGGGGTTTGCTGTGATGCCATTTCTTGCTTTCTTCTGCTGTTCGATAGATTTTATTATATAATCATTGTTATTTTCAACCATCGTTTATTGGCAGTGTCGGTTAAAGTCTGTTAAATGCAATAGTGATGTTTCTGTATTAGAACAGTTTGGGGTTTGTTTCAGTTTATTGGAATTTGACAGGGCAAGGAGATAGGCAGATGTGCTAAAAGCATTTCTGGTTTTTAATCTCTTCTTCCCACAGAAGTCTCATCTTTTATAATGGTTTCTCAGAACCAAAGTGTCACCATGCTTAAGTGAACAAACAGCAATTAGTTTTAAATGTTTGGCTTTTAATCTTTAATAAAATAAGCCAGGAAGAAGTATTGATTTTTAGGTTTTTCTTTGCATATCGAGTTACTACCTAAATCACAAAATTTCTCTGCTAATTAAACATCACTGAGTTTGCCCCTTTCTCCCTGCATAGCTGTTCATTGGGAAATTACTGATTTTTAAAATTAATTTAGGGAAGCAAGCACAAAACTCACTGGAAATAGGGAAATATGTGAAAGGATGGATGGCTGGATCACATATTTGTTTCTGTAGTGGGAAGGATCAAGAAGGATCCTGAAAAACTGGATCAGTACTCCAGGAAACAAGTGCAGTGGAATTGAACAGGGAAATGTGCAGGGCAAAGAGAGGAAGGTTAAAATATGAGAGCTGGAAAAAATAAAACTTCTACACAAGGGCATATCCTAGATGGGATTTTGGGCAGGAATTGTTCGCTGGGAGGGTGGGCAGGCCCTGGCACAGGGTGCCCAGAGCAGCTGGGGCTGCCCCTGGATCCCTGGCAGTGCCCAAGGCCAGGCTGGACATTGGGGCTTGGAGCAGCCTGGGACAGTGGGAGGTGTCCCTGCCATGGCAGGGGTGGCACTGGGTGGGCTTTGAGGTCCCTCCCAACCCAAACCTTCTGGGGTTCTGGGATTTGACTCACCGTATGTGGTCCTACTCCAGGACTGGATTACTGTAGCTTCTCCCAGTGCCATATTGTAATTAAAACATTGTATTATAACATTATTTGTATCCAGAGCAGATATTTGCCTTTCCCGGGGTATTTCCCAGCTTTACAAAATACTGGCCTGGCTTAAAACGTGGACTGGGTTTGTTCTATCACCCTGTTCTTGGAACTGGGGAGAAAATCTCTGCTGAGAACATGGATCCCAACAGGATTTTCTTCCTGCTCCCACACCTCCCTTTTCCCATCTGCTAGACCTGCTGAGGTCTAACAAGGAATATTGTAAGGCTTCATTTGTAAAGGTGGGATTATTTGATTATTTGAATTTCTGCCCAAGGCAAACAAAAATACTATAATCATTGAAACCTAGTAGGTTTTTATCAGTTGGAGTCTTTGGGGCCCTTGTTGTCACAAACTTTTTGGCTGAATTGTGGCCATCTGTTGAATAAATATCTGAGGAAAAAATCTGTTTTATCCTTTGTTTTCTTATTTTCTGAGCAAATATCCTTTGGCATTCTCAGGGTTTATCTTTGTCTGAAGAGCAACAAATTCCTGCCTTGTGGGAATAAATTCTGCAGTGGGAGCCACAAGGTTTTATTGAATTATTTGGCTTTCATGTTTTTTGTGCTTTCAGGAGTTATTTCCCAAAATCTGCAGCCTGTGGATCCCACTTAATTTGCCAAAAGGGTTTTGGAGAATGCAGTCTGTTTGTTTTCCACACGTTCCCTTTGTAGAAAGAGAACTTGTGTAGAATAAGGAACAGCATTTGTGATGAAGAGCCTCTCCCAAAGTCAGGTTCAGGATAAGCCATTATTGTCCAAAGAGACTCTGACTGTCCAGCTGAAATAGGATTTATTGGTTCTGATTTCTTCTTAACACAATCAAATCTCAGATTGATATCAAACAGCAATTTCAGGGGTTTCAGATATGGTTTGGAAATGGTAACCACTGGGAAGTAATTAATAACACACAACAGATAAAATAGAAAGTCAAAGCCAAGAGGTGTATTATATTTTTTTATTTTAATTTTTTTTTATTTTTTATTTTTACATTTTTAAAAATTTTATTTGTATTTTATTTTAATTTTGATTCTATTTATGTGTATTTTATTTTATTTAAATTTGACTGCATTTTATTTTAATTTTGATTATATCTTAAATTTTTATTTTAATATATAATTTCATTTTTATCATATTTTACTTTTTATGTATTTTGATGTTATTTTTATTCTTATTCATTTTTGTTTTATTTTCTGTTTTTATATCTGCTTTATTTTTTACTTTTTAATTATTTTATTTTATTCTATTTAAAAGTTTAGTTTAGTTTTATTCTGGTTTAGTTGTTATTATATTGTATATTGTATATTATATACAATATAATATAATATTGTATTATTATATATTATTATATATTATTATTATATGTATTATATTTAATTATATACATATTATACATTACATATTATACATTACATATTTTATATTGTATATTATACATTACATATTACATATTATATAGATATTGTTTTATTTTATTTTAAATTTCATTTAAAATCTTATTTTAATTTCATATTAATATTTTATTTGCTTTTTATTGTAATGTTTTACTTAATTTATCAACTTTGTTGTTTCTCCTAGGCCAGAGCAGCCTGCAGAGCCCAGAGAATGTCCGGGTCTGTGCTGTGAACACCAATTTCACTCTGAGCTGGGATTACACCGGCAATGATCCCAATGTGACCTTTTCAGCAGAATTCCAGCTGTGAGTGCCTTTGCTCGGAGCCAGGAACGTCTGAGCCCTCTCTGTGTACCTGAGCACTTCCAGTAACTGCTGTGCTGCTTCCCCCTGCAGCTTCCAGGGCCTTTGGGAAGCCAGGAGGGGGAGGCTGGGAAGATGCAGTCTTGGAGTGGAGTGGGCTCCTGGTGCTGGCCTGAGTTTGTCTCATTCCTGTGAGAAGTCAGGTTGTTCCCTGTGTGATAAAGGCAGTGATAAATACAGAGCTTGCTGGTAATGCTTAATTACCAGAAGGGTTCTTTCAGAAGATTTATTGGCACACCTACAAATGGAATGTAGATTTATTTATTCTCTGGTTTGTTGTTTTGGGTTTTTTTTAACTGTGGCCATACACAGAGGATTTGAAGAAATTTTCAGTGTAACTTTTAACTCATTTGCCAGTGTTTGTTCACCCACATTTCTCAGCAGCAAGTTTAATCCCCAGATGACACGACTGAAGTTTTGTTTTAAAAGCTTTCTGTGCTTTTCTTCAGTTGCTTCATACCCCAGTCCTTTTGCACACATTAGCACAGACATTTTGTGGCACCTCCCTGACAAGTAAATATTGAAGAGCATTTCTGAGGTAAAATTGCTGAAATTCTGAGCCATCTGGGACAGTGGAAGGTGTCCCTGCCCATGGCAGGGGTGGAACAGGATGGGCTTTAAGGTCCTTCCCAACCCAAACCATTCTGGGATTCTGGGATTTTGGATTTTTAAAAAATAGCTCTTCTTTTCCAATACATAGGTGAGAACAGCTGCTTTGAAGATAGATTTACTTTTAAAAGAGTAAGACTGGTCTGAAAGACAAGGTAGCAGTTGAGAATAAACAATTACTGCTTCACGTCTGTGCCTCCTTTTTTTGGTCAGGACATTTTAAATGTCTGTATAAATCTCTTTCTTTACTGAGGTGTGGATGTGTGTTAATTAAAAAAGAGCTGCTGAAAACCTGATTGTTGCTGAACTCCACTTCTCACCTCTGTGGTTTTATTTATTCCCTTAATTTGCATTCCTGGCTCATGTTGGAAGTAGTGGGTTTTCGCTGGTTTTATGCTCCTTTAACCACTTCTGTCAAGACTTTAAAATTTCTTCCAATGAACTATAAAACCTTTGCCAGACTAGGAAATGTAATGATACCGAGGATGTAATTCTGCATTTTGGCAGTTCCAGGATAATTTTTAAGGAGATAACACTGATTGCACTGGTGCTGGTGCTAGAGCAGCATGGAAAGGGCTGATGTTTATTAAAGTTAACAAGAAAGGAAGAGTAATCTCAGGGGTTTAACTGCGGGTTGGGTTTATCCTGGGGCTGTTCTGTGTCCTGCAGGTCGGAGCTCAAGGACAGGGGCTGGCGGGAGCTGCCGGGGTGCCAGGCTGTGGCTGGCACGGAGTGTGACATCTCCTCGGCCATCTCGGAGTACTACGATGCCCACTACGTGCGTGTGAGGGCCCGGGCGGGGCACGCGGTGTCTGCCTGGTCCGGGATCCTGGAGATGGTGCCGGATCTCATCGGTACGAGCTCGGGGCTTGTGGAGCACTTGGGTTCCTTTAGCACCTGAGGGGGGCATTCTGCCCCTGTGCCCCTGTGCTCAGCTGAGACCCCACCTGCAGAGCTGCTCCAGCCCTGGGGAACAGCATCAGGAGCACGGGGAGCTGCTGGAGAGAGCCCGGAGGAGGCCATGGAGCTGCTCCAGGGCTGGAGCCCCTCTGCTCTGGAGCCAGGCTGGGAGAGCTGGGGGTGCTCACCTGGAGAGGAGAAGGCTCCAGGGAGAGCTCAGAGCCCCTTGCAGGGCCTAAAGGGGCTCCAGGAGAGCTGCAGAGGGACTGGGGACAAGGCATGGAGGGCCAGGAGCCAGGGAATGGCTTCCCAGTGCCAGAGGGCAGGGCTGGATGGGAGATTGGGCAGGAATTGTTCCCTGGGAGGGTGGGCAGGCCCTGGCACAGGGTGCCCAGAGCAGCTGGGGCTGCCCCTGGATCCCTGGCAGTGCCCAAGGCCAGGCTGGACATTGGGGCTTGGAGCAGCCTGGGACAGTGGGAGGTGTCCCTGCCATGGCAGGGGTGGGGCTGGATGGGCTTCAAGGTCCCTCCCAACCCAAACCTTCTGGAATTAGGGATTGTGGAAAAACCAAGTGTGGTTTCCACTGCTGGTGACAGCAGGACAGGGTGGTTTTCCCAACAGGAATATAACACCAGGCATCTGCAGGTCATGGAATGTTACAATTCTGTCTTTTTGGAAAGGGAAGTCTATTCCAAGTGGTGCTGGTTTCCTGACTGAATTTCCGGTCACTCTGTATTTTCCCAGATTATTTCTTGGAAAAATCCTTTTTGACAGTCGATTTTTGTGGAATCCCAAACTGGTCTGGACTGGGAGGGACCTTAAAGCTCATCCCATTCCACCCCCTGCCATGGGCAGGGACATCTTCCACTATCCCAGGTTGCTCCAAGAACCTTTTCTCTAGAAGTTTGTGACTTTTCAGTGGTTCCAGTGTGGCCCTGAAGCCCTCCTTTGATGTTGGACATATTGGACTGAGCTAAGTTTCTTGCCTTGCAGGTTTAAGAATGATTTATGCTGATTTTTTTTTGAAATATTACCATTTGCTGGTAATATTTCATTTTACCTGCTTTTACAACCAGGTGATGGTAGTTGGTTGTTAGGTTAAATTTCTATTTGAAACTGCCTGAGAGTCATGAAAACTTAAGATGGTGTAGGTGATCATACAAAAGAATTAAAAATAAGATACCATAGGCAAGTATTTCAGGTTTATTATTGTAAACTGCTTTTGGGGTGTATTTTCTCCAGGTAGACATGTTTAACTTTTTTTTTTCCTTCCATATTTGCAGCTCAGATTGGTCCACCAGGACTGGAATTGCAGTCCACAAATGGAGCCATAAAAATTAAGGTTTCTCCTCCAGAAGCAAATCAGATGAAAAAAATATGGATCAATGATCTAAGTTTTAAATATAACCTGGTCTTCTGGGAAAACTCATCACATGCTCAGGTATGAGCCCTTCTTTTTTTGTTATTTAACCTTAACAGAACTGTCAGAGATGGACTTTAAATCATGCTCTGAAATGGAATTGTTTGGTTCTGTCACTGTGTAACTGCTCCTGTGGGGTTTTTTTTGGTGGGGTGATTTTGTTCTTACTGTATGATTGTTTTATTGGGATTACCCTGATCCAGGGATTTTTTTTTGAGGTGTTGTCATTGTGATGTGGTTTCGTAGGCACTATGTGTGTCCTGCAGAGCACCCAGAGCTCTCCTGTGAATAGAGGGGAGAAACTCTTCCTTTTTTATCTTCTTTAGGGAAATGGGTGTCAGCTAAATTAGGGTAGGAGTTGAAGGGCAATCTGTGTTCTTTTTGGAGATCAGATCAAAATCATCACTTCAGACTGGACCTGGAGGGGCTGGAGCATGTCCAGGGCAGGGAAGGGAGCTGGGAAGGGGCTGGAGCCCCAGGAGCGGCTGAGGGAGCTGGGAAAGGGGCTCAGGCTGGAGCAAAGGAGGCTCAGGGGGGACCTTGTGGCTCTGCACAAGTCCCTGACAGGAGGGGGCAGCCGGGGGGGAGCACAGGAATGAGGAAAGGAAAAGAGAAAACAGCCTCAAGGTGCACCAGGGGAGGTTGAGATTAAAGACAAAAAATTCCCCTGCCAGAGTGGTGAGGCCTTGGGATGAGCTGCCCAGGGAGTGCTGGAGTCACTGTCTCTGGGAGTGCTCAGGAGGAGTCTGGATGTGGCCCTTGGGGACAGGCTTTGGGGTGCTGCTGGTGCTGCTGGGGTGGCACTGGGTGATCCTGAAGGGCTCTTGCCACCTCTGGGATTTTGGGATTACACATTAAAGGAGCACAAGGTCCACAAGTCATGTAAAGTCTGGGAAACAAAAAGCAGGGAGGTGGCAGAGGAGAGGGGAGTGTTTGGGTGACTCAGGGATGGGAATGCGGGGTTCACTTTGGAATATCTGGGGGTGAATTCCTGGTTGTGCCAACTCCCTCCCCACTTCCATGGCAAAGGAGCCCGAAATGTTCCTTCCTCTCAGTCACTGGCTAAACTGGAAACTTCCCTGTGGGATTTCTTCAGCTCAAACATTGCCCTGCTTTCTCCATGTTACCTTTTCAGGTGGGATATTATATAAATGGGCTGAAACCCTGCAAAATGACAATTTACAAATCTCCCTGGGGAAGCACAGTTCCCCTCACAGGCTCTTTGTGGTTGTTTCTTCCAGCTGCAGAGTAAAAATATTTTCCCTGTTGACACCATTGATGACCTTGCCCCAGACACCACCTATTGCTTCAAAGTTCAAGCAAATCTCCCCATGGAGGCAAAGGAAGGCTTCTTCAGCCCCATCAGCTGTGTGAAAACCACCCAGAAAGGTACCCAGGAAATCAGTTTATCTGCAAATGATGGCTCAGATTAAACTGGCAGAGAGTGAGTTGTTCTGAAGCAACAAAACAGGCAGAAGGGCCAAATTCCTCCTCATTTTGGTATAAAAAGATATATACATTTACCCTTCTCAATCAACACAAAATAGGTCAAAGGCAGGGTTTTTAATTGTACAAAAAGCTTTTTTGCCCTGACTTTGTAATGTGAAAACAAAAACTGCTTTCTGTGTTTTGGAAAACTCTGTTTTTGAATCAGTGACTGAATCAGGAGGAAAAGCAAAACAAAAGCCTTCGAGATACTTGGCACTCAGTGAATGCCTAGAAAGTTGAGCTGAGCTTAAAAAAATACTGGTTTTACATAATCCTTGGTGGATTGATTGTTACAGCGGCAGAGGAAAGGCTTTGAGGGGGCGGTTTGCCACCTTGTGGTGTAAAATTAAATTTGCTTATGTGCTTTTAGATGCTTATTTTAGGAAAAAATAACGGTGGAAAGTCAAATATTAGGTTGGACAGGGTGGTTCATCATAATTAGCTGATGGTACATCAAAATGTAAGTAATTGATGGTAAATGAAAATTACTTTATACATAAAAGACATTAATGAATACACATCTGTGTTTTTAAAAATGTTAAAATAATACGTGTGTATTTTTGAAATACTAAAATCATTAATACATGGGTATTTTAATAAAATATGACAATAACTTATACATGCAAGTTTAAATTGTTTTAATAAAATAGTAAAATAATTGATACATTCATATTTTAGTAAAATACTGAAAATGAAGTAATTAGAACATGTAATAAATACAGATGTGCATTTTATACATTTTTCTGCTTATGTTGTTCCCAAACCAGTTTATTTCTGCTCCTCTCAACATTTGTGTACTTCGATTTTTTTCTGAATTGATTTTTAGCTGGGTTTTTAATTAAAGGCTTAATATGATGCTTTACATTGCAAGTCACAGGCTGTGATATCTTTATCATGAATAATGTTTATATTTTCATTATTAACATGAGAAATGTCCATTCTCTGTCCATAATAGGAAGTTTTTTGGTAATTCTGTGTTTCCTTTTCCCCCTGGGCAGTGAATGACCTTCTGTGTGCAACCAACCTGAGTGTCCTGGCTTTGAACATGAAATTCCACCTGCTCTGGAATAAGCAGGGCAGACAACAGGGGAGCTACAACGTCCAGTACCTCTTGTGAGTTCAGCCATTCCCATCTCTGCCATTTTAAATCCCATTTCTTGCATTTTGCAAATATTTCCTAGGAGTTAAAATTTAGTATTTGGTGGCTTCGTGTGTTAACTGGAACAGTAATGGCTCATGTGGCTGTTAAAAGAATTCCATGTAACATCTGATCCTGGAATTTCAGGGGACTGGGCTGCTTTTGGGAGTGTGAAACGCCTGATGGGAGGGAATCCTAAATGCTCAGTAACATTTTTAAACCTGGGAAACTTGAATTGCTCTGTGGCTGTTTGAATGTGAAGAAATTAGATGAGTAAAAGGGAGTAAAAATGCAGGTGTTGGAGGTTTCAGTTGTCAACAGCTTGGATTTCTTCTGGGAAGACCCAAATAGGGGAGAAAACCCAAGGTAGCACATCAAGAACACATTGAATCACATTTAAAAATGTTGTAGCGCATAAAAACTCCATCAAGCCATATAAAAACCTCACCATGTCGTGTGAAATAACCTCTGTATCACATCAAACCCCATCATATCACAGAAAAAGCCCCTGTATCACATAAAGAAAATCACCTAAAAAAAATCATACTACATCAAAAAAACAAGGAATGCCATAAAACCCCCATCATGTCCCATAAAAACCCATTGAATCACATCCAAAAAATCCCATGAAGATGCAGTTCTATAAACCTATGTCTCAATCTCCAGCTGTTGCATAAATATTGTGGCCAGCACCTAACTGAAGAGGAGGGATCCCCCTGGCATTCCTTGGGAATTCTTTTGGCATGGCAGGAAATAATGGACTGCACGGAGCTACGTGAGAACTTTTCATTTGGATTTTCAGAACTTGTCCACCCCACATGTCATTTTCTCTGCTGAGGCTTGGTTAAAGCCCTGATTTGTATTTCTTGGCCCTTTTATCTCCATTGTTCCACTCAGAAATGTCTCATATTAAAATGATTCTTTTTATTAATAGAGGCTTTTTTTTCCCCCCCCACAACTGAGCCAAGTGTAGCACAAGCAAACATGATTTTCTTTAGAGGTTCAAGGACCTCACATCAAAACTCTGGAATTCTCTCCTGCAGTGGGTTCATGAAGGACCTCAATGAGGATTACTCAGGCAAGTGGCTCAGTGTCCCCGGGTGTGAGAACATCAGCAGCACCTGGTGCAACTTCACCTCCATCATCACCACCACTGGATTTTATTATCTGCGAGTGCAGGCCAGGGAGGGACACAACAAATCCTGTTTCTCCAGAGATGTTAAAGTAGATCCTCTGAAAACAAGTAAGGAATTGTTTCCTTCAATGTTCATTCCTCAGCAAACTTGTGCCAAATGTCTGTGTGAGCTGACAAGAGACTGGAGAGGGGATTTCACAAGGCATGGAGGGCCAGGAGCCAGGGAATGGCTTCCCAGTGCCAGAGGGCAGGGCTGGATGGGAGATTGGGCAGGAATTGTT
>NW_008240021.1:650048-666810 GCF_000691975.1 Corvus brachyrhynchos | reverse complement strand
CCCTGGCCCAGCCTGAGGCCGTTCCCTCTCCTCCTGTCCCTGTTCCCTGGGAGCGGACCCCGCCCCCCCCGGCTGCCCCCTCCTGTCAGGGACTTGTGCAGAGCCACAAGGTCCCCCCTGAGCCTCCTTTGCTCCAGCCTGAGCCCCTTTCCCAGCTCCCTCAGCTGCCCCTGGGGCTCCAGCCCCTGCTGACTCTGTCATGTGGACACACAACCCTGGAGAGCCCAGGAAAAACCACTTTTCAATGATAGTGACATTAGGTCAAAAATCTGTAACTGTCTCCAAAGGGAAATTATAACAATTTTTAGTTTTTATCTCTTAGTTTGTAGTTTTTAGCTTTGCCCTTTTTTGTTCTTTTGAGAAATATCACTTTACTAAAATGTTTTACTTCCTGCAATTATCCATCATAAGCATCAACAAATGTTGCTGTGTTATGTGGGGTCATATTCCACTTCCTGAGGTTGGAATCAATAGTTATTCCATATATCATCTCTCCTGTAAAAAAATCTTAATAATGAAATAATTCTTTTGTAAGGTAACAGTGAAAATAATTGAAATATTTCTCAGGACTTGATATTCTGAATAAAATAATGAAATTTGACTTTAAACTTGTGTTTCTTAAAATCTGTCATGGATTTCACTGACAGTATTTGATGCAATATTTTTAGTTGTATTTTTTCCGTTGGATTGTAAATTTTTTTTTGTTTGTTGTTTTCAGATGGAATTGGCCCTCCTGGTGTAAGGCTGGACCTCAGTGACACTTTGCTCCACATCCTTATTTCTCCTCCAGGAGGAGCTGAGAATGAAGTCATGAATGGCCATTATGACTTGTCCTACAGGATCCTGTACTGGAAGAACATCTCAAATGAGGAGGTATGAACTAATTAAATACAAAATTGATTCTGACTTAAATCCTGAGTTTCAGCTGTCCCTAAGACAGAGTCTCTCCTTAAGAGTCTGTCCTTTCCAAAAGAAGCACATTTGTGGTGTATCAGTCTCAACAAAAGTCCATTTATTGGGTTTTTTGAATGAAAGATTCTATCAAAAGCTGATCACTGTGACTTTTATCTCCCAGTGGTTGAGATTTTAATGTAACTCTTTTAGAAGTCTGATCAGTGTGATTTTTATCTGCCAGTGATAGGTTAAAACCTCTGTTTACGTGGATGTGGCTGTGTGCAGTGTGGTGGAAAAAGCTCATCAAACACTGAAGCCCTGCATGCTTTTAGCTCACATTTTAATGGATCTTTCCACGTTCTTTAAGTACTTCTTAGGGTAAAATGTTTCACAGTAATTGGTAGAAGGGGGGAAGAAGAGAAGGAAACAAACTGCAGCAGGAAGGGGTTTCCTGGAAACTTGGAATGGTGACATTTCAGAGTGGGGGAAGCACTTGGTTCTTGCCCAGGAAGTGTTTCCTGAATTTTGCTTAGGAGCTGAGGGGATGGTTTGTTTATTTAATTTAATCTGAGTGCCCAGGGAGGTGGTGGAGGCTCTGGAA
Source organism: Corvus brachyrhynchos (assembly GCF_000691975.1). NCBI lineage: Eukaryota > Metazoa > Chordata > Aves > Passeriformes > Corvidae > Corvus > Corvus brachyrhynchos. The sequence goes on along the minus strand of NW_008240021.1, from coordinate 665,315 downwards.
GTGTTCCAGAGGCATCTGGATGGAGCCCTTGGGGTGGTGATGGTGGGACTGGATGAGCCCTGGTGTTTCTGGGCTTGCAGCAGTGTCTGACATTTCACAGAATTCCTTCTCCATCAGAGGCTGCCATTCTCACCTGTTTTGAGAGATTCCTGTGCTGTCCACGTGATCTCATCCCTCCTTTTTCCCCTTTTCCCAGGAGGAGGTGAAGCAGAAGGAGGTGAAGCAGACCATAGCCACAGTCCCTGGCCTCTCCCCCTCCACGCTGTACTGTGTCAAAGTCCAGGCCGTCTCAAAGCCTTACAACAAAAGCAGTGCCTACAGCCAGCAGGATTGCATCCAGACCCCTGCAGGTGGGCAGAGCCAGGCAATTAATTGTTCCCCCTCTGGAAGTGCAATTGTTGCCCCTTCACTGGAGATCTCACAGCTCAAAACTCCTGGCAGCACTGGGAGCACCTTGCTGGGCAGGGAGCTTCACTTCCCAGTCCTTTATCTTGGGAGGGAGCAGGGAATCACTAAACTCCACATTTTCAGGGATATTTTATCCTTGAAACTGTCTTAATCCTTCTGGAAATCTCCTGTGCTGAAGAAGGAGGAGATAAATCAGATTTGTTAGGGCTGAAAGCTCACCTTGGTGGAAGTGAGAGTGGATGCACTCAGAACAGAGGAACAAGGTCTGTGGTGAGGGTAATTGGTCACATAAGATTTATTAACACTAGGAAAACTTCTGACTCTCCAAACTGCCTTAAAGCTAAGAAAATGTAGTAACAGCAATGCCTGGCTCACATTTAGGATCCATTTATATTGTGGTCCTCAGTGCTGGGTCATATCAAGCCTAAAAACAACCAAATGCTACTTTTTACCTGAATAAGATAAATACTTTGTTTTACTAGGTTTACTCTTCCCCTTATCCTGCTATTTCAATGAATCTCTTTAAACCCCAAGCAGTGCCTTCAAGACAGACCATGTCCTGTCTTTCCCATGTTTTTATATCCCAATGTAAAAATCTTCCATTCTTTGATCATAAAATAAGACCTGATTATGTCCTTTGGGCTGCTTGGGAAGTGGCTGCTGGTGCCTGGTAATCTTAGCATCACCAACCTCCCTTCAGTTTGTTGAGATATTCATGGAACCATGGAATGGTTTGTGTGGGAAGGACCTTAAAGATCATTTAATTCCCACCCCTGCCATGGCAGGGACACCTCCCACTGTGCCAGGCTGCTCCAAGCCCCAATGTCCAGCCTGGCCTTGGGCACTGCCAGGGATCCAGGGGCAGCCCCAGCTGCTCTGGGCACCCTGTGCCAGGGCCTGCCCACCCTCCCAGGGAACAATTCCTGCCCAATCTCCCATCCAGCCCTGCCCTCTGGCACTGGGAAGCCATTCCCTGGCTCCTGGCCCTCCATGCCTTGGCCCCAGTCCCTCTGCAGCTCTCCTGGAGCCCCTTTAGGCCCTGCAAGGGGCTCTGAGCTCTCCCTGGAGCCTTCTCTTGTCCAGCTGAACACCCCCAGCTGGTGGTGCTGGGGTGATGGTGGGACTGGATCATCTTGGAGGTCTCTTCCCACCTTGTTGGTTCTGTGTTCTTGTATTGGAAAGAATTTTGTGGCTTCTTTAAGCAAAATTATCTCAGATGATGCTGATCTCAACATCACTTTCCCCTGGTGCCCGTGGGTGGGTGATGTGGAAATGCTGAATCATTTGATAAATTCTGCAGCACGTTTGGAGCTGTGCTTTAATTTCTGCTGGTTCTGAATACCTCAACTGAATGGTTTTTATTCCCAATTTTAGGTACATCTTTACCTCTGATCATTTTTGGAATTTTCATGGGTGCCCTGCTGGTTGTCCTGCTGGTGGCCACCCCTCTTGTTTTTGTGCTCTACCAAGCCTACAGCAAAATCAAATACGTGTTCTTCCCCTCCTGCCAGCCCCCCCCGAACATCGAGGTGAGCTCGGACTTCCCACTCATTAAACAGCTTCTTTTTAGGAAAATTAACTTTAAATATCATGGGAAAATGTTTACCTGTCATCCTGTGGTCTTGTGGGTCAGCCAGAGGTCATTGTAGAGGTTCTGACAGTGGTCTCCAGACCTTTGTCCAGTTTCCAGCTTGGCACAGGTGGTGCTTAGGAGGTTCTAGAATGAACAGGGCAACACTCAGGTGTGTCTTGAAATCTCTAAACCTGGAAGTTCCTTTAGTCCTTGTGTGGCCTCTTCAAGCTCTAATCCATGAAATGTTGCAATTCCGTGGTGACTGGCAGCTGTGAGAGCAGGAAAAGGGTTGAGATAAAATGGAGTCACCCTTTAGTGTTGGATTCTGTGGGTGCAGGTGGGAGCTGGGATCTGCTGCCAGGGAACAGGGACAGGAGGAGAGGGAACGGCCTCAGGCTGGGCCAGTTTTGCCAAAATTTCTTGCCTCTGCTTAGGAATTTCCCCATGGAAAGGGAGCTCAGGCCTTGGGAAGAGCTGCCCAGGGAGGTTTGGAGTGCCCATCCCTGGAGGTGTCCCAGGAAGGGCTGGAGGTGGCACTCAGTGCTCTGGGCTGGGGACAAGGTGGGCATGGGGCACAGCTGGGCCTGGCTGGGCTGGGAGGGCTTTTCCAGCCTCAGGGATCCTGTGAACTAAACTTTATCCTACAGGATCCCTAATTTTGAGTTGGTGAATTTAGGGAAAAAAGTGGTGTGTTAGGGGTAGAAAACCACACGAGGGTGCTCAGCATGGGCGTGGAATCCCAGACTGGTCTGGGTTGGAGGGACCTCAGAGCCCATCCAGTGCCACCCCTGCCATGGGCAGGGACACCTCCCACTGTCCCAGGCTGCTCCAAGCCCCAATGTCCAGCCTGGCCTTGGGCACTGCCAGGGATCCAGGGGCAGCCCCAGCTGCTCTGGGCACCCTGTGCCAGGGCCTGCCCACCCTCCCAGGGAAGAATCTGATAAATCAGATCTGTGTGACTGTGGTGTTAAGCAGAATTAATATTTAATTACTTAAATCAGTATATCATTATTATTTATGAATGTTCACCTCCCCTTCTGCTTCTCTCCTCAGGGGTTTGGAGCACAACTTTTCAGCAGCCCTTACCTGTCCACTGCAGAGGAAGCAGTGGAAAGTTGCTGTGTGATTGAATCCATGATCACAGAAGAGGGAAATCAAATAGATTTTACAGACTACAACCATTCCAAACAGAGCAGTCGAGACTCAGGGAATTATTCCAACGATGACAACACTTCCGGGAGCAAAGGATCCAAAGAAACACTGGAAAAGGAAATGGTGTAACTTTGGGAAGACAAAACACATCTGTGGGACTGGCAACTTCACACACACTTCAATCCTCTTTACAATGCCAGCCCCAGCCCGAGGGGGACACTGTGACCTTTGGGATCCTGCGGGGGACACTGTGACCTTTGGGATCCCCAGTGGGGCACTGTGGCCTTTGGGATCCCCAGTGGGGCACTGTGACTTTTGGGATCCTGAGGGGGACACTGTGGCCTTTGGGATCCCGAGGGGGACACTGTGACTTTTGGGATCCTGAGGGGGGCACTGTGGCCTTTGGGATCGCTGTGTTTGGGTTTCCAGAGCTGCCCTGGAAGCCGGGGGGAGCTCCTGACCCTGGGGTGGGAATGGCCCCGGTGTCCCCACCCCAGCCAGGGCCGCCCTTGTGCAGCAGGAGCAGCTTTGGGCACTTCCTGTACTTGAAGCCGATGAGCTGAGCAAACCCCTCCTGTTCCAGCAGAGCTGCTTCCTTCTGAGCTTTGTGTGGAGTTACTCCCACAGTGTTTACACAGCCAGAGAAATCCATGCTGGACACAATCCTGTGGAGTTGTCACACTTCCAGCCCCTGGGCAGTGCTTGGCTCAGCAGGCCCAGAGCTAAAGGTGCCAAGGGAGCAAGAGGAGCAGCAGTGAGGAGGCTCGGATTCCTCACGGGATTCCTGGTGCCATTCCTCATGGATGTGGCTGGGGATGCTCCCAGTGCTTGTTCTGTATCTCACTCCCCATCCCTGGAATGTCCAAGGCCAGGCTGGACATTGGGGCTTGGAGCCACCTGGGACAAGAGTGGAAGGTGTCCTGTCCCTGGCAAGGGTGGAATGGGATGAGCTTTAAGATCTCTCCAAACTCTTTCTGGAATTAGCAGGACCCACGTGGAATTCAGGAAATGCCTTTAGCAGAGGGATGAGCTTGGCACTCAAAGCTTTCCCAGCTTAGTCCTGTCTTGCCAACAGACTTTTCTTTGGACAAATGATCAGGATGTGCTGCAGCAACATTTCAGTTTCCATATTCCTTATTTCCCATACTGACTCCGCTGTCTTCCAGAGTCATTTTTTTAAGCTACCTTATTTTTTTATGAAGAAACTGCTTTGGAATCAGCTGTGTTTGAGCATCCCATGGGCTCTTGTTGTTTGTTCTAACAAGGAACTCTTGATGTTGATATATCCTTTTTTTTTTATAATTTTGAAGAAGTTACCTAATTTTATAAATTTACTGTGTTTATTTATGTTCATTGAAGAACATAATAAATTTTGCACATTTGCTTCTTTTCCCTTCTTGGTTCTGTGTGTTTTTGGGGTAGTGGCATGGAAGCTGCCCTGTGGATGTTTGGGAAGTTTCCAGGAGTTGTCCTTCCTGAAAAACCCAATGTGAGGGATATCATGGAATATCACATATAAATTATATCGCCTGCAAATTGAATGAAGGCTGTCTTGGGAGGGGGGGCATGATTTGGACAAAAGTTAATTCATGGGAAGGATTTCTCTGCCAGCTTTGAATCAAAGCACCCAGTGAATGTTCCTGAAAGAAGCAGGATAATTCACAGGCAATCCACATTTTCCTCTGGAAATGCAGAACCACATAGATGCTAATGAATGGATATTTCTTGTTGTTATTATTATTGTATTTTTTGCTCTAAGTGGGCTTGTAGAAAATCTTGTATCAGCTCTTCCCAGTGCGGCCAGAAGGAGCAAAACCAGAACTGTGAGATGGAAAAGCTCCTTGATTCAATGGGTATTTAAATATCTAATATGAATATTTTAATAATAATATTTAATGAATATTTTAATAACTCCTATTTAAACCGGAAAATTAAGGTCCTCAATACCCAAGTCAGCGTCACTCTGATTTTTCAGATGTATCCAGAAATACTGGAAAAAGGATTTGACCGAGATTTCCCAGTTCACAGAACTGTTTATCACGGAATATAAAGGAACTTTGTTGAAATGGGTTTGTTCAGTTCCAAGGTCTTTCTGAGGAATGTGGCCCTGGAGATGATTTCCTTTTCCTTGTTCAAAATATTCCCGACAAGATGAGCTCGGAGCTCTTTCCCAGCCTAAATGATGCCGCAGCTCTGGGCTCTCTTTGCTGTTTTCGTGCCGTTAATGTCGGAATCCTTCCAAATGCCCTGCCCGAAGTTGGGTTTCTCCCTGCGGGCGGTTCAAAGAGCAGGGACATTCCTCAGACTGGGCATTTCTGAAGCCAGAACCGCTTCATCCATGCTGGTGTTGTGGGGTGAACTCAGTGTCAGCTTCCAGGCGAGGGAGGGCAGGAGTTTGGTGTGGGGGGATCGGGGGCTCAGAGGGCTCCAAGGTCTGCGGGTGATTCCCGTGTGTCAGAGACTGAAATATTATATTTTATGACTTAAACATTTTCTTAAAAGACTTTTAAAACTGTACTACAAAAGCTGCAGAAGACTCCCACACCCTGAACGGGGCCCTGAGGCCTGACACTGCTCGCTGATGAAGATAAGATAAAGTAACAACTCAGGGCTGGGGATATTCCAGGAGCTCAGGCTTAACACCTCCAAGATGAGGAGCACGGCCCCAGGCTCGCACCAAGGGGTGGAGGGAGGAGAGGCTTTGGGTACCTTGGAAAAGCCGGTGGTCACAGACGCAGTGACCGCCCATCCTCCACTGTGCAGAGCCCAGCTGCGGGGTCCTCACCGGGGGGAGGAAGCTCATCCACAGCAGAAGGGGTGACATGGCCCAGCACAGGGGCCCCCAGACCCTGCAGCAGAGCACCAGAGATGATGCCACAGACCCTCAGTGTTGCAAGGGACAGTGTCAAGCCGGCCCCTGCAAGAGAGGCACGGGGGCGTTCCCGCCTGGCCCAAAGGGTGCACTAACCCACGGAATTCTGCCCCCTTCGGCTGTGGCAGCATGTGGCGGCGTGGCCACGGCGCCCACGGGGGACCCTCACCACCGGCAGACCGGATGGAGGGGAGCAACGAGACGTCGGTGGCACCCTCAGATGGGTGATGGGCTTCCATCCAACCCCTCTCCCTGTTCCCCCACGCACCCTTCTGTTTTCTATTTCTTTCTCCTCTTCTCTTCTCTTTGCCTCTTTACTATTAAATAAAATACATCCATTTTTTTGGCAACAACATCTAGCCTCGTTTGGTTTTAATCTCGTTTCTGGGGCTATTTTGAACCTTCCAGGTGCTGTCCGGTTTATGCTCAGAGCCTGAGCTTGCTTCGCTTTCCCGGCTCTGAACCGGAGCGGAGCCCGCGGCTGGGACGTTCCCCGGCTTCTGCCTTTGGAGCGGGCTCTGGGAAGGCGCTCGGCCCTGTCAGGGCTTTACTTGGTTACTCCTTTGTGCTTCATCAGCCTCATTTGCCAGGAGGATTTCTTTAGAATTGCTTGGGCTTCATTTATTACTAGGTTTTGTTTGTTTCTAATTTATTGGGTTTTATTTATTATTAGGTTTTATGTATTTGTAATTGATTAGGCTTTATTTATCATTAGGATTGATTTATTTAGAATGGGTTTGGTTTTATTTCTTTATTATTTGAGGGGTTATTTATTTCTCTGTAATTTATTATTTATTTGTAATTTATTTATTTATTTGTATTTATTATTTATTTATTATTTATTAAATGTATGTAATTTCTTTATTTATTAGGTTTTACTTGTTTATTTTTTTAGAATTGATTAGGGCTTGTTTACTTATTTTTAGGAGTGATTTTATTTATAATTTATTAGGTTTTATTTATTATGTTTTATTTATTTTGAATTGATTAGGTTTTATTTACTATTAGGTTTTATTTATTTATTTAGAATCGATTAGAGTTTATTTATTTCTTTACTAGGTTTTATTTGTTTAAAATTGATTAGGTTTTATTTATTATTAGGTTTTATTTATTTAGAATTGATTAGGGTCTATTTATTTCTTTATTAGGTTTTATTTGTTTATAATTGGTTAGGTTTTATTTATTTATTATTAGGTTTTATTTCTTTATTTAGAATCGATTAGGGTTTATTTGTTTCTTTACTAGGTTTTATTTGTTTATAATTGGTTAGGTTTTATTTATTTATTATTAGGTTTTATTTCTTTATTTAGAATTGATTAGGGTTTATTTATTTCTTTATTAGGTTTTATTTGTTTATAATTGGTTAGGTTTTATTTATTATTAGGTTTTATTTGTTTGTCTATAATTGATTAGGTTTTGTTTTATATATTATTTGTATTTATTTAGAATTGATTCGGTTTTATTTCTTTGCTGTTAGTTTTTGTTATTATTTCAGAGCCATATCCTTGACCCAGGTGAGAAACAGAGATTGAGTGGTAGCAGGGAATTCCTGGGTGGTGAATCCATGTGGGATTTGGGTGCTTCTGTGGGGAGGCTTTGCAGAAGGGGAATGGAGCAGGGTCTGTCCGTGCATTTGTGAGGGTTTGTGCTGCTGGGGCTGTGGGTGCCCGAGGATGGGATTCCTCCTGGCTCTGCTGGGAGCTCGGTGTCCTGTGGAAGGGGAGGCACAGGAGCTGGGCTGGGTGCTCTGCCCTGGCCCCTCTCACACCTCTGCATCTCTGCTGCTGCCAGTTCCCCCAGGATGAGATCAGGAGCCCCTGGGGACGGATAATTCCATGTGAATGGGGAATGTAGGGAACTCTGGGGCACATTCACCTTCCCTTCCATGGTCCCCCTCACTCAGCCCTGCGGGGCCACAGCTGGAGCTCCACGTCCAGAGCAGGAGCCTTGGACAGCCCGGAACCACCAGGGAATGGCACAGGGAGGGTGAAAGGAGGGGAACGTCTCCTGTGGGGATGGGCTGGGAGAGCTGGGACTGCAGGAAGGCTCCAGGGTCTCATCCATGCCCAGGGACACTGCAGGGAGGGGCAAAGGGACAGGGCCAGGCTCCGTCCAGTGTGCCCAGTGCCAGGGCTGGGGGCACAAACGGGGCACGGGAGCTTCCCTGGAACATCTGGGAACACTTCTTCCCTGTGAGTGAAACTTTCTCCCCCCTGTTCCTCCTGCCCTTATCCTCCTCCTCCTTCTTCCCCTGCTTATCACCTCTTTCCTCCCCCCCCAGTTTCTTTCTCTCTCCCCCACACCCTCCCTGTCTCTCCCAGCCCCCCGCCTGCCCTCTCCCCAGCGCCCCCCACCCTCTCTCCCTGCTCCCCTGTGCATCCCCGACCCCCCCCCCTGCCATGGCAGGGGTGGGGCTGGATGGGCTTCGAGGTCCCTCCAACCCAAACCATCCCATGGCTCTCTGAAGCCTGGAAAGTTCCTGACAGATGGGTTTAACCCATCTGGCCACAATACACCAGAATAAAATGAAAATTCTCTAATATTGCAATTCCATTCCCTAAATTCCCACCTTCCCCCAAATTTCCCTCTCTGCAGCACCCAAGGAAGAAGGGCAGGGATGTGCTTTAGGAATCCCAGAGCATCCAAAGTGCCACTTTTGGGCAAAGAGAATTATTTGCCATTGCTGCCTGTGCCAGATAATCTGAATTCCCCTAAGACTTGCTGCAGTGATTGCTCATGGACTATTTTAAATACATTTCTAGGAATTGAAGCAAAATTACCTGCAGTTTTTATGGCAGGACTTACCTGAGAGGAGTGGTGGCCTTAGGAAATTCTAGTTTTCATCACAGGTGATAATTCCTGTCTTGTTTTCCCATCACAAAAACCACTCAACCCTTAAAGCTGTCATTGTACTATAATTAACATTCCCCTAAAACCCCACGTGACATTGTGGGCAGCCAGGGAAACTTAGTTAATTTGGCTTCTTGGAAATGTTTTGGCAAACTTGAAAAATTTGTGGTTTGATTTTACAGCAGAATCCAACAGATCTGGAAATCACTGGACAGCAGCTGCTTGTTCTGTTTTTCTTTTTTCCTTTGCACAGGAAACAACTGAAACACCAGGAAATCCTGATTTAATAGAGAGAGGTACAGCCTGTGGGTGTTTATTCAGTGATGTTGAACCATCCCAGCACCACAGTAAGTGCAAAATTCCTGTGATTTGCAATTAGACCTCATTAAGAGCAACTCATGGCGTGGTTCATGTGGCAGAGAACCAAAGAAACGTGGGCTGGAGCATGATTTTCTCACGGAGACACTTGAAAAACCCTGTATTTTAAAATTAGTTCTATTATTATTATTTTTAGTTTCCTCTTTCCTGCAGTTTCTGGGAGAGATCCCAGACATCCCATCATCAGTACCAAATCCAGCCCTGTTGCCTTGGTGATGCCTTTTCCCTGAGGCAGCAAAAGCAAAGCATTTTCTCAACACAACGGTGGCAGTGGCAGCTCTGCTTGGCTTTCAGGAGCTTTATTTCCCTTTCCTTCAGTGAAGGATTTCTTTCCATCCAGGCTTTTTTTGGGAAAGGTAGAGGGGGTTCCTGGCACACCTGTGTTGGTACCTGAGCTCCATCTGCTGACCGGGTAAGAGCATATAAAAAACCAGAGCCATGAAAAGTGTCTGCAAAAGTGATTCCACTGCATCCCTGCAGCTGAAACACAGCCAGGAAATCCCATACGTGGAAAGCTGAACAGTCTGGAACTCGTGGGCAGGGTGGGGTCGTTCCCAGTGGGAAGGAGGATACATTTACCGTGGCCTTTAGCTTGTGTTGGCACTAAGGCTGTAAAAGTACAAATGGATCCCGTGGCAGCCGCCCCTCTCACAGCCCAGGTTGCCAGCCCCAGCTGGGGCTGGCACATCCCTGCAGCTCTGGGGTGGCTGCTCTCAACTGGAAAAGCTCTTCCTTCCCCTGCCTGCCTCCCTCCCTAGTCTGGACTTGTTTATAAAAGCAGCACTGTTCGCCTCCTCTCACTTCTGCCGAGCTCCTTCACTGAGTCACAGGCAAATTCTTTTCACTCCTTCCCAGCAAAATGCCCTTTTTTGGGGTTGGGGTTTTTTGCAAGGCCCTTGGTGGCCTCCTAGAAGCTTCTTCACTTTTCTGCTGTGGCCACTTTTCCTCATCCCTCACTTTCTCACAGGGGAGGCTCAGGTTGGAGATTGGAAACAATTTTTCCCTGCCAGAGTGGTGAGGCCTTGGGATGAGCTGCCCAGGGAGCGCTGGAGTCACTGTCTCTGGGAGTGCTCAGGAGGAGTCTGGATGTGGCCCTTGGGGACAGGCTTTGGGGTGCTGCTGGTGCTGCTGGGGTGGCACTGGCAGTGTGAATTTTCTGTTGCCAGCACCAGTGTTCAATCAGAGAAGGTGCCTTCGGGTGTTCCTTAAATTAATCTGTTTTCATCTCCTACACATCCCCCTGAAAACTCCCCCACCAAAAACTGCATCCATGAGGGATCCTCACCCAGAGGAGGCCCCGGAGCTGCTCCAGGGCTGGAGCCCCTCTGGAGCCAGGCTGGGAGAGCTGGGAGTGCTCACCTGGGGAAGAGAAGGCTCCAGGGAGAGCTCAGAGCCCCTTGCAGGGCCTAAAGGGGCGAAAAAAGGAGGGAGAGAGACTTTATATGGGCAGAAAGTGACAGGACCAGGGACAGTGGTCTTGAACTGCAGGAGCACAGGGTTAGATGGGATTTTGGGCAGGAATTGTTCCCTGGCAGGGTGGGCAGGCCCTGGCACAGGGTGCCCAGAGCAGCTGGGGCTGCCCCTGGATCCCTGGCAGTGCCCAAGGCCAGGCTGGACATTGGGGCTGGGAGCAGCCTGGGACAGTGGGAGGTGTCCCTGCCATGGCAGGGGTGGCACTGGGATTTAAGGCCCCCCCCCAGCCCAAACCTTCTGGAATTCTGTGGTTCTACCTAAATGTCACTGCTTGACGAACTGATTTTTTTTGGCCACTTTGATCTTTTTGTTACAACTATTTACCACACTCAGTATCATGCCCAGACACCCAAAATTAAGGATTAATTCCAGACATCAAGACAAGCCTTTTCGTAGAAAAGCTGATCAGGCAGACAAGTTCATTCCTGGCAGATACGGGGTGTTTATCTCTCCACATAAGTAGATCTCTGTTTACTCTGCTCATAGAAACTGCTCTGATCAGGCACTGCCTGACTGCACTTCCTCTGTCTCCAGCAGACTCGATTTCATCACAGATTTACTGTAAATGAATCACTAAACCAAATTTTTTTTTTACTTTAAGCCTCATGGTGTAGTGCCATGCACACACACAACGGGACCAAAGGCTCTGGAAAGCCTGGCCCAGCTCTGAATTCACCAGCAAACCCTAAATCCTGCACTAGGTCAGAACACAGAACATGCAAACCCACGGAGGGAGGGGTTGCTTTTTTCCTTCCTGATCTCTTTGTGACCTCTCCTTTTGGCAGGCACAAACTCTGTCACCTGAGCCTCATGAAACCATGGAATCCCAGACTGGTTGGGTTGGGAGAGAGCTTAAAGCCCATCCAGTGCCACCCCTGCCATGGCAGGGACACCTCCCACTGTGCCAGGCTGCTCCAAGCCCCAATGTCCAGCCTGGCCTTGGGCACTGCCAGGGATCCAGGGGCAGCCCCAGCTGCTCTGGGCACCCTGTGCCAGGGCCTGCCCACCCTCCCAGGGAACAATTCCTGCCCAATCTCCCATCCAGCCCTGCCCTCTGGCACTGGGAAGCCATCCCCTGGCTCCTGGCCCTGAGTCCCATTTGCTGCTGTGCTGGGAGTGGGGAGAAGAACCTGCAGAGAATCCAGAGGGGCCCAGGCCCTGCTGGGGCACCTCTGTATTAGCTGCTAGAAAAACACAACTATTTCCCATTTTTTTGCTGGATATCAATGCTGACTGACACTCCTGTGTCTGCAAACTCTTCCCTGTGCTGCCACGTGGAAATGCCAAGTGTGGCAGCTCCAGCTTCCCAGTTAAAACTCAAACTTCTTCCCTGGGGTGACATAACTTCCTTAACCCTCTGTACCTGTACCTTTAGCTGTGACACCTTCCAGGGCCTAAAGGGGCTCCAGGAGAGCTGCAGAGGAACGAGGCATGGGGGGACAGGACACAGGGAATGGCTTCCCACTGCCAGAGGGCAAGGTAGGACAGGAAATTGGGACCAAAATGTCTTTCTGAATTGGAGATGCCTCTTTACACATCTAAATAATTTTCCATCTACCTCCAAGAGGCCCCAGATGGCCCATGAGGGTCCAGATCATCCCAGCGCATCAGCAGAGCCACCACAGCAACGTTTGCAGCGGGAGGGTTTGCAGCTGACCAGGCCAATATGGGTTTTCTGGGAGAATTTTTTTCCTTTTCGTGTCAGGCCCACATCAAACAACTCAATTCTGTTTCTCTTCCAGGAAGAAGATGGAAAATCCAAGCAGCAAACACCAGGAGTGGCAAGGAATGAGGTAAGAGTTTGAAGAGCTCTTGGTACAGTGAGTCTGGAATTTGTTCAAGGATTTCTGAAGTGCGATGTGAACAGAACAGGGGATCCTTCCTGCTCTTCTTCATTGTTTCAGTTTCCTGACTGAGCTGCCTGTGGTTTTTTACATGAAAAGAGGGACAATTGAGGAACACAAGGCAGGGGGCTGATTTCTCTCCCAGACCGCTGTGGTCCTAGAATTGTTCACATCCCGATCACAGCCTGGTGTGGAACTGGCCCTGGGTCTGGCAATGGATTCATTTCCCCTCTGTGTTATTTTTGGACACCTTCCTTATCTTTTTGTAGATTCCATTTTTTTTCCCCCAAGATTCTGTGCCAGAAATTTGGCTGCAGGAAAATCATGGGATCATTTGTCCCTCACTGTCTGATTTGACATCGACTTTGCTTCCTTCTCCCTAAGCTCAAAGATGAGAAAGCCAATACACAGAACTATCCCTGACCTCCTGTAGGTTCTGCAGATTTCCTGGGTTATTGATATTATTTTCTTTTTGTTTGGATATTGCATTAGCTTCAGCTCTCTCTTCCCTCTGTCCTCATTAAATCACTTTACCCTCCATTCTCCCCACTCTTCTTAAGCTCCCACTTTCAAGAAATCATCCCTCATCCACTGATGGTGAAAACCACATCTTCCATTAACTTTTTCTCACTGTGACCTCCCTCTTACCAGACAGGACTCCAGGAGAATAATTTCTTGGGCTTTGACTTATTAGGAAGCTCCAGATAAGACAGAGCTGGGGCCAAAGCTCTGTCTGGGGCAAAACCAAAACCCTGCCCAAGTTTCCCCTCTGGTCTGGCAAAGGGCAAACAGACATGATGAGTTCTGCGATTTCGGTAACAAAGCATGTCCTTTAGCAGAAGGGAGGAGGGAAGCCCCACTGCTTAAGTCATAAATCGAGTTTTTTTAATTTTAAGTTCCTCTACGTTTCCTTTGTCAATCAAAATTTCATTAATTAAGGTGCCCCTCAAATTAAAGTGCCCTCTGACCGCTCTGGTTTAATGTTCCTACTCAGCAAAGGCAGTGGTGTCACAGCCTGCCTTGGCCGCCTGTCCCTGACCGCTGGAATTCCTCGCCTGCCCTCAGACGGGTGATTAAAGGATCTCTGTCAGCACAGGCCCGGCTCCAGGGAAATCCCGCAGGTTTCAGCAGAGCCTTGGGAGAGGTGTCACCCTTCCCAGCAGGGTTCGAGGTCTGGCAGGTTGGGTGCAGACAGGCTCAGGCTACAACTGCCTGACTCATCCCCCTCCACCCCATTTAATGCTGACAATCAATCAACCAACGAACCCGCCGGCTTGTCAGTGTTTCCTGCTTCTCCCCTTTATTTATTTATTTATTTATTTATTTATGCCCTTGCTGGCGTTCATCCTTCGTGTCAGCGTTAAACGCTGTGCCCGAGGTTCTCACCTGCCTCGTTGCTGCCCCGCCCTGCAAAGGCAGGAGCTGAGTCCTGGGAGCCCGGGCCAGGAGAGAGGCAGAGATCTCTGCCTCGATCGAGGAAGAGCTGAACTGCAGCGAAATCCAGTGATTCATTCATTCGGGAATCAGCACTGCCCAGCCCTTACCGACTGACCTTGGGCTCTTGCTGTACCTGCTGCTTTTCTTTGGTCAGAAATCCCATGGTAGCCGTGCTGGCTCTGCTCAGGGACCCCTCAGGCGGCCAAGCATCATCTGAATTCATTAAAGATGTTTTAAGTACTGTAACCTTGCTCGGTTTGCTCTGTTGGCAGTCCTGCCAGCCACAGACCTGCTGACATCATCATCTCATCCTCATCATTGCACCAGATTTCCTTTCTGACGTGTTTAAGAGACAGTATTTCAACTGTGTTTGGGAGTCACACAAAATACCCCTCTGCTTTATCCACTTTTAACCAAAGCAGTGTCGAGGCTCTTATACCACCAGATCCCTGCCAGTGAATGATTTAGACACAATCACATCGTTATATCGCTTTCCAGTCTTTGGAAGGACTCAGCCCTGGTCACATTGGCGTCAGGTGCAGGTGTGGGTTACTGTCACCATGGGCTGCAGGTGTGGGTTACTGTCACTACAGGCTGCAGGTTTGGGTTACTGTCACTACACGCTGCAGGTTTGGGTTACTGTCACTACAGGCTGCAGGTGTGGGTTACTGTCACTACAGGCTGCAGGTTTGGGTTACTGTCACCATGGGCTGCAGGTGTGGGTTACTGTCACTACAGGCTGCAGGTGAGGGTTACTGTCACCATGGGCTGCTGCCTTGGGTTACTGAGGTTTGGGTTACTGTCGCCATGGGCTGCAGGTGAGGGTTACTGTCACTACAGGCTGCAGGTTTGGGTTACTGTCACCATGGGCTGCAGGTGTGGGTTACTGTCACTACACGCTGCAGGTGAGGGTTACTGTCACCATGGGCTGCTGCCGCGCCTGGTGCAGCTGGAGAAACGCAGGAGCTCCAACCACTTCATGGCGAGATGTCCTCACATCAACCACAGGGACAGGGACAAGGACAGGAATAGGGATAAGGGCTGGGGCGGGGACTGGGCTGGGAAGCGGGGACAGAAAGGGAGAGAGGCAGGAGCAGGAGCCGGGGCTGGAGAAGAGGAAGGGGCCGGGACAGGTACCCGGACAGGACAGGGGAAGGACCAGGGGCGGGAGAGGGAGCAGAAGCGGCCGAGGCCGGGACAGCGACAAGGACAGAGGCAGGAGAAAGGGCAGGACAGGGCTCAGGACACCCCGCGGCACCGCGGCACACGCCATCCCGACG
>NW_008240021.1:642520-649172 GCF_000691975.1 Corvus brachyrhynchos | reverse complement strand
GGTGGCGCCCGGCTGCGGCTGGAAGCCGGGTCAGGCTGCAGGGGGACCCACCCGGTGTTCGTGGTGTGGCTGAGGTTTGTGAGGTGGCACCGGTTCATTCATTAAAGGCCGTCTAAATGTGTGGATGGACGCAAGTCTGGATTTAGGCTTGGTGGAAATGCTTTGCCGTAGCGGGGAGGTTTGCTCTGCAGGCTGAGTCTGTGCTAGGGCTCAGTGACCTTCAGGTGTGCCCCAGGGGAGCCCCTCTGCTCTGGAGCCAGGCTGGCAGAGCTGGGGGTGCTCACCTGGAGAGGAGAAGCTCCAGGGAGAGCTCAGAGCCCCTTGCAGGGCCTAAAGGGGCTCCAGGAGAGCTGCAGAGGGACTGGGGACAAGGGCTGGAGGGCCAGGAGCCAGGGAATGGCTTCCCAGTGCCAGAGGGCAGGGCTGGATGGGAGATTGGGCAGGAATTGTTCCCTGGGAGGGTGGGCAGGCCCTGGCACAGGGTGCCCAGAGCAGCTGGGGCTGCCCCTGGATCCCTGGCAGTGCCCAAGGCCAGGCTGGACATTGGGGCTTGGAGCAGCCTGGGACAGTGGGAGGTGTCCCTGCCATGGCAGGGGTGGCACTGGATGGGCTGTAAGGTCCCTCCCAACCCAAACCATTCCGTGATTGAATGAGGTGTGCACAGAACGTGGTGCTCACTCAAGCACTTGGGTTCTCCGTGAGTTCAGCATGTCCCATGTCCCGGTGGTGGCCAAGGTTTGGCTGGCCAGCCTGGCACTGGTGAGCCCTGTGGGGCTCTCTGGCTGTTCCAGACCTGCTTGACGGGACTGAGGCAAACCAGGGCAGGGCCTCCTGCAGTCAGCATTGCCCAGTTTCATCCTATCCGCAGCCATGGGACTTCCCAGGGAACTCTTGGAAAAACAGAATCCCAGAATGGTTTGGGAGGGACCTTATAGCTCCTCTCATTCCACCCCCTGCCATGGACAGGAACCTTCCACTATCCCAGGTTACAAGATGAGAAGCTACTTTGGTGCACTAGAGCAGAAAAGGCCACACCAAATTGCCCAAACCACAGATTTCTTTTTTGCCCATGTAGCAGAATGGTTGTTTGGGGCTGATACAGGGGAAGGGATCGGGAATCCCTGAGGAGCAGCAGGAGCTGGGACACCGGTAGGTCACCCAAGCCGAGCTGCTTTCACTGGCTGTGACTTGTGGCTTCACACTCTGTTGTGTGAAAGCTCTGACTTGCGGTATGAAATGTCAGGAAGTCTCTGCAGCAGGAAAAAACAATCTGAGCCTTCTTAGGCTGCTGCTCTGAAAGAAACAGAGAAACAGTGAAAACCCCTTCCAGGCAGAAAGGAAGGATGGGACCTCTCTACCTTCCCTGCCTGAGGGAGTTTGGGTTTCCGAGGATGCTTGGATCTGTGGGTGCTCTGTTAGGAGTGTTCATTTGGTTGTTTTGGGTCATGCAAACTGGAGATCGGTAGGAAGTTGAGTGTGAGATTTCAGCAGTTGCAGTTACTGCCGTGTGAGGGAGGGATCTGACAGAAATTCAGATTTCCCTTGGTGTGTTGTGAAAGCAGCTCCTCAGCCTCGTGGCACCCTCGTGTTCAGCTGCAGAGACAGAGGGCTGATAAGCCCTGCAGTGTCTTTGATAAGATCTGCAGTGTTTTGATGCTGGCAGGGTAAATGATGCATTTCTGAATGCAAAATAATTAGTGTGCAGTCATGGGATCCCAGACTGGGCTGGGTTGGAAGGGACCTCAAAGCCCATCCAGTGCCACCCCTGCCATGGGCAGGGACACCTCCCACTGTGCCAGGCTGCTCCCAGCCCCAATGTCCAGCCTGGCCTTGGGCACTGCCAGGGATCCAGGGGCAGCCCCAGCTGCTCTGGGCACCCTGTGCCAGGGCCTGCCCACCCTCATAAGGAGGAATTCCTTCCCTACATCTCATCTCACCTCACCCTGTGTTTCATTGCTGTTTTCTTTATTTATTTTTATTTTTATATTTATTCTGTTTTATTTATTTTTGAGTGTGATGGGATTTGCTGCCTCTGCTGGTTTGTTCTGAGAGGTTCCTGGGATTCTGTAGAATGAGTGTGTGTCAGATGTCTGAGGGCACAGATGGTGTGAGATACCTCACCACGTGCCAGACCAGCACTGAGAGTGCAAGACAGAATCCCTGTGACTGCAAAGTGAAAACTTCTCATGAATGAAGAGAAGGCTCCTTCGGGGCCTTCAAAATACCTGCGAGATGAATGGTTTAGGAAGCTGTAAGGAATCTCCAGCAGATTTGCAAAGCTGAATGAGCCGCTTGTGGCCTAAGGCAATGTGTTTGTTCTGAGAGCACTGCTCAAGAGCTGAGGCTAAGAAATTATTAACAGGCGTAATTAAACCTCTGAGAGAAACACAGACTGGCTTGGGTTGGGAAGGATGCTTAAGGTCACCCTGTTCCACCCCGTGCCGTGGGCAGGGACACCTTCCACTGTCCCAGGGAGCTCCAACCTGGCCTTGGATACTTCCAGGAATGAGGCAGCCGCAGCTTTTCTTGGAAAGCTCGAACTCAACTCATTATTTGGTGTTTTGGACTTAAGGTTTAATGCAGCTTGATGTAGAAATCAAAAACCCCAAACTTTTTAATATGACCCTAAATTCCCAGGGAAACCTGGGCCAGAATTTGACTCAAGTGCTTGATATTCTGATCTCATCAATGTAAAAATTAACAAACTGTGTCTTAGGAGACTCTGTTCTTCAGAACAAAAAATGAACTGATGTGATATGGGATATCTTGTCGTGGTTGTCTTTGTCAGGCCAGGTGGGATGGGGCTTGGTCCCTGGAAGGTGTCCCTGCCCATGGCAGGGGTGGCACTGGGTGATCTGAGAGTCTTTTCCAACCCATTGATTCTGTGATTCTCATGGTGTGAGGGAATCACTCCACAAAAGCACATCAAGTGCAGAAGGAAAACCTTCCTCCTTCTTGGCACAGGCCCCAGTGAAGCTGCTGCCCATCAGGGCAGATCCCTGGAGGTTCCAGGATGTGTCTGGAGAGAGCCCTGAGCAGAAAGGGCTGCTGGAGCTGGCCCTGCTTGGAGCCTTGGCCTTGTCCTCCAGAGCTTTTGGTTCTCCTGCTGTTCCTCCCTGTCTCCAGCTCCCCTCTCCTCCAGTTCCTCCCTCCCTTCTCCTCAGCCATTCTTCCTCTCCACTGCCCCCATTTCCCTCCTGGCCTTTGCCTGTGGCTTGGCTTCCTCCCTCCCTCCATGTCGTGGGTGAGTCTGTCCCTTTCTGGCCACGTTCCAGCCCCAGCAGCTTCCTCCTCCTTCTGCCTGGGCTCTCAGGGCTGTGGTTTTTCTGTTATTCAGAGACAACTCTTCCCTCTTGGTTTGCACCGTCACCTCCTTCCCGGGAGCTCGAGGCCGATTGTGGCCCCTGTGCCCAGCCCGGGGCTCCTGGAGTGACTCCGTTTGGGGGCCATCCCCACACACAGAGCTTCTGCCCTTTCCTGCCTCGTGAAATCGCTTCCAAACTTGGCAGAACGTGAGGTTTGGGAGGGGATGTGGCACTACGTGGTCCTGAAGGGTTTTTTCCAGCTGGCTCCTGGAAAGTTTCACCAGAGTGACCTCAGCATTCTCAGTTAGCAGGAGGCAGGTGGGTGGGAGAAGTGCTCTGGGTTGTGCACAGAGGCAAATGTGAGGTGCAGAGGATTGCAACAGATAAGCTGCTGTAATCACCAGTCGTCAGAGAAGGGTCTGGAAAACTTGTCCTGTGAGGAGCAGTCTGGAGCAAAGGAGGCTTGGGGGGGACCTCACTGCTCCCCACAAGTCCCTGCCAGGAGGGGCAGTGAGGGGGGAGCGGGCTCTGCTGCCCTGTGCCAAGGGAAAGGAGGAGAGGAAATGGCCTCAAATGGCACCAGGGGAGGCTCAGGGTGGAGATTGGAAACAATTTTTCCCTGGAAGAGTGGTGAGGCCTTGGGATGAGCTGCCCAGGGAGTGCTGGAGTCACTGTCTCTGGGAGTGCTCAGGAGGAGTCTGGATGTGGCCCTTGGGGACAGGCTTTGGGGTGCTGCTGGTGCTGCTGGGGTGGCACTGGGTGATCCTGGAGGGCTCTCCCAGCCCTGGTGATTCTGGAATTCTGGGACCTTCATTTATGGCTTCATGGTTGGTTGGGTGGGGTTTATGGTTTTTTGGTGGACTTGGTACTTGGAGCTTTATGTTCCCTATGGAATGAATCGAAACAGGAAGTTGGAATTCATGGATACAGAGAATTCCACACTGGTTGGGGTTGGGAGGGACCTCAAAGCCCACCCAGTGCCACCCCTGCCATGGCAGGGACACCTCCCACTGTCCCAGGCTGCTCCAAGCCCCAATGTCCAGCCTGGCCTTGGGCACTGCCAGGGATCCAGGGGCAGCCACAGCTGCTCTGGGCAATTTTTCCCAGGCCCTCACTGCTTGAATGTGCCAGAGCTCCTGGAAACAGGAGGAGGAGGAGGGGGAATGGTTTTACCTGCAAAGCAGTGAAAATGTAATGTATGGTGATGGAATTTGGAGACTGAAATTTGGTTACTGTGCACTTGAATGTTTCAATAATTATTTTTATTCCTCTTCTTCCTTTAGAACCCTCTCCCCATTTACCAGCACCAAAAGATGTGGAGGTTTATTCCTACAACTTCCAGAGTTTGTTGAGGTGGTCTCCTGTTCCAGTGGAGAATAGCTCGGTGTTATACACAGCCCATTACAGAACGTGAGTAAACAGCTCTAAAACCAACTCATTTTGTTCTAATCCAGGATAACAACTGGTTTTAAAAACCCCAGACCCCTGAAAATGAATAAGCACAGAATGAAAGAACGTTTTTTATCACAGATGTTTTTATGCATCTCCAAGAGCAGCTCCTGGTGATTAACATCCCTTAGCCTGTGATGTGTCCTCTGAGCTGAGGAGAGATTGAAGCCCTGAGCACACCCAGAAATGTTGCACAGTTCTCTGAATAATTTTAGCCTTTCCTGATTCTCTCTGGCCAATTTAAATTTCCCCAGATCCCGAGGGGATGGAGGAGCTGGGAGGGCTCTGGGGCTAAACCCGTGTGAAGCCACAGTTTTGTAACACGTGCTTATCTTACCAAAACTGAGTGGGAGGGGGGCGTTCCAGGTTTATTTAACTGGTTTATTTGTGTTTGTTCTGCTCTGCAGAGGGTTCTATGAGGAGTGGAGTGAGATGGGCTGTACCCAGACCCCCCAGACCCAGTGCGAGTTCCCCCCGCAGATCCGGAGGCGGCGCTGGACGATCCTGCTGCGCGTGAGGGCCGAGCTGGGCCCCCTCACCTCAGCCTGGGTGCACACACCTCCCTTCGTGGCAGAGAGGAACAGTGGGTGCTCTTTGGGATGTCAGCCTCTCTCAGAGGGGATTTCTTTGGGAAAAAACCTGTTGCCTGTGTAGGCTTCCTTGGCTCTGTTGTGTGGAGCCCCAGTGAGAGGATTGAGGTGTTCTGTCCACAAAGGCTCCAAGGCCTCCCCAGGGTTTGGTTCTGCTCTGCTCTCTCAGGTGTCACCAGGGAAACCCCTGAGCCTCCTGGGGTGCTTGAGCCTTCAAAGAGCTACAATGTTCTTTTGCTGGAGGGTTTTCCATGCTCTCGTCTCCCCACTTAGCTCTGCCCACACACACACACACAAGCCCTTGGGTTTGTGGCAGTCTGAGGCAAAACCTGCTCTTTCTGCTGGACAGCTCCCTTTTCTGATAAGGATAAATTGCCCTGAGAAATATAAATTGTCCTGGTAAATATAAATGGTTCAGATAAGTATAAATTGTCTACACTACAATGTAGAAGTGTCAAGGCCACACTTTAAATCACAGAATGGTTTGGGTTGGGAGGGACCTTAAAGCTCATCCAGTGCCACCCCTGCCATGGGCAGGGACACCTCCCACTGTGCCAGGCTGCTCCAAGCCCCAATGTCCAGCCTGGCCTTGGGCACTGCCAGGGATGGGGAGTCCACAACCCCTCTGCTGTGAACAAGTGTGGTGGTGTTGTTCTAAGATCTGCTCTTTGCCTTGCTATGCTTGGTTTTATGATTAGAAAAAAGTCAATGTTCAGGTTAAAAAGTACCTTTGAAATGGGAACTAAGCAGAGGAAGGGATTTGTGGACTCTTCAGTTTGTGATCTCCCAGACCTACTGAGGGGCAGTGATGGTCCAGGCTCCAGAGTCTGATACTTCCCTGGTTCTAAATCCTGGATTTTCTCTGGCAGCAGAGTGAGGAAATGCCTGAATCCTGCACCGAACACTGGTGTGTCCACAGCCTGTGGTGCACGATTGGGAGTGAGATCCTCTGGGGGATGGGACAGCACCGAGCTGATGGAAATGTGGGACAAAGCAGAGGCTTGGGGTAGGAGAGAAGGAACATTCCGGGGTAATTATTGTGTCACTCCCGTGGAAATCAGTTCCCAAATACCAATCCATGGGCTCCTCCTTTGGTGTTTGGATCAGAGTCACTGGATTTGAGGCATGATGAGGAAGAATTGGTGCACGCAATGAGTTATTTTTGCTGTTAATGAGCACTTCTGGCAGTGGCCTATTGGTATTTTTCATGATTTACACCTTGGAGCACTTCACAAAAGGAGGTCAGCATGTTTATCATAAGGGACACGTGGAGACATCAAAGCAAGGAGGGGAGAACTCATTATTCCT
>NW_008240021.1:630885-642509 GCF_000691975.1 Corvus brachyrhynchos | reverse complement strand
CCGATTTAGGGATCAAACAGTGGGGATTTAGGGAGCATGTGTGGCAGGCTGATCAAAGGAAAAGAAAAGATAACAATTTTATGGCCAGTAACTGCAGATGAACTCAGACACTTCTGAGCATTAACTGTTGGTTAATATTGACTGAATTTCCAGGGAAAGATAAGCAAGTATTGCAAGCGCATTAAGGAGAAGGGGAAATGTTTTCCCTTTCTTGAGCAAAAGCTGTCGATGTTTGGGGTGTGTGCTGAGAGTGTCCAGGGCAGGGAAGGGAGCTGGGAAGGGGCTGGAGCCCCAGGAGCGGCTGAGGGAGCTGGGAAAGGGGCTCAGGCTGGAGCAAAGGAGGCTCAGGGGGGACCTTGTGGCTCTGTTTGAAGCACCTTCAGCCACATCAGTTGGTGCCTTCATCTCCACCAAGGGACAGGGCCTGGGGACTTTTCTCTATGTTCATCCCAGTCCTGCCAAAATTTCTTGCCTCTGCTGAGGAATTTCCCCATGGAAAGGGAGCTCAGGCCTTGGCAGGGGCTGCCCAGGGAGGTGTGGAGTGCCCATCCCTGGAGGTGTCCCAGGAAGGGCTGGAGGTGGCACTCAGTGCTCTGGGCTGGGGACAAGGTGGGCATCGGGCACAGCTGGGCCTGGCTGGGCTGGGAGGGCTTTTCCAGCCTCAGGGATCCCAGGATGGGTGGAGCTGGAGGCAGTTGTGCACTGCAGCGTTTCCCTGCCCTCTCTGGTTTTTTTCAGCCTCGCTGGGCCCCCCCAAGGCGAACAGTGTGAGTGTCAGCCCTGACTCGCTGTTCGTCAGCGTCAGCCCCCCGTTCACCCCTGAAACCGAGGACATTCTCCACTATCACGTGTCCTACTGGGAGAACACAACAAGTCCTACAGAAGAAGTAAGAATCCTCTCTGATGTGTTCTTTGTGCCTGGGGACTGAGGGATGTGAGTCAGTGCCTCTTGGCAGGACAGCAGCTGGGGGCAGAGAATCTGTGTTTTGGTCCAGTGAGCGTCATCATGGGGAGTTGTGGGAGAAGGGTTCATCTGGCCTTGGCACAAGCACTGCTGCTCTACCAAACTTAGAAACTTCTTTCCTCTGTATGGAAAGGGATTAAATCCCTCTGCAGATCCAGGGAGAGAAGTGGTGCCAAAGGTGACTTTTGATTTCAGAGTTTTTTCAGGCAATTTGGAAAACACTGTAATCTCTCTCCTCTTTTGCTGTGCTGGCAGCTGCAGGAGCAGCTGCTGGGGCGTGATAGGCCTGGTTCCAGGGCAGGGAGAGCAGGAGTTGTTAGGAACATGCTGGGATGAGGTGGTCCTGTTCATCCTGAGGCTCAGAGGTTTTGGGATCATCGTGTGCTCCTGCTGCTGCCTGGGGCCCTGAGGAACTATGCTTGGACAGGCCAGAGATGCAGGGGAGGTATTAAGTCAGACTTAAAAAAAAACGTAAAAAAAAAAAGAGGAAGAAGCTTCCAAATGACGTGAATCTGAAGTCAAACATTTCAAAAACAGAAGCAAAAAAATTTGTTTCTTTAAAACCCCCTTTTGCTTCAAAGTCCTTGGTAAATCGCCTCCACTTCCTTCCTGCCTGCCTTGTACCAACATGTGTTTTTCTCACACACAGCATACCCGTCAGCTGAGAGCCAGGAGAGGTGTCAAACTGGTTTCATTTTCCCCTCCCCTTCCCTGAGTTTTGCTCCCTGCCTGAGCTGCTGCAGAAGCTGCATCAAAACTCCCAGGAAAACTGAAATATTCCACAGCTTCTGTTATTTGGGAAAGCTGGTTGAGGAAAAATAAAATTTGAGCTTCTTGAATGAGCAACTTAAATGGGGGGAGGGATATTTGTGTTGAAAACTGGTCTGGTTTTTACAGTAACACCTTTTTGTGTGCGTGTGTGTCCGTTCAACAGAAGCTAAGTGAAAGCAAGACACTATTCCAGATTGGAAATCTAAAGGAATCAACACTTTATTGCTTCAGCATTCAAGTGCAGTTGGAGATCTACTCGGGTCACTTCTTGGAAGGACAGCAGAGTGCCCCAGAGTGTCACAGAACTGCCCTCAGTGGTATGGAATGGGAATGTTATTTTTGTACCAAGTGGGATGGGATAGGACACGAGTCCTGGATCAGCTGAGCTGGTCCCTTCCACACCCAGCCTGTCAGGAATGCTGAGAGCACCATGGGGAGTTCACACTTGGCATTAGTGGCAAAATAACCAGGAATTTTCAGCCAGGGATGGAGGGTCTGTGTGGTACTCGGCCCCTTCTCTTTTCCTTCATAATCCTGCTGTAAAACAGGATAAAGGAATTTGGGCCCTTCTGGAATCCAAGATGATCTGAGGGCTGGAGCCAGGCTGGGAGAGCTGGGGGTGCTCACCTGGAGCAGAGAAGGATCCAGACAGAGCTCAGAGCCCCTTGCAGGGCCTAAAGGGGCTCCAGGAGAGCTGCAGAGGGACTGGGGACAAGGCATGGAGGGCCAGGAGCCAGGGAATGGCTTCCCAGTGCCAGAGGGCAGGGCTGGATGGGAGATTGGGCAGGAATTGTTCCCTGGGAGGGTGGGCAGGCCCTGGCACAGGGTGCCCAGAGCAGCTGGGGCTGCCCCTGGATCCCTGGCAGTGCCCAAGGCCAGGCTGGACATTGGGGCTTGGAGCAGCCTGGGACAGTGGGAGGTGTCCCTGCCATGGCAGGGGTGGCACTGGGTGGGCTTTAAGGTCCCTTCCTGCCCAAACCAGTCCATGATTCCATAAATATGAACCTGCCATATGTGTTTGGATTTTTTTTCTTTCTTTTCCAGAGGCAACCCGAGCTGGAAAGATCATCCTCCTGTTTGTCATGGGGTTGGTCATTCTAAATCTGGTGGCAACTGGATTGCTGTTTCTGTGGAAACACCACCAAAAAATCAAACATTGGTCTCAGCCACCTCTGCAAATCCCATCACACTTCGAGGAGGTACGTGGGGACCTTGGGGTTTCTCCTGTAAAAGAGAAACTTGGGGGGAAACATCACCCAAAGGAGCTGTTGCTGAGCAGCAATGGAGATAAGCAAGTGATGTCTCAAAACTGTGGCTTTTCTGATTGTAATCTCCCCCTTCTTTCCTCTTTTGCTGAACTGAAGGGTCTTTCCTGTGCCGTGGGACACAAACCTGGCTGTGCTTTCCTGGAAAAACCTGAGCCTGACTGATCCTGTTGCTGTTCCTCTTTCTTTGCTCCTCTCAGGCCTCAAACTGGGCCTCAGTGGGAGCAAAGAGGTTTTGTGGAACAAGGACTGGAGCCAGGTCTGAGCAGGAATCAGATATGGAAAAGTAAACCTGGATTAGTTTTAATTAACAAGCCCTGATTATTGGTTTTGATGCCTCAGGCTGATCTCAGGGGGACATTCCTGGGCATTTCCTCTTTTGTTTCAGCTTTCAGGATTCAGATGAAAAACTCATCCCAGGGCATTTTCCTGCTGGTAGCTCAGACATTTCTGTGCTCAACCACGAGGTTTCAGTCCTGCTCTTCTTCCCCTTTCGGTCCTTACACAAGGAGCAGCCCTTAAGCAAAGCTTTGATTTCAAAGTTCTTATTCTGCAAAAGATTCTGGGTTTTTTAAAGCTTTTATTTGTGAGCAGCTCTTGGAGGTGGATTTATTTTGTCTCCCTCTGAGCACTGTGGGAGTCCTGTGGTTTTGGGAGTGGATTTCCAGCTTTTTGTAGCCATGGGGACGAATGAACCCAGAGTAAAGAATTTCCTGTCTTCGTGCTGCCTCAGCTGACATTTCACAGGGGTCACTTGTCAAGTGAAGTGTGTCTCATTTAGGGGAAAAATCCGTGTACATTGTGTTAAAATGGTAAAAAAATCCTTGTGCAGGGTATTGAAAGAATTTTTAAAAATCCTTGTACAGTGTATTAAAGTAGTAAAAAAAACCCCTCCCTGTAAGTATATTAAAATAGTAAAATATCCTTGTACAGTGTATTAAAGTAGTAAAAAAAACCTCTCCCTGTATGTTAAAATAGTAAAATATCCTTGTACAGGGTATTAAAATATTAGAAAAATCTTTGTACAGGGTATTAAAACAGTAAAAAAAAAATCCTTGTAGAGGGTATTAATATAGTAAAAAAAAAGTCCTTGTAGAGGCTATTAAAATATTAAAAAAATCCTTGTGCAGGGTATTAAAATAACAAATAAAAAATCCTTGTGCAGGGTATTAAAATAGTAAAAAAAATCCTTGTGCAGGGTATTGAAAGAGTAAAAAAAAATTGTACAGGGTATCAATAATAATAATAAAAATCCTTGTACAGGGTATTAAAACAATAAGAACCTCCTTGTACAGGGTATTAAAATAGTAAAAAAAAATGTGTAGGGTGTTAAAATAATTTTAAAATTCTTGTACAAGGTATTATTATAATAATTAAAAAATAAGTGTGCAGGGTATTAAAAGAATAAAAAAATCCTTGAAAGTGTATTAAAATAGTAAAATATCCTTGTACAGAGTATTAAAATAGTAAAAACTCTTACAGGGTATTAAAAATAATTTTAAAATCCTTGTACAGGGTATTAAAGTAATAAAAAACTCCTTGTACATGGTGTTGAAATAGTAAAAAAATACTCCTTCTACAGGGTATTAATATAGTAAAAAATTCTTGTATAGTGTGTTAAAATAGTAAAAATAATATCCATGTACAGGGTATTAAAATAGTAAAAAAAATCTGTGCAGGGTATTAAAATAATTAAAAAATAATTGTTCAGGGCATTAAAAGAGTTAAAAAATCTTTGTAAGTGTATTAAAATAATAGAAAAATCCTTGTACAGGTTGCTAGAATAATTTAAACTCTAATTGTACAGGGTACTAAAATAATCTTCAAAAAGTTGTGCCGGGTATTCAAGTAGTAAAACAATCCTTGTACAGGGCTTTAAAATGGTAAACAATTCCTTGTACTTTAAAAAAGAATTGTCCAGGGTATGAAAATAAATAATAAATACATTTTTTTTAAATGATTTGCAGGGTATTAAAGTGGTGCAGCATTTCATGTGCAGGACCTGCAAGCACTGGGCTCATCCTGGAGGCACAGGATGAGTCTGGACCATGAACGTGCAGCCCCAGTGCATCCCCTGCCCAGCAGCGAGCCTGGCCTGGGGCAGGGCTCTGCTCAGGGCCGGAGGGAAAGAAGGGAAGTGGCAGAATGGATCCAAAGTGGATTTCTGGAAGGGAGCAGCCAGGCCGGGGCCTCTGCTGGCAGCCCCCACTGGGGAATGCCCCGTCACCGAGGCAGCCTGGGGGAACTCCGGTGGCTGGGCAGGACAGCCCTGGGCTTCCCTCACCCCAGCAGGCTCTGAGCTCTCAGGCTCTGTTACAGGGAGCAGAAAGGCCAAGCTGAGGTTTGCTCGTGTCTGCAGTTGGCTGAAGTGGATCTGTTTGGGGTTTTGGAAGAATAATCCCGTGGCTCATTAGCCTTGCTGTGAGTGCAGAGAAAGTGGGGCCTTAATTGAAGTTCACCCTGATTTGTCTCACTTTTCTAAAGCTCCTTGCTTTGATTACTGTCTTTTATTTGATTTATTGCCCTTGGCAAGGTGCTGAGTTAATTTTGGAGGGAAGGGGAGCACAGGGGGTGTCGAGGGAAGCCGCAAGTGCCGGGGCAGAATGTCAGGGGGGATTGCTGGTGACAGAGGAAGCTGCAGCTGCCACGTGCCTGGCACTGATCGCACCAGGACCTTGGATCCCATTTGCTCCATCACTCGCTGGGTTCCTGCAGCTGGAGGATCTCCCAGCTTGGAGATCAGGGAGTGGTTTGTTCTTAAAGGAATTTCCTTGAACTGACATGGAAAGATTGGGCAAAATTTATTACAAAAAAAACTCCCAAACACCCAACCAGGAACTGCAGCTGCTTTAACTCACTTGAAGGCATGTTAGAATAACTTATTTCTTTTCCCCCCACAGAAATAATGCATTTTTAACCTTCTCCTTGATTAGTGCAGTTTCAAGGAAGCCCAGGATGGAATATCCAGGGAGCTCCTCCTGCTGTGGATTCTGGGCTGGAGCACCTTGTTGGCTCTGGAATTTCTAACAGGGACTTGATCTGGTGTTTTCTGGTTTTTTTCCAGTTCCTGAGGGACCCTGCCTTGGCTGGCTTGGAGGAGCTGCACAGTCCTGCTGAGGGTGAGCCCCAGGCTGTTGAGGTTGGAGAAGGAGGTGGCCCGGAGAGTGAGGGTCCACCACCCCACCCCCAGGGACAGGGAAGCCACTGAAGGACCAGCCCAGTGAGTGTCACCTGCTCCAGGACTATCCAGAAGCTGCTCCTGTGGTGTGGCTGCTGGCAGGACAATCCTGAATCCCCTGGGATGTGCTCCAGGGGCTTCTGCCGAGCTCCCCCTGCTCCTCACTCTGCCAAAGGCACTGGGAAGAGGGAACGTGGAAGGGAAAGGAAAGGAACACTAAACTGCCTGAAGACAGGTGGATAAAAGGGGTGAATTCCCACCCCAGGCTGGAAGTTTGGAGGAATAACAGCACTTTATTGATTAGGATAACCTGGGATTTTTCAGGGAGTGAAGAGTTGGAATGTGAATTCCACTTCTACTGGTTTTGTTTTTGTTGGCAACAATACTCCATTATACCCACCCCAGTCTGCTCTCCTGAATCATTTTAAGTGCAGGACAAACTAAAATTTGTGAGTACTCTCCTCAGGATGAACCTGTGCCAAGAACCGCTCCCAGAGAGGCCTGCTTGTCTCTGCCTCCTCCCACCCACCCTCCTGGAAGCATTAATCTGCTCCTGGAGCCAGGCCAGGGCCCTGCACACCACAAAGGACCTGTAATTAATTCTGCTCTGAGGTTTTACAGTGTGTATCAGTCACTGTCAGACACTAAAACTTCTTGTGGACCACCACCAGAAGAAAAGTTGCCTGAGAGTTCTGGTTTTAGTGCCTTAAAGTAGAAGAGCCCAAGTTAAACACATCAGCCCCTGTGGGGTCTGCAGAGTGTCCAATAAAGCATAAAGAACAAGTGAACCTCTTCTTCACTAAAAAGATGGGGTTGTTTGATTTTTTTTTTCTGGGTTTGATATGAATTGTTTAAAAAAACCAACACGGAATGGTTTTTTTCTTTGGAAGTGCCTGGTTGGGAGTGCCCTGGCAGAGCTGAGCTCTGTCTCAGCCTTTCCAGGAACCCCCAGGCCAGCAGCTGCCAACAGCTTCATCAGGTGCTTCCTTGTAGACTGGATCTAATCCCTTGGGATTAAACAAGCTGCTGACACAGGGAGCTTCAGGAAGCCTGACTCATGTGGGAACTGTCACGTCAGCACCAGCTCTGCTTTCATCACCCACACTCTGAGGCTGGGCTGTGAGCAAAGGGGGACCCACAGCTCACAGAAGGGACAACCTTATGCACACAGAGGACAGAAATAAGGTTAAAACACCTCCTGGAATATCTGTATGTATTCCTGAATAACCCCTACTCTGCACTCGTGTCAGGGCTTGTGTTGTTAAATACTTTTAAACAAACAATTAAAAAGCATTTACTGGGAGTAACTGCAGGGTTGTTGTCACTGAGCCCTCCCTGTCCCCTTGGCTTGTGCTGGAGCTGCCAGAGGCGTAAAAGTGCCCTCTGGCACTGGGAAGCCATTCCCTGGGTCCTGTCCCCCCATTCCTTGTCCCCAGTCCCTCTGCAGCTCTCCTGGAGCCCCTTTAGGCCCTGCAAGGAGAAGCTGGAGAAGCTCCCTGGAGCTTCTCCTCTCTAGGTGAGCACCCCCAGCTCTGCCAGCCTGGCTTGTGTGTTCAAGTTCCAAGTGCAGGTACAAGATCCTGGCACTGGGATTAGTTACAGGGATTAGTTACAGGCCACACTCCTTCCTGACTTTCCCAACAAACATTCCCCAGCTCCTGGGCAAGAAACCTGACAGGCCTGAAGCCAAACCTGGCTTTACTGCGTGGTGCAAGCCTTGTGCAAAGGTGAGTTCCTGTACAACTACCCTGTGAATTCACTGTTCTGAGCACCTAAGACCACTTTTATTGCAGCTCTCTGGAATTCCAGCCAGTGAGCAGCCCGTGGCTCCTGTGGGATGAGGCCACTCCAGCCAGGGCACAAGGGCAGCTCCAGACTTGGCCCCATCTCCTGCCCCTGGAGCAGTTCCCAGCAGGAGCAGGTGATGACAAACAGTTTCCAGTCAGCAGCACAGCATTTCCACTCAGCACTCCGAGACCCCTGAGGCAGCAGCTTTGAGATGGGGAAGTTGTAAAAGCCTTGGGACCTGGGGGAGAGTCAAATGCTGTGAAAACCACAGAGACCTCACAAGAAGGACTCAGCCACAGCAAATGGATCCACAGGAACACTCCAGGGATATGAAACAGCCTTGGCCTCACTTTCTGTTTCACTCCACTGAGATGAAATTGAATTTCAATAACTCATTAATGGAAAGAGCCATAAAATGTAAGAGATAAATACATTTTAACTGGGGCAATAGCAGCCCTAAAGCTGGCTATGAGTCACTCCTAGAATTTATTGAACCTTAAAATTATTACAAGGTAGGACTGTGAACAATAAATCCATCCATATCCCACTTCCTTTTAAGCAGAGAGGGAACAGGTCAGGAAAAGTCACTTACCAGCAAACAGCTTCCCCTGCAGCCAATGACACTTGCCTGAGCAGCAAGAAGTTGCTCTGACTCATTTATCCTTTACACCAAGTACAACTGGCATCAGTTTGTTGGAGTTTTTTATTCTAATATCAGGAAATACATTAAATACCAACTGGCATCTCTTACACTGAGCAGCATGAAATTAATTCCAAGGACTGTGGTGCCAGCAAATGTCCTTTGTGCCAGAGCCATCACAAGTCAGGGACACTTTGCTTTGCCATGCACAACCTGCTGAGTGTAGGGACTTGCTGAAAAACCCATAACCTTTTACCCAAAAAAAAAAAAAAAAAGCTACGTTTTATTTACCTGAACAATAATATAAAATTCTTAAAATCAGCTCTTATCCCAGCACGGCCCCTGGTCCAGGGATGGCCTCTGTCCTGTTTGCTCACTAATTGTTCACTGAAGCCTCGGACACAGGTGAAGGTTTGGAAGATGAAACTGATGGAAAGCCATGGATTTGAAGGAGAAAGCCTGGAGATTCCAGCAGGAAAGCCTGCCATTCCCTTTGAAATATACACAGTCCTATGTACATATTCACAAGTGTGTCCTGGGAAAAGAGGAGCTTCGGACAGAGCCTGGAATTGTCTCAGTTCCAACAGTTTGGGAAGCAAACCAAGAACAAAGGACTGTGAATTTATCTACATACAA
Source organism: Corvus brachyrhynchos (assembly GCF_000691975.1). Lineage (NCBI taxonomy): Eukaryota > Metazoa > Chordata > Aves > Passeriformes > Corvidae > Corvus > Corvus brachyrhynchos. Next base: position 633,267 of record NW_008240021.1, on the reverse strand, counting down.
GAACCACATGGCAACTATGGACCAGACCAGGAGTGAGCTCAGCCCCACAGCTCTTCTGTTCTCCCAAACTTGTAGATCAGAGTGCTAAGGGGGGGGGAGGGAAAAAAGAAATAAAAATCAGACCACACATGAAGTAACTTTAACAGTATCCTTAAATCTTATCCTGTGCAAATCAACAGCCCAGCCCCCAACTTTCAGTCAGGTCAGCATTTGGGTTCGGTGTTTGTATTTGGTTTCCTGTGCATGGCTGGAACTGTGGGAGCCAACTGAAGCTCAAATAAAAAATACCCAGTTTCACAGCCCTTCTGAAGGAAAAGCCTGGCATTTATCAAATTCAAGGAGTCCAGAGCAGCAGGTCTCACCCTAGCACCTGGGAATCAGCCCAACCTGACAGGATTGCTGGGATAAAACCTAAACAATTCCATTTTTATGAGCAAATCAGGAAGAATATTGAGCCTGTGGTAGAGAATCAGATCCAAATTACAAATTGATTTCCAAAATTCCACATGTTGTAGCTGCCCCTGGATCCCTGGCAGTGCCCAAGGCCAGGTTGGACAGGATTTGGACCCATCTGAGAGGGTGGAAGGTGTCCCTGCCCACGGGGGACTGGATGGGATTATGGCCCCTTCCAACCCAAACCTTCTGGGATTCAAAATCAAACTAAAAATTTCAGGCACAAAATCTGCCTTCAGCAGTTTCCCTTTTCAATCCCAGAGGAGACTTAGGAGCTGCTGTTTCCTGCAGGAACATCACCCCTTTCCCAGAGCCCATCAATCCAGGTCACTGCAAAGCATCTGGTGTGGGGCTGGAAGGAAAAGGATCAGCCAGTTGAAAGAAGAAAGGAGGTGAGATGAAACTTTCCAGTGACTGATCTTGGAGCTGACACTCTTGAACACTTTCTGTGTCTTTTATTAATAAAATCCATGGATTGCAAAATGCATTCCACAAGTAAGAAGAGTTATTACAGACACCAAATCCATTTCCCAGTGTTACAGGATAGATTTAACAATATTATTTGAAATAAATCCAGTGTGCTGCCACAAAACACAGCACCATGCTCTTAGGAAAAGGAATTACCACTCTATAGCTGAGAGCTCAGCCAGTGAAAGGAGATACAGGGAACATCAACTACCAGAGAACTGAGCCATTGGTGTGAAATACTCTGGAAAAGGGGAACTGAATCCCCCACCTGGCTCTGCTGGGATGGAAGCTGAGCGATGTAAGACAGAGGTGAATGGTTGCCATTAGCCAAAGACACTGGCAATACCTCATCCAGAAAACTCTGTACATCCCTGGCCATCCACATTCCAGAGCTGCACATCCGGGGGAGCAGAGAGCTGGACTGACAGGAGTGTGAGCGAGTGAGGAGCCTGGGCAGGGGCAAATCAAACCTTGTTTCTAAGCTCTGCAGCAAAGGGAGGAGAAGAGAGAGCTGCTTTTCCAGGAGTATCAATGTATGGAAGCAGGAAAGTCCCTTTGGAAGGAGGGGGATTCACCCAGGTAACTTACCTGAAAAATATCAATGCATTCTGGAAAAACACGGCTAATCCAGGGTACACGTTAGTGTCTGCAGAGGAGGAACAGAGGAAACACTCAGTTCTTTAGTTCTGGCAGCTGGATTTAATAGGATATTCCAGTTACTGGGAGCTGGATTTAACACACTATTCCAGTTACTGGGAGGTGGATTTAACAGGATATTCCAGTTACTGGGAGGTGGATTTGACACACTATTCCAGTTACTGGGAGGTGGATTTAAAAGGCTATTCCAGTTACTGGGAGGTGGATTTGACACACTATTCCAGTTAACTGGGATCTGGATTTAACAGGATATTCCAGTTACAGGGAAGTGGATTTAACACACTATTCCAGTTTCAATCCCAGACTAAAACCTGGATGGTGTGGCTCGGATTTTCCAGAGACCACAGGCTTCCATCCCTGTGGATTTCCTGCCAAAAGCTGGCAGGAAAAGTACTTTCCTTGAGGAGAAGATAACCCAACTTACTCTGTGTAACATAGGCTCCAAAGAGGATCCACATGGAAGCAATGAGGGATCCAAACATCAACATGAAGCCAATGAAGAGCCAGATCCGAGCCCCTGCAGGGAAGAGTGAAATGTGGATTATTATCCATAGGCACAGGCAATCCAGCTGCTCCTCTGGGAGCATGGAATACCTGATCTCACTAAAGGCACAAGTGGAAAGGGTTAAACCCTGGATCAAGGACAAAACAATCCGCTTGCTCAGTCATTGGGAAGGAAAAATATTCCTGTGCAAAGGTTCTCTGGAGCTGGCTCATGAATGACACACAAAAAAGAATCATAGGCCACTTCAAGTATCAGTACATCCCACCAAATTTACAAATCCCATGGACAAGGCTGCTGGG
>NW_008240021.1:626548-630830 GCF_000691975.1 Corvus brachyrhynchos | reverse complement strand
CCAAGGACATCCACAGCAGTGACACAGAGGAAATGGAAATGTTTGTGACACATTCCTAGGGAATGTCTGCTCCAGAGCACCCCCAGGCAGGAACTGATTTCTCCCAGCAGCTACCCAGGGTTTGCAGGGGAAATTTGGGAAGCCAAGACTTCCAGCAGTTGAATTTTTCCAAGTTCCCCTTTTTAACAAAGCCAGCACTTATCTGCAAGGGTTAATTCTGTAAAGGAATTAATTCACAACAGTCCTCTCCTACTCCTATCTCCTGATTATTTCTTTCACCACCACTTGGAAAAAAAAACCCAGCAGGTAAATGATGAGTCGTTCACCTGAGCAGGATTTGTAGAGTTAATTTACCTGTTCTTCCTAAGCATCCATCACTGTAGCTGTCTCCTCTCACCTGTGCATTTGATACAGCATTTATCCTGGAGACAAAAAAAAGAGATACACTTCAGATTACAGAAAATCAATTCAGAGTTCTACATAAAACCCCAGATTATTTTTTTTTTAAGAAGTGACAAATTCTGAGAAATTCCTTGGCATTCTGAATAGTTACAGATCCCAAATCCTCCTTTCTTCTTGCCAGCATTGGATGATTCAATAAAAGTTGTTACTTCTATTTATGTCTCCATGACAAAAGCCATGCTACTCTTACCCCTCCCACTTGAGGAAGTTTTGGGCAAGGAACAGCTGCAAAAGCTGTTTAAAAACAGGGGGAAAGGCAGACAATTGTTTCATATTGAGGCAAATATTGGATTCTCCAGCCCTGGCAGTGTCCCAGGCCAGGCTGGACATTGGGGCTTGGAGCAGCCTGGGACAGTGGGAGGTGTCCCTGCCATGGCAGGGCTGGCACTGGGTGGGCTTTGAGGTCCCTCCCAACCCAAACCATTCCAGGATTCTCTGATTTATCCATACTGGACACATTGTCAGTAAACCCTGGGTTAGTTTCCTGTGTTCATGTGATGAGAGCTCCCTGTGTCCAACACTCACATGAAGAAGGCCAGCGTGGAGAAGACCCCACAGGTGTGGAAGGCGTGGTTCAGCTGCTCTGGCTTGGGATAAACCACGGCAGCGTCGATCATGATCCACCAGCCTGTGAAAAACTGGGCACAAACACAGGGGATGAGGCTGGGAGGGCACAGGAACAGGCAGGGAAGCCAGGCCAGTGGTCCTGGACAGCACTGGGTTAACTGGCTTCTAACAAGCACCAGCTCTTCTGGAAAGTGATTTAAATGTCTTTGATTGGCAATGTCTGCACAAACCTCAATGCTCCTGTTTTCAGAGCAGTGTTTGAGAATCAGTCACACTTTCTGTTCAAATTAAGAAGCAGGGTATGGATAAATGTATGCCCAGAGAAGCTGTGGCTGCCCCATCTCTGGAAGTGGATACTGGGCAGGAATTGTTCCCTGGGAGGGGGGGCAGGCCCTGGCCCAGGGGGCCCCGAGCAGGTGGGGCTGGCCCCGGGCTCCACGGGGATCCCTGGCAGTGCCCAAGGCCAGGCTGGACACTGGGGCTTGGAGCAGCCTGGCACAGTGGGAGGTGTCCCTGCCATGGCAGGGATGGCACTGGATGGGCTTTAAGGTCCCTCCCAACCCAAAACCCTCTGGGATTCTGTGAAACTCCCTCTGCAATTTCTGTGAAATTCCCCGTTCCTTGTTCCCCTTAAGAACAAGAACCCAGACTCTGAACACACACGAGATAGAGATGATGCAGAACAGATCAGCTCCAACAGATCCAACTCTGCAGGAAATCCATGAGGGATTTTTTTCAAGAACAGAGAGCAGAAATGGTTCGTGATCAGCAACGTCACGGGACTTGTGCCAACGCTGCTGGCAGTCCCACAGTGACCCTGGGAGGGAACAGGCTGGACTGGGGGCAGTTAAGAGGGAGAACTGACAGAACTGGAGGCAGGAGTGGGACTGCTGATGGATTCCCAGCCCGTGTGCCCCGGCTCACCAGCACCCCGGCCACGATGGAGGCGATGGCGTTGCGGCGCTCGCTCCAGTCGATGCACTCGCACTCCGGCCAGCGGAAATTGTCCAGGAACCCTGCCATGGCCACGGCTCACACGGCCCCGAGCTCTTCCATCAACAGCCCTGCCTGAGTGCCTGAAACACAGCCAAGGATGATGTCAGCATCCACCAGGAACATGTCAAGATGTTGGACAACTCTCATGAGTTACAGTCTGCGGGGTTTTACAGAATTCGGGTTTTTATCGAGAACCTTCCCGTGGGATCTCCCCTGCCCATGGCAGGAGAGGGAATGAGATCGTTTCGAAGTCCTCCCAACCCAAACCATTCCATGACAACCTCTGCTGATGCTGTATTGAGCTATATCCATGAAACAACCTCCCCTACACAGAATTACAATAGAAAACCACCACACAACCCAAAAGCTTATGGCAGAACTTGCTCTTCAAGTCATGTCAAGGAATCTCAATTAAATACTAATATTTCCAGTCTCCAATCTAACAGATAATGTAATTCAGTGCCTTTTTGAACACAGAGAAAAAGAGCCCAACTCAGCAAATCAACTGATTCTGAGGGTAAAGAAGGTCCTGCTGCACAGAGGGAAGGTCACAGGGAAACCTTCAATATGGGAAGAGGAAAGCAAAGTTAATTAATTAACTGACTCACAACTGCTCTTAGCACCATTCTAATTTGGTTTAGTGTTGTCAACTCCTGCATTTCCCAACCTGCCATAACTCATCTCCAGCCACTTGGTAAAGACCAACAAAAATGTCCTTCATAATTGTGTTACACAGACTGATGGAGAACATTTTCTGGTTAATAACAGCAGTGAGAAGAAGTGAAATAAAAAGCCATAAATAAACAGATTGTCCACGCTACAAACACAGGTCACCTCTTGTGAACAAGAGCAAAAAGTTTGTCCTCCAGAATCCAGCTCCAGAAACCCACACTTGTGATGCCACTTCAAACATCAAAATCAATCATCCAATTCCAAAGTTACTTTAATTTGTGCAGCACCTGGGCTCAGCCATCTGGTTATTCGCCTAAATGACACCTTTCCCTGGCAATGTCAGATCCCTGCTCTTCCCACAGCTTTCACAGGGAATTGCAGTGCTGTGCTCATATGGAATTCCAGGATCACCAGGGTTGGCAGAGCCCTCCAGGATCACCCAGTGCCACCCCAGCAGCACCAGCAGCACCCCAAAGCCTGTCCCCAAGGGCCACATCCAGACTCCTCCTGAGCACTCCCAGAGACAGTGACTCCAGCACTCCCTGGGCAGCTCATCCCAAGGCCTCACCACTCTGGCAGGGAAATTTTCTTTTTAATCTCTAATCTCAGCCTGAGGCCATTCCCTCTCCTCCTGTCCCTGTTCCCTGGCAGCAGAGCCCGACCCCCCCGGCTGCCCCCTCCTGTCAGGGACTTGTGCAGAGCCACAAGGTCCCCCCTGAGCCTCCTTTGCTCCAGCCTGAGCCCCTTTCCCAGCTCCCTCAGCCGAATTACAACTGCTCCTAAAGCCCTTCCTCATTTTCCACTCTTAAATGGCTCCAGCTGGACTTTCCTTGTTCCTCTTCAGACCATGGCTGTGTCTGTCCCTCTCCCTGCAGCAATTCCTGCTTTGCCCTCCCAGTTCCTCACCCACCCCCACTGGAACTCGCTCATGGTTCCTGTTGCTGTCCCCACTATGGAGCTGAGGGGCCTCACCCTGCAGTGGCCGCAGGCAAACATGGAATCATGGAATGATTTGGGTTGGGAGAGACCTCAAAGCCCATCCAGTGCCACCCCTGCCATGGCAGGGACACCTCCCACTGTCCCAGGCTGCTCCAAGCCCCAATGTCCAGCCTGGCCTTGGGCACTGCCAGGGATCCAGGGGCAGCCCCAGCTGCTCTGGGCAATGTGAACACAGTACAGAGACAACCCAAGAGGGGTGGGCCAAAAGGTACTCAATAAATCCAGCTAAAAAATCCTGGATTTAATATGCCAGAGGGAAGGAACGCACTGATACAGGGGAGGGAAGAGACCCTCCCAAGGGACCTCAACAGAACATCCCTGTGGGAGAAAAAGGACTTGAGCCAACAATGGACACCTGCAGTCAGAGAGCCAAAGGTGTCCTGGGCTTGGAACAAGAAGTAGGGAAGGGATTGGGATGGTGCCCCTGTGCCCCTGTGCCCAGGTGAGAGCCCACCTGCAGAGCTGCCCCAGCCCTGGGACCAGCACAGGGAGGACGTGGAGCTGCTGGAGAGAGGCCAGAGGAGGCACCAGGATGAGCAGAGGGAGCCAGGCTGGGAGAGCCGGGGGGGGTTCCCCGCGGCAGAGG
>NW_008240021.1:624627-626336 GCF_000691975.1 Corvus brachyrhynchos | reverse complement strand
GGCAGTGCCCAAGGCCAGGCTGGACATTGGGGCTTGGAGCAGCCTGGGACAGTGGGAGGTGTCCCTGCCATGGCAGGGGTGGCACCAGACAATCCTCACAGTTCCTCCCAACCCAAACATTCCATGATCCGTAATTCTCAACACCCTGAAGAGAAAAAGGAAGAAAATAATAAGCTGCATTTAAACAAACCAGCCCCCCTGTGAAGCTGAGGCTCCATGGACAGCACAAGAGCCAGGCTGAAGTTTGTCCCCACCAGGACTAACAGGGGCAGTTTTCAGCCCAGGTCCATCCTGCTGCACAGACACCTCTGGTGGAGGCAGACGCTTTCAGCTGGAACCTCCCACCTGGATAAAGGTGCAGAACTCACCCTCTGGTTTAAACTCTTACACCCACACACTTCCCAGGGAGGAAACAGGTACAGCCTTTGGCACTCCCCGTCCTTCAATGCCCTTCCCACCATCAGCCTCCTCCCCTTTTCCAAGGGCAGACAGGAACACTCCTCACTCGTGTCCAGCAAACAAAAACACATCTGCAGCAACAAACTGAAGACTCTGAACAAAGTGAGCGCAACTGGAGCTGTAACAATCACCCCTGGCAGATGCCAGCACTGAGAATAAACCCACTGGTCTGTTACACAGACAGAAAACACAACAGCAGTTCAACATCTGCACCTGAAAATCAGCTTTTCTCTCCCAAAATGAGCTGATTTCACTTGAACAAAACACTGAAAGCAGTTGCAAGGAAATACAAAACGTCTGCAGAAAGAAAAATGCCTTAACCTGGAATATCACTGGGTTAGTAACGAACAGAACCTCCTGTTTCCGAGGAAGAGAGGAAAAGACAGAAGGAGAAAGAAGAAATTTAAAGTCATGAACAATACTCAAGTTTTCCTTGAGGAAGACACACATTCCACAAGCAACTTATTAGAATATCCTTTAAGTCCCACATTTCCCCACATGCACAGAGGATGAAAAGTACATCAGGAGTTTCTGTGAACATTTCTGTTACACCCACTGTGATGTTTCCACTTATTTCAGTAATCTCCTGCAATTTCACTTTCAGTTCTCCCTATTCCACTGCACTCGGCTCTGTTGTCCAATTTTTAAGTATTACAGAAAGACAAGAGCAGAGAAAGGAAGTTTTAAATTAATTTATACAAAAACAAGGCTGTGTGGCAAACTTATTAAAAAGTGATGTTATTATATTTACATTCCTTATGAGGCCCCATCCCTGGCAGTGCCCAAGGCCAGGCTGGACATTGGGGCTTGGAGCAGCCTGGGACAGTGGGAGGTGTCCCTGCCATGGCAGGGCTGGCACTGGGTGGGCTCCAACACAACCCATCCCATGACTTATCCCTTGACAGGAATGCGCTGCTCAGCCCCAGAGCTGCCCGCAGCGAGGCTTCTTTAAGAGCGCTGTTAAAGTTTGAGGATTTGAGGCGGCAGGGATAAAACCCCCTGGATGTCGCAATTCTCCCGAGGCCAGTTTTGACTCCGTCCGCACCGCGTGCATCGCTGCTGTGCGATGGAACCGGGGATGACGGGGCACGATGAGCCACGACCCCGCGCTGCAGCTAAAGCCCCGCCAGTAATCGCTACGGCCCGACCAAACAAATTGCTATTTAGACAAAATAAGCAATTTTTTTCTTTAATTTCACCTACAGACCCCAAACTCTCCGCGGGGCACCGGCGGTGCGTCCCAAGGGCCG
>NW_008240021.1:618382-624341 GCF_000691975.1 Corvus brachyrhynchos | reverse complement strand
CGCCATGGCCGCTCCTCTCCGCGGTCCCTCACGCCCCGCTCACACCCCAGAGCCGCCTCCCACACGGCCATAAATGACCCCCGTCCTTCTCTGCTGACCCACCAGAACGACACAATATTGTCAAGCAGGTCCCGTGTTGAAATAAACTTCGAAATGCTCTCAAACGTCAGTCCCGTGTCTGGTTTAATGAAACCAAACGGAATTAATAAACATAGATAAATTCTAATTCATAGGATCAATCACGGAATGGTCTGCGTTGGAAGGCAACCTAGTGGACAGGCAATATGGAGGTAACGCGTCAATAAATCATTGTGGAACATACTCCATCTAAAACAGCAAAACGAGTAAGTGACAGGAGACAGATGTTGAATACAAGCCCTGAGCAAACGAAAGCAAAAGAACTGGATCGAAGTCAGCATTTTGAGGATTAGAGGGCACATCTCACAGAGATGGAGTTGAAACAATCAGATTGATTCGGGTGGGAAGGGACCTCAAAGCCCACCCAGTGCCACCCCTGCCATGGCAGGGACACCTCCCACTGTGCCAGGCTGCTCCAAGCCCCAATGTCCAGCCTGGCCTTGGGCACTGCCAGGGATCCAGGGGCATCATAAAGAATGCCCATATAAATAATATCCACGTGCCAGTGCCATGTGGGGCACAAACTGAGACAAGGAGCTCTCTCAGAAAGGCCCAGAGAGATGCAACCAAACGGCCACAGAATATTAATTTTCTCCTCAAAAAACAACTGTGGCCACATGAAATCCCAGTAAAAGTTACACTCAAAGTCCTCTCTTCTTAGCCCCACTCCTTTTTTAACCTTCACTTACATGTACGCACTGTGTCCCATCAAGTCCAGAGACACCACACACCCTGTTTCCTCAGAGTGGCACCTTCTCCCACTAAGAAAAAAGATTTATCATTTATGTGTTTCTTTTACAAGATGCCCTGCTCTTGCTTCTCCTTTTACTCCTTCTCCTCAGAGCCTTCTCTGTACCTCCATGTTCATCCCAAGATGTTACTACTCTGAAAAAGAGAAATCCTCAGGACTCGGCAGTGCCTACAGAAGGAAAGAATTTCTTCCCAATACCTGGTTTAAATCTCTCTTTCAGTCTTAAGCCATTCCCACTTGTCCTGTTGGGCAAGAAACTGATTCCTCACCCTGAGGAAAACTGATACCTCAAATACTGTATCTTAATAATAAATAAATAAATGCCATCTTTTGTCGTCATATTAAGTATTACGATGTCACTTAAGCCTTTCAAGCCACAAGGCATGTGGTCATTAGACCAACAAATAGGAAGTTCTGGGAATAAGCAACATGGGTTTTGGATTGGGGGTCAGCAATGATTGCACCTCTTTTCCAGTCATAAAATAACATTTATCAAATTCAAATTAACAGTCCAGTGTCAGCCAGAAAAATTCCTTCTGAAGGCCATTCTCTCCTGGGTTTTCTGTATGTGGTAGTTGGTATTCCTTGGAACACTTCCTCTGGAAGTATTGACTAAATACTGCTCTTAAGATTTTGTGAGCTCAGAGCAACAAAATTATAGAGCAGCCCTGAAAAGCTGAACTCCTCCACACACCTGGGGAAAATAAAAGTGGAAATTATTTTTCCCATCATCACTGTAAATGTAGCACAAGTGGATTTTTGTGCCTGGCAGTTTTGGATTACATCAGTGTAAGGCTGATTTAAAGTGCCTCAGTCAGGTCACACCTGCCCCATTTCAACCCAACTGGTTTTAATAAGAACATAAAAATCCCTGTCTGCTGCTTCACCCTTTATGGCACCTCCAGTATTGAAACTGCTGATGCTTGTGAGCCAAAGTGGGTCCCATTTACTGCAGCCAGGTTTCTGTTTACCCTTGTGCCATGAATTCAATCTGCTCTTGAAATCTCCCACTGGATTGTCTGAACAGCAATGCAGATCCAATTCCTGCAGATCGTAATGAGAATCAAAATGTGGGGTTTTCAAGCGTATTATGTCAAAGGACCTTCAGAAAAGTATCATTAATTAAGTTCTCATTACGAACAAGAATAATTATGGAAATAAACACACATTCATACACAGAGCTGCTGGAGCCAGGCTGGGAGAGCTGGGGGTGCTCACCTGGAGAGGAGAAGCTCCAGGGAGAGCTCAGAGCCCCTTGCAGGGCCTAAAGGGGCTCCAGGAGAGCTGCAGAGGGACTGGGGACAAGGGCTGGAGGGACAGGAGCCAGGGAATGGCTTCCCAGTGCCAGAGGGCAGGGCTGGATGGGAGATTGGGCAGGAATTGTTCCCTGGGAGGGTGGGCAGGCCCTGGCACAGGGTGCCCAGAGCAGCTGGGGCTGCCCCTGGATCCCTGGCAGTGCCCAAGGCCAGGCTGGACATTGGGGCTGGGAGCAGCCTGGCACAGTGGGAGGTGTCCCTGCCCATGGCAGGGGGTGTTCACCAATAAATAAATTTCCAAGACCTCCTTCTGCTCCTTCTGTGTTAAAGATGCAAAAATGGACTTGTGCACGTGTACAGTCCAAGTCCAGACATCCAGAATCGTCCCTTCAAGGCCACTGAATTTAGCCTTAAAGAGGTGAATGTGCTTTTAAAAAGCATGCAGAGAACCTGCCAAAAATTCATGAGCTCTAAGTATTTAAATAGGAGTGCAAAGGTGAATCAGAGCACAGCAAGAGGTTTGCCTCCACTTTATCTTTAATGTGTTTTTCTTATGCCTCGGTTTCCCCTTTGAAGTGATAAGAGACTGTAAAAGTGATTACGCTCTTTGCTGAAGTGAAGCATTAATTTGGATTTCAGCAGAAGGAAAATGACCTGCAAGAGAAGAACTGATTTGCTGCTGCTGTGGTTTAACCCAGCCAGCAGCTGCTCAGTGGTGGGGAAGTGTGAGGGGCAAAAAAGGTGCTGTGCAAGCCCTGCCCAGCAATAAAAACATGGAATGAGCAGCACTGCCTCCAGCTCAAATCCAACACACAGCTCCAGACTAACTGTGAGAAAAATTAAGTCCACCACAGCCCAAGCTGGCACATTTAATTTAATAATATTTAAAAATAACTCAATTATTTATAATGCAAACGTCCATCACACAACCAAATTTCCATTAAGTGGGGTGACAGTGTGGATTTGACATTTTCAGCGAACCTGAAATTTGTCTAGTGCTACATTTCATTAATAAAGTGCATTCAAAACCTTGACAAGAGGAGTTAGTATGAAATTATTTCAGTGTAAGTTTTAACCACTTAAAGAGAGAAGACTTCCACCCAAACCTTTTACCCTCTTCCCCCTCGTTTTCCTTCGTGTCTGAATCAGAAACCTTTTCCATGACAGCCTCGTAAGTCTTTTGTGCTCGGAGGATTTCCTTGTCCGTGCTGAAATGCACCATTTGCCTGCTCAGAATGGGCACGACCAGGTTGAAGTTGTCGACTCTCTTGTTTAATTTCCTGATGTCTTCTGCAAACTGCTCGCAAACCCGACCCCATTGCTTCTGCTCCGACAGCGTCATCGGCTCCCCGAGCTTCCTCCTGGAGGCCACGATGCTCTTCCTCAGCAGCTCAATGGTCTCCCGGATTTCCTTCTGCAGCAGGATCCACTCGGGCTGGTACCCATTGTCAATGAGGATCCTGTTCAGGTTGTGGGTCATGGGGTCGATGTGGGGACTGTCCGAGAACTTCTGCAAAGGCTTCCCTTTGCCACTGAGGTTGTCGAAGTCTCCTTTGGCCATGGATTCCTGGATGAGGTCCTCAACCAGCCGTTCCACCGCCTGAGTTATCTTCACTTTCTTGCTCTGCCTCACGTCCTCGGCTCTGCTCAGGTCGCTGCCGGCGTAGCGGTTCTCGAGCCTCTGCTGCCGGTACTGCAGCACCTGCTCGGTGGCACGGTCCACGCGGAACTGCATGTACTGCTTCTCCCTCTGGCTCGGCGTGCCGATGCCCACGCCCTCAAAGCTCAGGTAGTGTCTGTGCTGCAGGGATTTGGATTTGAACTGGTCTTCCTCCTCCTCGCTGGGATCCGATATCTGTTTGGCTTCCAGGTCATTGAGCACTACCCTGTAGGCCTCCTCCACCCTTATGAAGGCCTTGGAATCGGCCATGCCGGAGCTGCTGTCCGGGTGGTATTTTTTGGCAAGATTTCGATAGGAGTTTCGGACATCATCGAGGGAACATCCTTCCTCGAGCCCCAGAATTTTGTAAGAGTCCTTGATGTCATTTTTGGGTTTGTAACCCGACAACATCCTGCAGAGAAACGGCTTCAGCTTCCTTGGAATCATGGCTCCCCGTCCCATGAAACCATGTCCCATGTTGTTACTCAGCATGACACAAAGCCACTGGGGATTTCTTCAGATGCAGCTACATCATAAACAACCTACAGACACATTTGTACAAAAACCATGTTAAACACCCTTTTCTTTAAAGAACTTCCAGGGCAAAAGTCTTATCTTTAGCCTGATATATTAAAGAAATCCCTACTAAAATTCAGCAGTATTTTTTTCTTTTATAGACTAATATTGAAATCACAGAATCCCAGAGTAGTTTGGGTTGGAAGGGACCTTAAAGCCCATCCAGTGCCACCCCTGCCATGGCAGGGACACCTCCCACTGTGCCAGGCTGCTCCAAGCCCCAATGTCCAGCCTGGCCTTGGGCACTGCCAGGGATCCAGGGGCAGCCCCAGCTGCTCTGGGCACCCTGTGCCAGGGCCTGCCCACCCTCCCAGGGAACAATTCCTGCCCAATATCCCATCCAGCTCTGCCCTCCTTAAGCTTAAAGCCATTAATTTACATTTCTAATTAATTACTATTGAAGTAGTAGTATTACAATGTAAATGAAATTTAATTCACAATTTACTTTTTTCCTGGTATGACAACAACAACACAGGTTTGTTTTGCACTGAAGAATTCCCAGGAAGCATTTTTATTGCCTTTATTTTTTTTATTATTTATTGTATTGCCTTTACTGCCTTTCAGCAAACTCATGCCAGTGTAAACTGGAAATAAGGTTGATGCTGAGCAATAGCTGCTGAAACAAATGCCTCCTTTTTCCTCTGTACCTACATTCAGCAACAGCTCAATGTCCTACTCCCATGGATCAATGCCTCAAGATTAACGACCTGGTACATTTGCAAAGGAGGTCATCACAGCACGTTTTTGGTATTTCACAGCAACATCTGGATCATCCCTCAGGTTACAGATTCACTTAGATCAGCCTTTGTATCCCAGCAGTGGCCAAACTCCTTCGCTGGTGCCAGACAGGGGCATAAACCTGGAACTCAGAACAGATCAATAGCAGTCAGTATGTTCCTCTGCAGCAATTCCAGTGATTCTGGGTTACCTGGGGACACAGCAAAGGCAACACCTCAGCAGGTGACAAAGTCAGTCTTTATGTAAAATCAGTGTGGAAGAATATAACACAAACTGGACACACCAGTTACACATCAGCCAACCTCTCTTCATTCATGGGAATCCTTAGGGAAATGCTGGATCAGTGGAGCTAGACTCACAGAGGGCAACATCTTTTTTGCTCACTCCATTTCCAAACAAAAAACTAGGTCAAATCAACTCCTCAAGGTTAATTAAAGAATAAGCAGCATTTATGTCTTCTGCACACACCAAATTGCCCTTCTGCCCTAACACAGAGAAGGAAAAGGACAAGTACTTGGGACTGAATAAATTCTCAATGTTTTCAGCTGGCTTTGATCCATGTAAGGTATTAAATCATCAGCTTGTGATAATGGAGCTCATTAACACTTTTTATCTATGATGCAGTGATTTCATTCCATCTGGGTGATGGACAGAGATAACAACTGATTTTCATACAGCCATAAAATCCCGTGTAACTACTACTTAAACAGAAGTATCAATAAATGATCTTTTTAAATTCAATTTTTGCTCAGAAAGCGACTTTCTCATAACTCGGTAGCCTCGATTTTAATAAACATATGGTTCATTAAAGAACCATATGTAGAACCCTCAAGCCCCCGG
>NW_008240021.1:615952-618187 GCF_000691975.1 Corvus brachyrhynchos | reverse complement strand
GGCAAGAGGAGGGGACGGGCCGCGGCTTTGACCCTGAGCTCAAGGACAGAGGGAGAGGGGGAGGGAGAGGGGGAGAGAGAGGGGAAAGCGAGGACAATGGAGGAGGAGAAGGAATGGGGCAAGACGGGAGGGCCGGGGGAACGGGGAGTGAGGGAGACAGGGAAGTAGGGAAGAGGAGCGGGGAGAGAGAGAGGGGAGAAAGGCAGGGAGAATTGCTGTTGGCTGCCCGGACCCACCTCTGGTGGTGCTTTAAGCCCTCGATGCGTGGCTGTTTTGCAGATCTGCTGGCTGAGAACGGCCGCCTGCGTTACACCCCGGGCATCGTCTCTGCCTTCGGGAAGATCATGAGCGCCTTCCGAGGAGAAGTGGTGTGCACGGTGACCACGGCGCAGGTGGGCTGGGAAGCTCTGCATCAAGGCAGCAGGGAGTGGGACAAAAGACAAACCTCTCCCGGTTAATGCTGCGCTCTGTGATTGGAGTACTTGCTGTGAGAGCAGTGAGGACGTGTCTCACCTCTGCCAAGCTTTCCAAATTGCTGCAAAGCAGGGGTTGATATCCAGCAGTGCCTGCTCCAAAATGAGACCTGTTCGTTCCACTGCAGCTCCACAGGTCACGTTTTATCTCCCTGTGTGTGAACGCAGGGGCTGACAAAAGTCAGGCTGGGCTGCACATGGAGCTGCCCCTGTTCTTTCAAACAGGAAAATGTTCCATGAAATAAGGAGGGCACAAAGTGGTTGTTGTTCCTGTGTTGTCCTTGGGTTATCCCTGTTACAGAACACTGCTTCGTGTGCCTTCCTGCTGGAGGTGTCTGTCTTCAATGTTCCAGTGGGAAGAGGGCAAAGAGTGGGAAGATGAACTAAAGAAAAAACAGGTGTGCCCAGGGGAGGATGACACCCAGGATCTCTCTCAAGGGGATAACAAGAGTGACTTGGAGCTGTTCCAAAAGGAAAATGACACTGAGCTCTCCCGAGAGGAAAAACAGAATGACTGTGAGCCATCCCAGGGCCCAGACAAGCAAAAGAAAAAGCTGTCCCAAGGGGAGAGTGACAGGAACGAGGAGCTGTCCCAAGGAGATAACAGCAGCGACAATAAGCTTTCCCAAGACGAAAGCAAATATGACAAAGAGCTGTCTTTTGGGGAAGACTATAATGTCCAAGACATGTCCCCATGGGAAGTAGATGAGGACAAAGGGCTCTCCCAATGCGAAGAAGATGAGGATGCAGAGCTCTCCCTGGGGGCAGATGACAGTTCCCAATATCCCAGTGGGAGGTAAACAGCATCCAGGGAGCTGCTTCCTGTCAGGAGGAAACAGCACCCTGGATCTGTTTGCGCTAGAGGATGACAGAAATTATTGAGAAGATGGACGAGGAGAAGGGGACCCCTAATTCTCCTTTTGTTCTTTTCCACAACGAAGGAGACTCGCACAATGGGAAATTGTTCTTGGTGGAGCTGTCCTGCAGGGCTCCAGCCCAGACAAGAGGCTTGGGGGACGTCTGGTGTGGTCCCACCTGCAGGTTGGCATTCCAAAGCAGTGTCAGGAGTGGGAAAATTTGAGACAAAATAGATTATCCAGAACCACACTTGATCTGTCTCCTCTCACTCACCAGACCTGGAGGAGGTGCTGGATAAATGATGCACGGCAAGCTGATGAAATCAGGAGTGACTCTGGTTTTATCCTTGCGTGCTGCAGTGCAGGCTCGGAAAGGAGAGGTGCTTTGTGCCCGTGTGCACACACGGTCCGGAGCGCGTGAATCGGCCGGGAGCCCCGCACGGGTTCGGAAGCCTTGTACCCAGCTGTGGAGTTTTTTCCCTGATGTTGCTCAGTTTTGCTTCAATGTTTCCAAAGTAAAGATCACAGGAAACAAATGTAAAAGTTTAAAAAGACAAGACCAACAAGTGACAAAACTGTGTAAGTATTTTATAGCATCATTTTTCTTTTACTAAATCTTTTGTCAGTAGAGATGTTGCTCTGAACTACCTCTCTATGACTTTTGACCCACATGTATTTCTAATTATAACTTTCTAGTATTTGTTATGCTTTTGAACCCCACGTACAACAGACGAGTGCCATCGATAGTAGTTTTCTCTCCCAAACAGGCTAAAGCACTCGTTTCTTTCTGCCGAAGAGGCGGAACCGCGTGTGTTTCGTGTGCCATCGCACAGCCCGGCGCCGGTATCTGCACAGGGCCTTTAGGGCCTGGGGCAGCCGTGTGGCGATGCTGCCGCCGGCGGGCC
>NW_008240021.1:614198-615070 GCF_000691975.1 Corvus brachyrhynchos | reverse complement strand
CCTCTCATCAATCTTGCCCGGGTGCCTGTGGATGCCCCCGTCCTTGCGTGGTGCCCCTGCCCCGCTCAGCTTCCCGTCCCCTGCAAAGGCGCCGAGGGCGCGCTCGGAGCCGCCGGGTGCCATTGCTAAAGGCGCTGGCGAGCCCCGGGGCCCAGGCAGAGCCCTGAGGGACAGCCCTGGTCCCCGGCCTCCCGCGGGACGCGGAGCCGCTGCCCACGAGTCCCTGGCACGTCCGTGCGGCCAATTCCTCGTGCCCTGCACAGCGCAGCCTGCAAACGCAGGGCTCTGCAGCGTGGGGCTGGGGCTGTCGTGTGGGAGCGTGGCCAAAGGCCCTCAGGGCTCTGGGCACAGCAGGGGCCGCAAGGCCACGAGTCCGGGGCTGTTCCAAGCCAGTTCCTCTCTGCCCCGATGTTTTTGGGGTGCCGGGGATGGCTCTTTGTGACCCAGGCGTGGGGTGTCAGGGCCCTTTGTGATGTGGGACATGGTGGTGGCCAGAGACCCTTGTGACATCAGAGAGCCCGGCCCTGGCTGAGGGTATCTAAGGGACGCAGAGCCCTGTGGTGCCCATCACAGGAGCGCCGTTCTCTGAGGAGGAAGCAGCTCCCTGTGCTCGTCTGCTCTAGAGAGCAATGGAGATTACTGAGAAGATGGAGAAGGAGAAGAGGAACCCCAACTCCAAGCCCGCCCAAGGCCAACTGCTGAGCCTGTGGAGGAGGCCAGGAGTGAGGGATGAGGCAGGAAGGAGAGGCCAGTGGACGGAGAGGGCCAGGATCTTTGCTCTGCCAAGGGAGCCCTCTCCGTCCCACGCCGCCTCCTCCTCAGCGACGCACATCAAGCTGCCGCCAGTGCACCTCGGGCAGCCAAAGATGGGA
>NW_008240021.1:609899-613729 GCF_000691975.1 Corvus brachyrhynchos | reverse complement strand
ACAGGGCCCCACAGGTGGAGCTGGGCCAGCCGCGGGCAGCGCCGCAGGGCAGCCGGAGCCAGGCCCTGTCCCTCCGTGGGGACACGCTGCCACCGCTGCCGCCTCTGCCACAGCTGGCACCGCTGCCACCACGGCCCTGCCTGGTGAGCCCCAGGGACACTCGGAGCTGGGACACAGAGCTGGGGAGTGCAGGGGAGAAGGGGCCTCAGCCCCGCAGCCCCTGTCCTTGGCAGCCATACACCCCCGTGCCCAGGGTGTTCTTGCCCCTGCTCAGGGTGGCCCAGGAGGGCACAGCCCGAGTGTCCCCGAGCTCGCAGCTGCTGCCTGTGCCGCCCATTCCCTCGGGGACTCCTGCCATGGAGTGCAGCATCACTGTCACGGGTCTGGAGAAACAGGATTCCCAAAGGGAAAATGACAGCGAGCTGTCCCAAGGGGAAAACAGCAGCGAGCAGGAGCTGTCCCCAGTGACAGAAGACAGCGAGCTCTTCCCAGGGGACAGCACGAGTGACGAGGAGCTGTCTGAAGTAGAAGATGACAGCGAGCTCTTCCCAGGGGACAGCACGACTGATGAGGAGCTCTCCCCAGTGGAGGAGGCCATCAAGGTCACTCCAGATGACAGCACAAGTGACATGGAGATATCTGAAGTGGAAGAGACCATAGAGGTCATTCCAGGGGACAGCACAAGTAATGAGCAGCTGTCTCCAGTGGAAGAGGCCATCGAGATCTTTCCCGGGGACAGCACAAGTGACGAGGAGCTGTCTGAAGTGGAGGAGGTCATCGAGGTCATTCCAGAGGACAGCCTGAGTGACCCAGAGCTGTCTGAAGTGGAAGAGGCCATCGAGACCATTCCACAGGACAGCACAAGTGATGAGGAGCTGTCCCCAGTAGAAGAGACCATCGAGGTCATTCCAGAGGACAGCGTGAGTGACCAGGAGCTGTCTGAAGTGGAAGAGGCCATCGAGACCATTCCACAGGACAGCACAAGTGATGAGGAGCTGTCCCCAGTAGAAGAGACCATCGAGGTCATTCCAGAGGACAGCCTGAGTGACCAGGAGCTGTCTGAAGTGGAAGAGGCCGTCAAGGTCATTCCAGGGGACAGCACGAGTGATGAGGAGCTGTCCGAAGTGGAGGAGGTCATCGAAGTAATTCCAGAGGACAGCCTGAGTGACCAGGAGCTGTCTGAAGTGGAAGAGGCCGTCAAGGTCATTCCAGGGGACAGCACGAGTGATGAGGAGCTGTCCGAAGTGGAGGAGGTCATCGAAGTAATTCCAGAGGACAGCCTGAGTGACCCAGAGCTGTCCGAAGTGGAAGAGGCCATCGAAGTAATTCCAGAGGACAGCCTGAGTGACCAGGAGCTGTCTGAAGTGGAAGAGGCCATCGAGGCCATTCCACAGGACAGCACAAGTGATGAGGAGCTGTCCCCAGTGGAAGAGGCCATTGAGCTCTCACCAGGGGACAGCACAAGTGACGAGGAGCTGTCCGAAGTGGAAGAGGCCATCGAGGTCATTCCAGGGGACAGCCCGAGTGACCCAGCACTGTGCCCAGTGGATGGGGCCATCGAGCTCTTCCCAGGGGAAAACAGCCGTGACAAGGAGCTGTCCCCAATGGAAAACGACAGTGAGCTCTCCAAAGGGGACAACAGGAGTTACAAGGAGCTGTCCCAGGGTGAAGAGAAGAATGAAGAAGAGGTGTCCCAAGGGGAGAGCGACAGTGGCAAAGAGCTGTCCCAAGGGGATAACTACGAGGATGAGAAGCTTTCCCCAGAAGACGACAAACATGACACAGAGCTGTCTTTTGGGGAAGGCTATGATGTCCAAGGCATGTCCCCATGGGAAGAAGATGACGACAAACAGTTCTCCGAGTGGGAAGAAGATGAGGACAAAGAGCTCTCCCAATGTGAAGAACATGAGGATGAAGAGCTCTCCCACTGGGACGAACATGACAACGAAGAGCGGATGAGGAGGGCCCTGCTCGGTGGTATGGAGAGAGATCAAAGCTCATCACTGGAACTGTCAGAACTGGAGCGGGTGTCAAGCCATCAGAAGGTGCTGGAGTGGCTGGAAGCCAACTTCCCCGATGATTATGGACTTGAGGATGAGGAAGCTAAGAGACACCAAAGACTGGCCACACAGAAATGGTGGAAGGACAAGTTGGAGGCCCAACAGCACGACCCATTGGACTCCATGTCATCTCTTGCATTCAATGTCAGTGGCAACATGCTTTCCAGATGGAGGCAATGCGGCTTCCAAGAGCTGTCCCAAGGGGAAGATGCCATCCAGGACACCTGGAGCGAACCCTTGGGCCTTATGGATGATGAGGACTCCCTGGAGGGACCCAGCTGTTCCAGGCATGTGGGTGCAGAGGTGGCAGCAGAGGCAGCCCGTGCCCTGCCCAGCGCCTCTCCTGCCCCGGGGCATCACACGGATGCCAAGCCAGCAGCTGCGGAGGAGGAGGAGGAGGAGGAGGAGGAGCCTGAGCCTCTCGCTCCCGAGGTGACAGAGGCACACAGCCAGGTCTCCAAGAAACGTCCCTCCCGCTTCAGGCGGGCGCTGCGGGCGCTGCGCAGGCTGTTCCGGTGTCCCTGCCTGGCACCACAGCCGGAGGAGTAGCGCCCACGCCAGCGCCAGGCCGGGCCTGGAGGTGGAGGCAGAGCAGCCCTTGGGCGGGACAAACGTCCCAGTTGTGGTTCCTGGAGATCAGCACAGCCCAGCACAGCAAGTGCAGGAATCGGGCCAACAAGTGGCCACGGATCGTAGGGGGGGACCAGGAGCACCAAAGACCCCCAAGGCCACCGACCCTTTCCCAGAAGGGTCTGAAAGAACGGACTGTGCAAGAGACCCCATTTGCACAGAGGTGAGAAACCCATTGCAGGGTGGGGAACCCAGTCCAGAAAAGGGTACCCCCACCAAGCCCGTGACCCTGGACATCCCAACAGCTGGATTGTGGCTGGAACCCAGAGTGACATCCCCTCATCTGGAACCGTGCTGGAACCTGGAGTGACATCCCCTCAGCTGGAACCACGCTGGAACCTGGAGTGACATCCCCTCATCTGGAACCACGCTGGAACCAGCAGTGACGTCCCCTCAGCTGGAACCACGCTGGAACCAGCAGTGACATCCCCTCAGCTGGAACCACGCTGGAACCAGCAGTGACATCCCCTCAGCTGGAACCACGCTGGAACCAGCAGTGACGTCCCCTCAGCTGGAACCACGCTGGAACCAGCAGTGACATCCCCTCAGCTGGAACCACGCTGGACCCTGGAGTGACATCCCCTCATCTGGAACCACACTGGAACCAGCAGTGACGTCCCCTCAGCTGGAACCACGCTGGAACCAGCAGTGACATCCCCTCAGCTGGAACCACGCTGAACTGGTGCCGTGAATATTTTTGTCTTTTCTTTTATACCCCTGTTACAGCTTTTTACAGCTCCTGTATTCTCAGTGCTTTTTGCCTACATTCTTGGCCTTGTTCGTTAAGCTGGGAGACGAAACATTTTAGAAGCTTCGTAGTTAGGGGTCAGTGTGCCCCAGACCCCAAGGTCCTCTCCAGAACACATTTTGTAAACTAAGATAGAAGCATCCAGGGGAAGGTTTCTTGGGGAGTGGGGCTCATTCGAGCCTCTCCGTGGGGAATTTTTGATAGATTAGTAATTAGTAAGACCTATAATGTTACACCAGATCTTTTGGGGTGGGCATTGCGGTGCGCATGGAGGTGCATTCAAACTGCACGTAGTGCACCTAAGGATCCTTAAAAGAGATACCAAGGTAAAATCCCTTTTTCCCTTCTAACCGTGTCTCACTCTTGATTTTAAGACCAGGAAAAGGCATCAG
>NW_008240021.1:604032-608918 GCF_000691975.1 Corvus brachyrhynchos | reverse complement strand
CCTGCTCTCCAGCCTGAGCCTGCCCTGGCCCAGCTCCAGCCGCTCCCTGGCTGCTGTCCCTGTCCCCGGGAGCAGCAAAGGCTGGGAACGTTGCAGCTTGCCAGATGTTACCCAGAGGAATTCAGTCTATCCTGGATGGATTTGGCTGTCCAAGATGATGGAGTAGGAATCACTGGAGAATAAAGTAACAGTTCTTATGTATGTTGTACTTCTGGCACTGCTTGTATTGAATTTGTAAAGGTAAAAAGGGCTGTAATGAAGGGGGGGGGGGGGCGTACATTCCAGTGTGTGATGGATAGTAAAATAACCTTTATTTATACATTTCAAGCTGTGTTCCGTGAGAAATAACAGGTCTGTGTGTGCAGGTTTGGCTGGAGTGTTTCTGTGGAGCTGGACACTGTACCAGTTGTGCTTTGTCTCCACCTCTGAGGTCCTTCCCCTGGCAGGGGATATAAAGTTGCTCTGGCATGGGATCTGAGTGAGGAGCGCAGCTTTGTGACACATTGTAGCGGGGTTGTATTTTTTCCCTAGGGTTGAATCCTATTTCCGTGGTCAGACGGTCTGTTGGGAGGAGCTATTTGTGCTGTTAACGAAGGAAGACGGAGACAGAGGAGGAGGATCCACGGTGTTGAGGGTGTGGGGAGGACTTGAAGGGTGGGAGGCACTGAGGGGATGCTGCTGGTCATCCGCCGGTGAGGGTGGAGGATCAAGGGGGACAGGGCAGCTGCAGGTCTGGCTGCCTCTTTCACTTCCTTATCCTTGGCTTTAGGAGATCAGAAATCATTTGGATCTGAAGCAGGAACTGGAGGAAGATCCTTCTGGAGGACTTCTTAGCCTTTTGTGCAGGCAAACAGCAGGGTCTGACACGGTAAGGGAAAATAATTCCAGTGAGATGTCCCTCTCCACAGCGTTTCCTCCAGGACCAACTATCCTTCCAGCATGCTCTGTCCCTCTCTTCAGCCTTCCCTCCTGGACCAACTGACTCACCAAATTTCCTCTCTTCCAGCACGCTTTTGCTTGGCTTTGCAAAAAACATCCTTAGTGTCCTCACTGGGAGGTGGAATGGAAAAGTGGATTTTTCCCAAAGTACTGGGGGCACTGCCCACTTTCACTCTTCTTCCCAGTTCAGAACTTTAATTCATTCTGCTTTAGAAAACTTATGGAATTGTGAAATTATTGGCGGGGGGGGGGGGGTGTGGTGTGTGGAATTGCTTTTAAAACCACTTTCCTTTTTATTGATGACTGTTGCACCGTATTGGAGCCTCGAAGGGAACGTCGGTGCTTTTGTTAGAGACAGAGCAGTTGTGACTCATTATCTTCACCTTCACAGCCACTTCCAGCGATTATTTGTCAGGCAGTGACAAAAGGAAGGATAAAGCCTGACACTCTGGATTGTTACCCAACATGATGCCTAAGAAAAGTCTTTTGCAAGGAAATCTGTCCCTGGTAGAGCATTAAGCACATGCTCTGTGTTTGTACACCTAGAGCACAACAGCTAAAATTGAAAATCAAATAACTCCCAAAATTCTGCAGTTCTCAGGGCTGGGCTGTGAGAATTCCTGACATCGTACTTGGGCAATTCAAGAATGATGAAATAGACAGAGTTAAATTGGATTTTGTAGTGGGTTAAGGTGGTGGAATCCTGTCTCAGGATCCCCAAGCGTGATTCTTGATGTATCACAGTTCTATGAACATCTTGCCTGGAATGTTCTCCCTCAGTGTCACCATTTAGCTCCCGTTTGCCTTTGGAAGCTGCGCAATGAATTAAACCCAGAGGTTGTGATTCCTCAGGAGAGCGCAGCGGAACTTGCTGGTGTCTGTGGTATCTTTAATTTATGATCTCTCTCCTGGGTAAGGACTGGTTTCTCCATTAGCACCTCCCTTAAAGGTCACGCTCCGGGGTGGATATTTCTCCCTGACATTTGTCCACATTCAGCACACAGGGAGAAATTAAGTTTGCAGATATGACCTATGATAACATATCTGAAATAAAGCAAAACAAATCTGCCGGGAAATATTGCTGAGGAACTGCTTGAAATGTCAGTGTCAGTGAGATGAACAGTTGTCTTTTTACTGAATGTGCTGCTCTGCTGAAGTGTCCTCCTAGCAATTGTCAGTGTATAAAGTCTGTCCTGAAATCTGCCTTTGCCATTTACTGCCGAGAATGTCTGCACTCTTAAAAGCTTCTAGACCAACCACAGCATTCAGACTCAAATATATTTATTAAATATAAAGGAGTTAAATAATTAAATTTTCATTTTTTTATATTTATTATATATTTATTCGTTATCGATGAGCTATATATGACATATATTATATACGTATGATACATATGATTATATATGATATATATGATAAACCAAATTGCCCAATCAAAATTTATAAAGAAATGACATTTATTATGCGACCAAAATATCGGTCTCTGTAGGGTCTGATTACATTCCAGTTTTATACATAATAGCACGAATTACATACTTTATTTATAACAATATATGTATGACTTCGTTCTGTTGTATATATTTGATTATTGTTTATTATAATTTCATTTAATTCGTTTATATAATTGTATATTTGTATAGAAATAAATACATCCATAACATATAGAAGATATAAAAATATTTTTCTAGAGCATTTGTATGACACTTTTAGTCCTGTCCTGCGTAGTTGTGCAAAGAACCTGATGAGACATACTCAAGGCAAGATTACTTCATGTCTGTGGGTGCTTAAGAAATGAAATCTTGACTCTGCTGGAACAAGTGGGGACAATTCCCAGTGGATTTGTTGTCAGTATTTAAACCAGATGTGACCGATGCGTCCATCCAGTGGCACTGCTGGCACAGCCACCGTGACCCGTAGCCTACAAGCACCTTTCTGACACAAACTGGGTTAATATTACTTAAAAGCTGTAGCAGTGAGATGGAATTCCTCTGTCGTTGCTTCTTTTGGCCCGGGTTTGTGAAGTCGGTGGTGCTCCAGGGGCTGCCTGTGCTTCCCAGGGGCCCATGGCTGAGCGGGTGCTGGTGATCGGCAGCGGAGGCAGAGAACACGCCCTGGCCTGGAAGCTGGCCCAGTCCCCACACGTGAAACACGTGTTTGTGGCCCCGGGAAATGCAGGGACAGCTGACAATGGAAAAATCTCCAATTCAGGTAAAAAGGGCGGGTTCAAATCCTGGGCCGAGCAACCAGTGCTGCAGCAACTGAGACAAACCCACTGGGGAGGTAGCAGTTGCTCTTCTTTTACTGGTGCCACAAATGACTGAAGGCGCAGATTTATTTTTTATTGTGTGTTTTGTTTCTGGATTTCAGAGCTGCCTCCTAAAACTCCCTGCTCTATTTATTTTTAGCCTTGCTTCTTAAACTAGTGAGGCTCATATGAGACCGTATTTCTAAACCTCATCTCTTCCACTTTTGTGCTTGAATTCAGTGACCAATTCCAGTGAAATTTAACCCGGGAACAGAGGGCCCAAAGTTCTTAATTCTGAATAGAAACATCTCTGTGTCTGCCCAGGCTGCTCAGCTAAATTTAGCTACATCATCCAATGCTTTGAATAAATCTACTCAGCTGTTGAAATTGAGTTTCTTTCCAAACTTCAAGTTTTATTTTTCAAACTTGTTATTGTTGTGATAAACAGCTTTTAATAATATATCTTGATTACATGTGGCAAATAAATCAGTTAGGAGATGTGTATTAAAAAGAGTAGTGCAAATTGGAGTTGTTCCTTGTTCCTTTTGGACTCTGTTATTATCACATTGATGTTTCAATTTGCCCTTTGTGGGCTCTTTCATGATTTTAATCACACTTTTAGGGAGATGGAAAAAAGATATTCTCATCTCCTGTTCCTTTTTAGGCTTTACAGTGATCATTTAATTATCTTTCCTTTTCAGCTGTATTAGTGAGCAATCACACTATTGTTACCCAGTTCTGCAAAGATCATAACATTGGGCTTGTGTTAGTTGGCCCAGAAGCTCTTTTGGCAGCTGGTAAGTTAATCAAAGACTTAAATAAACCTAAGTTGACCAAAAAAAAAAGTGTAAAAACGAGATGAAAATATTATAATGTGATAAACATAATATAATAATATAATAATATCAAATAATATAATTAGGTTGACAGAAAAAATCGAATTCTGCTTTAAAATGGGGAGGGGAGGGTAACTGTGAGAGTGCTTAGTAACTAAAGAGCCTTAAAACTGCAGGCTGAGAAGGGTCGGTGGATATTCAGAACCTCGTTTTAAGGATGAATGAATTATCTGAGACAAAGGAAAGCCTAACAAAGGTGTGATGGGAATTTCCTTTTGTCAATGGCTCGATGTCCCCAAGGAGCCCCCTTGGTGTTCGTGCTATTTCTGTGATCAGGGATTGTTGATGACCTGAGGGCAGCAGGAGTTCGGTGCTTTGGGCCCTCTGCCAGGGCAGCCCAGCTGGCCTCCAACAGCAGCTCCAGCAAAGCCTTCCTGGATCGGCACGGGATCGCCACGGCCCGCTGGAAAGCCTTCAGCAACCCGCAGGAAGCCTGTAGGTTCATCATCAGGTAAATGTGCTGCCACTGGGGCTCCTCTGAGAGTCACTTGTGCCTGTGGCCTTCACTTAGGGCTCGGGAACTTCTCAGCTCTTGTTCTTCTCCAGAAGGTGCTGAATTAATGAGCTCTGTAATTAGAGACAGGTAATGAAGGTGCAGGTGTGGAGCTGCTGGAGCCCCTCTGCTCTGGAGCCAGGCTGGCAGAGCTGGGGGTGCTCAGCTGGGGAAGAGAAGGATCCAGGGAGAGCTCAGAGCCCCTTGCAGGGCCTAAAGGGGCTCCAGGAGAGCTGCAGAGGGACTGGGGACAAGGCCTGGAGGGCCAGGAGCCAGGGAATGGCTTTCCCGTGGCCGAGGGCAGGGCGGGGTG
>NW_008240021.1:599357-603870 GCF_000691975.1 Corvus brachyrhynchos | reverse complement strand
TGGACGGGCTTTA
The DNA here is from genome assembly GCF_000691975.1 of Corvus brachyrhynchos. NCBI lineage: Eukaryota > Metazoa > Chordata > Aves > Passeriformes > Corvidae > Corvus > Corvus brachyrhynchos. The sequence continues at coordinate 603,857 of NW_008240021.1, read as the reverse complement.
AGGTCCTTCCAACATACACATTCCATGATTCCATGATTCTGTGAACTGCAGCAGGTTGATTTTTCTGTTCTGAGATCCCAGCTCTTCTTTCTTTCCATCTGCTCCTTCAGGATGCTCGATAAGCCATTTAAAAGACAAAAAATTATAATGGAGAAAAATATTTCAATGAATCTTTCTGTTAATTAAGGGTTAATTATCATTTCTACCCAGACAGATACAGCAAAATGCTCTCTGATGGTGATTTGGAAGGTTCTGGTCAAATATTCATAACTAAAGAAAACGGTTCCATTTCTGTGCCTGTGGGTTGTGTTCCCAGGCTCCTTGTCTTTGCTGGCAAGTGTTCCGTGTGGGATAAACTCATGGAACCTGCAGGGTTCTTCTGATTAAAACCAACCTTTTCCCTGGTCTCGCTCTGTAACAATGTCCAGTTTGTGTTGCTGCCCCATGGAGACAAGGCCAACACCTTCTCTGCCTGTCAGTAAGCGCAAGGCTCCAAAGGGAAAACTGTCCCAGGTCTGCACAGCGAGATGGGGAGGAAGGGAGCCTGGTGTGAGCCTGCCTGGGTATAAACTGGGGGTGAGCTTTAACCTAATGGAAATCATAGTGTGGGAAGGAGAGGAAGGTGTTCTTTCAGGAAACAGGAAATCCGTGTGCAGAATCAGCCCTTCAAAAAATGTTTTGTTTGGCTGTTCACGAGCCAGACGGTGACTGGGTAAAGTTAAAATTCATTAATTAACATGGTGATGCTCTGTTCTTTTTTAATGTCTGGATTTAGTTTGTGTTTCAGACTAAGTGGGAAAATTCAGGAGGTAGAGTGGGATAAGATTTAACAGATCCTTTACGTGCCAGACCTGACTCAGCCTTAACCTCACAACCCCGAGTGTTTAATGGGATTGTGAGCTGTAATGTGGTGTTGTAAAACTACAAATCACCGAGGAGTTCAGCTTTCCAAGCCTATGGCAGGAATAAAATAACAGCCTGGGAAGAAACTGGGAGGTGTTAAAAGTTCAGTGACCTATCCAAGGATATCCATTGAGCTGGTGTCAGAACCAACAGCAGAATTCCTGCATTTCTTGTTCCCAGAGGGCTCCGGGTCCTTCACCTGCGGGACAGGACGGGCTAGCAGGGAATGTGTTTTCCTGATGGGTTATTCTTCAATCCCTTGGGGAAAAAAGGGAGGCTGTGGGAGGCATTCAGGAGCAAACTGCTGATTTCCCTGGATCCCCTGGATGCAGTAGGGATGCCTGACCCCCACTCTGCTTTCCTTAAAGCACTGACTTCCCTGCGCGAGTGGTGCGGGCGCGGGGTCCAGCGGCCAGGAAAGAAGTGACCATTGCAGCCAGCAAGGAGGAGGCCTGCAGAGCTGTCCAGGAGATTATGCAGGTGGAGAAATCCTTAATTAATCCCTGGCAATCCAAGTCTTGGTGTTCTGTACTCTGGGAGTTTGTAATTCTAGCTACAGGAGACAAGTGTTTTTGGGAGAAACTTGTTCATTCGACTCAGGAATTTCCCTGGGTCTCCTCAGATTCCTCCTGTGTGCCTCAGGCAGAGCCTGGAGGTTTTGTGACTGAACTCCTGTTCCAGCCTTGAGTCCCACTGCCCTGCCTCTCCAAATTTTAATTTTTCCTTGTCTCCCAGGCCTGATAAGGAGTATTTCAGTGTTGCCTTCTTAGGTCCAAATGAAATTCCATTGGCCTTCCCCACTGGCATTCCAGCAAGCTGGCACTTCCCACATACATTGATTTTTCTGTTAAAAGAAAATGAAGAGAGGATTTAGGCAGTGGATTCATGTCTGCTAAATGGGGATTTACTTTGTTTTGTTTTTTATAGGACAGAATGTTTGGAGAGATGGTTGTTATTGAAGAACTGCTCCAAGGGGAAGAACTTTCTGTATGTGATTGATGGTGTGATGTTGTGCTTTTACTCTTTGGCATTATTGCTGTGCTTCTGCAGACACACCCAAGTTTATTGTTTCAAATTTCAAATGGTTTTTTTTTTGTTTATTTGCACTTTGAGAAATATAAATATATTGCATATATATAACATGCAATCTAAGCCCTGTATCGTGCTAATCAATGCATATTGTTAGTAGATTTTTCTTCTACATTAACAATGATATTGCTTTTATGGTGATTATTTTAGGGGGGAAATGATTTTTTTTTTCCCTAAAGTGACCCAAAACATGTTTTTATGGACTTTGCCTTGGTAATTCTTGTTACATCAATAACTTTGTGCTAGTATTTAGTGCCTCTTTTAGACTATTCACATGCCAGAGGACTGGTGTGTGTCCATGCGACTGACAGGTCAAAATCGGATTCATCAAAAGGGAATTGTAATGAGAGCCACCATTTTTCTTGGTTATTTAAACATGAGAAAGAAACAATGATTCCCTCAGGCCGATGAGCTTGTAGCAGAAATAAATGGATTCTTTACTCAGAGGGTGGGCAGGCCCTGGCACAGGGTGCCCAGAGCAGCTGGGGCTGCCCCTGGATCCCTGGCAGTGCCCAAGGCCAGGCTGGACATTGGGGCTTGGAGCAGCCTGGCACAGTGGGAGGTGTCCCTGCCATGGCAGGGGTGGGACTGGATGGGCTTTAGTGTCCCTTGCAGTCTGGGCTTCTGCAATTCCTCCATTTCCCAGCAGAACTGAGCGTCAGCCTGTGCCCAGCAGTGCTGTCCCTTGGGCCAGGCCATTGCGGCCTCTTGTGGCCATTGTGGCTGCTGTCACCGCTGTCACCGCTGTGCCCGTGTCTCTCCCCGCAGTGCTCCTGTTTCACCGACGGTGTCACCGTGGCCTCCATGCCCCCGGCTCAGCCCCACAAGCGGCTGCTGGACGGGGACCAGGGCCCCAGCACTGCCGGGATGGGAGCCTATTGCCCCGTGCCTCAGGTACGGCCCCTGCTGCCCCCCAGCCTCTGCTCAGCACAGCCCCTTTAGGGCCCCCTCTGCTGCCATCCCGGTGTCTCCTGGAGTGGATTCCAAGGCTCAAACCTTAACAGTCATTCTTTGGAGTTTAATCAGCCCCTGTTCTCTGGAGCAGCTCTCCTTTACCTCTTCCCTTACTCCTAAACTTGGTGTTCCTCTGCTCCCATTCACATCACGTCAAAAACCCCTGCAGAATTCCCTGTGTGCCTGGGACCTTTGTGCTGTGAACATAACCTGGGGGTTCTTGTTGGTTCTTAAAGCACTGCTCTAAATAAGCTGCTCCAACACATCAGTGTGGGTTTGTCCAAGGACAGAAACACTCTGACTGCGTTCAGCCCAGGCTGCCAGTCCCAGACCTCCTTACAAACCACCCAAACCACCTCGGGAGGCAGAGGAGTGGAATTTCCATCCTCCAGGCAGCAGCACCCCGAGGGAAGGAGCAGGGTTGGGCTGGGACAGCAACAAAGAGCTCAGGCATCTGCTCACTCCAGGCCTCCCAGCAAGGCCAGCAGATGCCAGCACTGCCTCAGTGGGTTTGATTTGGTTGTCAGGTTCCCGAAGCTCTTCTAGAGCAAATCAGGGGTGCAATCCTCCAGCACGTCGTGGACAGCATGAGACAAGAAGGAGCAGCCTATGTAGGTGAGTGAGCACCTGAAAGCCAAGGTAAGCCCCTATCCAGGTCAGTTCCATTGTCAGAGGCTGCTTCTGAGTTCCAGATGCTATTTGTATAAAAACACCCAGCAGCAGCTCATTTTTCATGCAATGTTAAGCCTCACTCATTTGGTTCACAGCTCTTTGTTTGGGAGAGAACTTTGGTCTTTTCTCCTTAAAGCACAATGATTTTATTAAATATTTTTAAATAAAACAGATTTATTTGCAGTTCAGGGCATAACAGATACTTCAGTCCTGCTGTACTGCTCACTCCTACATACAACGATGTCCATTTTCTTCAGGTCTTTATCCAGAGGCTATTTTGGAAAAGGCAGGTGATGCCCACAGGTGTCACGTAATGCCAAGGGCTGCTGTTGGACTGAAGAGATCTCAGACCTCTAAGAGCTGGGATCCAACCCACATCTTTAGTTTCTGCTTTTTGGGGCCTTTTTTTACAATGCCTGAGTAAGAGTGGAGTGGGAGCTGAGTAAGAACGGAGTTGGGTGCAGGATGCCAGAGAACCTTTGCTTTGTGGGGTTTGAAATGTGGTGCCCTGTTCTCAGGTGGCTGCTTCTCACTTTTGCAGGTATTGAGGAATTATTATGACTTGCATCTAAGTGCTTGCAGGACCCTTGCTCCTAATGCCTTCTGATTTGCAGAAATGAATCCCAAACTCCAAAATGCTCTGTTTAATTTAAAGAAGTTCTTGAAAGAAAGAAAGAAATGTTTAAGTTCATTTGCTTGGCTGTGCTCTTTGTGTCCAGGTGTGCTACAAACAGGTTTGATGCTGACCAAAGAGGGGGTGAAGATTTTAAACTTTAAATGCCAGTTTGGGGATCCCCAGTGCCAGGTGAGTGAAACACACTGGAAAATTAAAGATGCTCCATTCTTTTACCTCTTACTGTTGTAGTTTATTTCTAGGGAAAG
>NW_008240021.1:598676-599345 GCF_000691975.1 Corvus brachyrhynchos | reverse complement strand
TTTCTGAGGTAACTTAAAATTTTGGCTCATCAGCTCCTGTGAATTATTAGTTAAAGGTTTTAAGTTAAAACACTGTCCCTCAGATTCTGTGGTTCTGGATAGAAGCAGAATGGGAGGGGCCTAAATTCATGTTCCTTCTACATAAGCTCACACCTTGTGTTTCTAAATTAATGACTGGTGCCAAAAGATGCTGCCAATGGAATGCTCACCCAGAGTTTCCAAATCTACTGGCTTGGCATACACAGGTTTTATTCCACCAATTGAATTTTCCCTAAGGTGAATTTCAGCAAGCCAGCAAAATAAAAGTTAACGTCCATCACTCTGAAAACTTTCTACAGGTAATTCTCCCTCTGCTTAAAAATGATTTTTATGAAGTGATTCAAGCAACAATTGATGGCAAACTCTGCAGCTCCATGCCAGCCTGGTCAGAGAACAGAACTGCTGTGTGTGTGGTCATGGCCAGCCCAGGATACCCAGGAGACTGTGACAAAGGCATGGAGGTAACAGGTAACTCTGGCAGGTTGTTCGCTATTTAATTACAGCCTAGTCCTTCCGTGGGTTTGGATCTCCCTCTGCTCCCAGAGGTCTGTACAGCTCCCCTGGATCCCCCTCTGAGCCTGCCTTGCTCCTTGCTCCTGGTCCTTGGGGCAGGAATGCTCCTCCCTGAGA
>NW_008240021.1:596476-598650 GCF_000691975.1 Corvus brachyrhynchos | reverse complement strand
GCGGCGGCTGCTGTGACAAGGAGGGGATGGGGAAGGATGGAACTGTGTCATCCTGCAGCAGCTGTGCCCCGGCCATGGGGAGCACTGGCACAGAGTGCCAGGAGCCTGAGGCAGTGCTGGCAGCACAGCCTGCCTTTCCTGCCTGGGGCCAGGAGGCCACGTGGACTCAGCCAGAGCCCGACCTGAGGGACAGGTGAGACCTGAGGGGCTGTGACCTTTGAAACAGGAGCGCTGCAGCCTCCTCCATCTGCCCTGGGATCACCAGAGTGGGGCACCTTCCTCACAGGGCCCCAGGGGCTGGGGAAGGTGGGCACAGGGATATTCGGTATTCACACAGGTATTCAATATTAACTTAGATACTAGATATAGGTGTTCAATATTCATATAGGTATTCAAGATTAACTTAGATATTAGATATAGGTGTTCAATATTAACTCAGATATTAGATATAGGTGTTCAATATTCATATAGGTATTCAATATTAACTTATATATTAGAGATAGATATTCAATATTCATATAGGTATTCAATATTAACTTAGATTTTAGAGCTAGATATTCAATATTCATATAGGTATTCAAGATTAACTTAGATTTTAGAGCTAGATATTCAATATTCATATAGGTATTCAAGATTAACTTAGATATTAGATATAGGTGGTCAATATTCATATAGGTATTCAATATTAACTTAGATTTTAGATATAGGTGGTCAATATTCATATAGGTATTCAAGATTAACTTAGATATTAGATATAGGTGTTCAATATTAACTCAGATATTAGATATAGGTGGTCAATATTCATATAGGTATTCAATATTAACTTAGATTTTAGACATAGATATTCAGGATTCATACAGGCATTCAACATTCATTTAGATATCAATATCCATTTGGGTATTGGATATATCAGAATCCCTTGAGTCCGTGGCAAGGAGAAAACTCTGCTTGGTTTTCATTTTCCCAGGTGGTGGCAGCAGTTCCTCCTCTTCCCTTATCCTCCCCTCCAAACAGGAATCTAAAAAAAACCCCAAAACCCTGAACAGTTTTGCTTCCCTGTGTCAGACCTGTGAGTGTTTGTGGGGTACCAGCTCCAGGTGTTTGTAGGGAATTGTGTTGAGTGGGCAGGAGGGAATAGTGGGGGAGTGCTGAGGTAACATCAGCATTGATGGTTTAATGTTAGGGAGAGGGGAGAATCCAGACAGGAAATGGCTGTGGATTGTGATTTCCTGTAGGAAAGCCCTGCACAAATTATTCCCAGTTCCCAGAGAGAGCACAGCTTTCCTGGCACAGGGTAGGGATATGTCCTGTGGTGGCTTCTGGATCCCTTATTTCTGTTCCTGTGTGATTTCTTTGTTTATGTTTGGGCTGCCCCAGATCCATGGACATGTAGGAGAGAGGCCAGAGGAGGCACGAGGATGAGCAGAGGGATGGAGCAGCTCTGCTGGGAGGAAAGGCTGCGAGAGCTGGGATTGTTCAGCCTGGAGAGGAGAAGCTTTGGGCTGAGCTCAGTGTGGCCTTGCAGGGCCTGAAGGAGCTGCAGGAAAGCTGGAGAGAGACAATTCCCAAGGCATGGAGGGCCAGGAGCCAGGGAATGGCTTCCCAGTGCCAGAGGGCAGGGCTGGATGGGAGATTGGGCAGGAATTGTTCCCTGGGAGGGTGGGCAGGCCCTGGCACAGGGTGCCCAGAGCAGCTGGGGCTGCCCCTGGATCCCTGGCAGTGCCCAAGGCCAGGCTGGACATTGGGGCTGGGAGCAGCCTGGCACAGTGGGAGGTGTCCCTGCCCATGGCAGGGGTGGCACTGGGTGGGCTTTAAGGTACTTTCCAGCCCAATCCAGTTTGGAATTTCATGACGTTTTACTGGATGGCTCAGAAGGGGATTCCTGGGGCCAGTGCAGTGGGTTGCCCTTCACTGGTGATGCTGTTTCTCAGAAGAAAGGAAGTTGGGAACCTTTATTCTTTTTCTCCCTTGCCTGATAAAAGGACTTCAATATTCAGTGTTTTATCCACACAAGGGACTGGAGCTGGGGAAGGATCTGGAAAAACCATCCTAGGAGGAGCACCTGAGGGAGATGAGGGGCTCAGCCTGGAGCAGAGGAGGCTCAGGGGGGACCTCACTGCTCCCCACAGCGCCCTGCCAGGAGGGGCAGTGAGGGGGGGTCGGGCTCTGCTGCC
>NW_008240021.1:586257-596442 GCF_000691975.1 Corvus brachyrhynchos | reverse complement strand
AATGGCACCAGGGGAGGCTCAGGGTGGAGATTGGAAACAATTTTTCCCTGCCAGAGTGGTGAGGCCTTGGGATGAGCTGCCCAGGGAGTGCTGGAGTCACTGTCTCTGGGAGTGCTCAGGAGGAGTCTGGATGTGGCCCTTGGGGACAGGCTTTGGGGTGCTGCTGGTGCTGCTGGGGTGGCACTGGGTGATCCTGAAGGGCTCTTCCCACCTTGATTCTGTGATTGTCAGCAGAGAATGTGATTCAAAATCCCCAGAGGATTCCTTTTGTTTTTGCAGGGCTTCTGCAAGCCAAGGAGTTGGGGCTGCAGGTGTTCCATGGGGGCACAGCGCTGAAGGATGGCAGGGTGGTGACCAGTGGTGGCAGAGTCCTGTCCGTCACTGCTGTCAAGCAGGACCTGATGGAAGCTCTGGGAGAAGCCAACAGGGGGGTGGCCACCATCCACTTCCAGGGGGCCACGTTCCGGAGGGACATCGGGCACCGGGGCCTGTTTTTTTGTACGTGAGCACGGGGCCAGCAGAGATGTTCCTTCCTGCCCCTCACATCTGGGCCATCTCTGATGGGTCACTGCTGCTGCCAGCACGTCCTTCCCTCCCCACAGGGCCCTGATGTACAAGGACAGACACGTGGGAGCTGTAACCAGGGACGCTTTGAGTCATCTGCCCCCAACATCAGCTGTGAAAGGCACCAGGGCAGGTAGGACTGGGAACAATCTGGGAGTCCCCTCAGAATATTGGTTCTTTTCTCCCTGAGAGGTGGGCAATGCTCTTGTGGCATTAAAACTGAGCTTGGGAAACTGGGCTGGGATCAGCACAAAGAAAGAAAATTCATTTCTTTCTTGTCACTCTCCTTATGGTTAATTAAGAAATGCCTGCCTTGCCATGGAGGTGATTGTGCTTCCTAGAGGTGCAGAATGGAGAGGAATATAATGGGAATACCATAAATAAATAAATAAATACAATATTAGTAATAGAAACCCTGCAGAGGAGCAGGCTCAGGGGGGACCTTGTGGCTCTGCACAAGTCCCTGACAGGAGGGGGCAGCCGGGGGGGGCGGGCTCTGCTGCCAGGGAACAGGGACAGGAGGAGAGGGAACGGCCTCAGGCTGGGCCAGGGGAGGGGCTGGGTGGAGGCCAGGAAAGGGAGGGCAGGCCTTGGGAATTTCCCCATGGAAAGGGAGCTCAGGCCTTGGGAAGAGCTGCCCAGGGAGGTTTGGAGTGCCCATCCCTGGAGGTGTCCCAGGAAGGGCTGGAGGTGGCACTCAGTGCTCTGGGCTGGGCACAAGGTGGGCATGGGGCACAGCTGGGCCTGGCTGGGCTGGGAGGGCTTTTCCAGCCTCAGGGATCCTGGCATTCTGTGATAATTTACAGTTCTTGTCTTGGTGAGAGTTTTTGGGTCTTTTTATTTCCCATAAATCCGATCCTTGCCATGTTTGTACTTGGCAGGAAGTCGATCAGAAGGAGGAGGCTTTGCTGCTTTCTTTGACCTGAAGGCATCTGGTTACGATGATCCCATCCTGGTGTCCCAGACCAAGAGCCTTGGACCCAAACTGCAGGTAATTGGCAGCCCCACTGCAGCAAAGCTGATGTCACCTGCCAGGGGTGTTTCAGTGCCACAGCCAGTCCCACCACCTGCACCCTCCTGAGCTCTACAAACACTCCTGAGTCCACTGCAATGGGCACCTGAACTTTGTAAATGGTAATTTGTGCAAGGTCCGGGCATGGTGTGTTGAGAATGTGGATATTTTGGGATGAAATGATAATAAACCAAGAATTTAGCTGAACACTTGAGGCACTAAGCCCCAGAATTTCTGCTATACAATAGAGGGTCCATTGGCTTTGAGAAAGATCTGTGTGGAGGAGCACAGGGAGGTGTTGAAATGAGAACTGGCAGACTCAGCCTAATAAATTACAGAGAGAAGGAGCACAGGTACCTCTGTCAGAGCACTGGGGAAAGGAAGGATGGAAAAAATAAACATTAAAGGGGAACAGAAGCCAAGAGATAAAGAATTTTAATTAGCCAAGAACACACAGGATAAGCTGAATTAGGAATTACATTTATGTACTGAATTAGAATAAATGGAGCCAGGGATATATCTATGTATCAAATCAGGATAAGCTGACCCGGGGATTTATTTATATATTAAATCAGGAGGTTTTCAGCCATCAGGAGAGTGGAGATCTGAAGCTCCTTTCACTGTCAAGCACAGCAATATCCCTTGTTTCAAATGGTTTCTGCCTTTAATGCCAGGATAACAAACAGCAGGAGACTGAGCAGAGTCATTCCAAAGGTCTTTTGCAGTCTTACATCCTGGGACATCTCTGAGCAGGAAAAAGTGATTGGTGCTGGCCCTTGTGAGTCTTTGTTCCAACTGCTTGGCACACAGACATTCCCAACTGTGTTTCCACAGACTGTTCCCAAGGTTCTTCCTTGGCCAAGGCAAAGCTGGCTGATGCCTGCTCGGATTGTTCCTGGAGCAGTGGGAGGGAGGTACTGTCGTGCAGCAAAGACCATGGGATGCCCATTTCCATAGCTCTCCTAAATCCAGCAGCCGGGGAAATCAATCAGGAATCCAAGCCCAGACTTTGTTTGGGTGCTGCTCCCTCATCATTTGGAATCCAGTGATATTTATCCACGTTTTCCCCTCGCCCATCCCTCTGTCCTGGGCTTTTCTGCACCTTTTCTGCACTGTGTCACTAAAAGGTACCTCCTTGAAAATTTATTCACTGATGATCTTCAAGGTCTTTTGCACCCTAAATAATTCTATGATTTCATAATTCTGTGATCTGTGTGCAATCTTTGTCCCTCTGCAGCCCCGTGAGCTGAGCAGGATGCTCCAGGGTATCCCTGAGAGCTGGAAATGTCAGCACTTTATGGAAGCCACAACACCAGGTTTCACTACTTGTGAAATGCAGACACCTTGAGGACTTCTTCTAAAACCAAATAGCAACTTCTCTGAGGGAACTGTTTGTGCTTTATTAAAGACCTTCCAGGGCCTAAAGGGGCTCCAGGAGAGCTGCAGAGGGACTGGGGACAAGGGCTGGAGGGCCAGGAGCCAGGGAATGGCTTCCCAGTGCCAGAGGGCAGGGCTGGATGGGAGATTGGGCAGGAATTGTTCCCTGGGAGGGTGGGCAGGCCCTGGCACAGGGTGCCCAGAGCAGCTGGGGCTGCCCCTGGATCCCTGGCAGTGCCCAAGGCCAGGCTGGACATTGGGGCTTGGAGCAGCCTGGCACAGTGGGAGGTGTCCCTGCCATGGCAGGGGTGGCACTGGGTGGGCTCTGAGGTCCCTTCCAACCCAAACCATTCCATGATTCCATGATGATATTCCAAACAGTAAACAAAAAAACCCACCCAAAATTACACTTTGTGGGTAGCTGTAGCTGGAATTTGAACTAACGTTCCAAGATAAAGGCAAAATAGATTTTTCTGGTTTTTTTCCCTGGTCTGTAAGAAAATGAGCTATTTTCTCTTCCTTTAAACCAGGTAATGCACCAGGTTCTGTCCTCCATGAAAGTCCTGTAGTGATTCCTTTCAGAGAAAAGGTTTCTGCTGATTTCAGTGATTACTAACTGAGTTCTGCCTGTTTCTCATTCCCACCATGTTTTGCAGGTTGCCCAGGTCTGTAAAAGACACGACACCATCGGGCAGGACCTGGTGGCCCTGTGTGTCAACGACCTCCTGGCTCAGGGAGCTGAGCCCCTCTTCTTCCTCAGCCATTTGGCCTGTGGCAAACTCGATGCTGAAGTGATGGAAACAATAAAAGAAGGAATAGCTGAGGCTTGCAGGAGTGCAGGGTGTGCTTTCCTGGGTATGGACACTCCTCTCCTCTGGGATTTGAAGGTTCTGATGTTGAATTTATCACCAGAGAAATGGACTTGAGAGGCAGAGGCAGAATGTGGCCCTGGAATTCTTGGTTTCTGTTTGGTGGAAAAAACAGTTGAGAATTTGTGCTTAAATTCTTCCTTGTCTGTAAAATGGGTCAGCACAGGAAGAAGGGGTTTAGTATTTGTGCATTTGGATCCTTGTTCTTCCTTCTTTATCCCTGAACAAAGGAGAACAGAGCTGGCAGCCTGACACTCTTCAACGTTAATGTTTTCTTCCATCCTCTACACTCAGTCCTAGCAGGGAGGTGCCACATGAGTACCAGAAATAATAATCATAAAAACGCTTCTTCTTTCATGAAGCTTTGGTTTGTTGGAGTCTTGAGGTGAAGTAAGAAACCAAGAAGGATTTTAAAAAGAGATCTGAAAGTTCTTAGGCTGCGTGTCCCTGCATAAGCTGTTCACTTTAGAAGATGCCATAAATTTAAAATTGTGTTACAATAATGGCTTTGAGCTGGGGGAGGGCAGGGCTGGATGGGAGATTGGGCAGGAATTGTTCCCTGGGAGGGTGGGCAGGCCCTGGCACAGGGTGCCCAGAGCAGCTGGGGCTGCCCCTGGATCCCTGGCAGTGCCCAAGGCCAGGCTGGACATTGGGGCTTGGAGCAGCCTGGCACAGTGGGAGGTGTCCCTGCCATGGCAGGGGTGGGAATGGGATGGGCTTTAAGGTCCCTTCCAACCCAAACCATCCTGGCATTCTGTGACTAAAATGAACACCAACCCCACTGCAGGAGGTGCTGACCCCTCTCTCCCCCGTAGGTGGGGAGGTGACAGAAGTGGCGGCCCCGTGTCCCTCTGGGCACTGTGACCTGGCCGGGTTCGTGGTGGGAGCGGTGGAGCGAGGCCAGCGGCTGCTGGGGCTGCAGAGGGCTGACGAGGGCGATGTGCTGCTCGGCCTGGGCTCTCCCGGCATCCCCGGCCGCGGCTTCGGCGTCGTGCGCAAGATCCTCCTGGCGTCCTCCCTGCACTGCTCCTCGCCAGCCCCGGGCAGCTGCGGGGACACCACTCTGGGTGTGGTATCCTTCTTCCCAAGGGATTTGCATGGCCAGGGGCTGCCAAGGGCTGTGCCCATCAGCCTGGGTTAATTGGTCTTTTGGGCAGGGCTGGTGTCCACTGCTCTGGGAGAGTGGGCAGCACTTCTGCCTCCTTCCCAAGGCCTGCTACAAGGACTGGGAGAGAACCTGTTCAGGGAAGCATTCCCACAAAACACCCCACCTTTGAGACAAATTCATTGAATTCAGCCTGGAGAAGGGAAGGCTCCAGGGAAACCTCAGAGCTCCTTGCAGGGCCCAAAGGGGCTCCAAGAGACCTGGAGAGGGACTTGGGAATAGGGGATGGAGGGACAGGACCAAGAGTAATGGGTACAAACTGAAAGAGGGAGAATTTAGGCTGGATATTGGGCAGGAATTGTTCCCTGGGAGGGTGGGCAGGCCCTGGCACAGGGTGCCCAGAGCAGCTGGGGCTGCCCCTGGATCCCTGGCAGTGCCCAAGGCCAGGCTGGACATTGGGGCTTGGAGCAGCCTGGGACAGTGGGAGGTGTCCCTGCCATGGCAGGGGTGGCACTGGATGGGCTTTGGGGTCCCTCCCAACCCATTCTGGGATTTTTTGATTCTAAACCTCTCAAGAGGTTTTAAACAGAAGCACTGAGCTGACACTGTTGTTTGCAGGAGATGTTTTGCTGACCCCAGGGAAGATGTTCAGCCCAGCTCTGCTGCCCGTCCTTCGCTCGGGGCACGTGAAGGGCTTTGCCCCCACAGCTGAGGGGCTCCTGGGGGGCATCTCCAGGGTCCTTCCCGAGCACGTCAGCGCCGTCCTGGGTAAGTGCCTGAGGGCTTCCTGTGTGACAAAGCTCAGGCACAGCACGGCCTTGGCCTTTCAGCTTCAGCTGTGGAATCCTCAGAAGTGTCCCTGCAGACCTGGAGACTGAACGGCCCCAAGTGGTGCTTTCCAAGGGGCTGCCAAAACCATTCCTGTTCCAAGCCATGAGCAGCACTCTTCACAGAAAAAGGGAAATTCCAGAGGAGTTTAAGGGCAGCACAACTCTGGTCAAGATGTTTTGTATGGAGAGGTGTCATGAGGAGCACACAGTCTTCTCCAACACCTTTTGTCCTAAACAGTGAGGCTTGGTGGGAGGATTAATTTGCATGGTTTGCTCCACATACACACATTTAATGCACTTTCTTGGTAGCTTCCCCACAACATCTGACATCTGTGAGTAAGGGAGAACTTTTTTCTGATGAAGCCAAAATTGGGCAAAGAATTCAGAAATTCGAAATAGTAAAGAAAACCATGTTCATGTGAGTCTAAAAATAGAGTGGGGATGGGAAGGGGAGAAGGGGGGAAGGAAGGGGGGTGTGTGTGTGTGTTGGGCTGTATTTCTCTAGAATGAAATTGGAAAGGAAAGAAGGAAATTTCCAAGGCCAGGTTGGACAGGGTTTGGAGTAACCTGGGATAGTGGAAGGTGTCCCTGCCCATGGCAGAGAGTGGATTGAGATGGGCTTTAAGGTCCCTTCCAACCCAAACCATTCAGGTTGGACACCAGGAGCAATTTCTTCATGGAAAGGGAGGTCAGGCCTTGGAAAGAGCTGCCCAGGGAGGTTTGGAGTGCCCATCCCTGGAGGTGTCCCAGGAAGGGCTGGAGGTGGCACTCAGTGCTCTGGGCTGGGGACAAGGTGGGCATCGGGCACAGCTGGGCCTGGCTGGGCTGGGAGGGCTTTTCCAGCCTCAGGGACTCTGGGATTTTGTAACAGCAAGAACTGGGTTCTATCAGCTCTTGTAACACACCACTGTCACTGCAGATAATAAATAAAAAGTAATAACAAACATTTGTGCTGCCCACACACAAATTTCAAACTTTTCCAGATGCTCTCAGCTGGAAGATCCCTGAAATCTTTTGCTGGCTCTACAAGGAGGGGAACCTCTCTGCAGAGGAGATGGCTCAGACCTTTCCTTGTGGGATCGGGGCCGTCTTGGTTGTGCAGAAGGACCTGGCCCAGCACGTTCTCCAGGACATCCAGAGGCAGCAGGAGGCCTGGCTGATTGGGAAGGTGGTTGCCCCTTGTCACACAGGTGAGCAGGTGTCCTCGTGGGACTGAACAGACTCCCTGTTCCTGTTGTGCAGTTCACACCATTTCCCTGTTGTTTCACTAGGCTGGAGGCTACTGGACACCTCCACATCAACGTTTCAGGACTAAATAAATGAGCAGTGAGTTCTTGTTTCAGGGTGGCAGCACCTGGATAACCTCTTCCCCCTCCCTGAGGTTTCAGGATATTCCTGTGCTGACTGTCCCAAACATCAGTGGATATTTTACCACACTCATGGAGATCAACTCCCCTCCTGTCCAGTCCCTCCCCAGCTCCCACAGATCCATGTGAAGGTTGAGGGTAGGCCACAGCTTTGTACAGTCATGTGTGATGATGGTCAGTCTGAATCCTGGTGTGTCACTGATGGACATCCAGCAGGACATGAACCAAAATCCCTCTGGAAACCCAACAGTTTGGGCAGCCAAAATGTCACCTCAGCTCCATCAGCACCGTTTTTAGTGTCCTCTTGCAACATGAGAGGTATAAAAGATGGGACTAATCCTTGAGAAGGCCTCTGTGAACAACTCTGTGAGTGGGTAACACAAGAGATGAGCACAACTCCTGCAGGTTGGGGTGTTCCAGCAGGGAATCCCTTTGGAGCTCCATCACTGCTGACATAAATTCATTGCTGATGCATTTTCCTGTCATTGAAACATTATTAATGAACTATACGAAGTCAGTTTAGAAGGAAAGGTAAAATCTAACACTTTCCTCATGTGTTTGGAACAGGTTCTCACATTGAAGTGGAGAATCTTGCAGAGGCCCTGCAGCTGAGCAGCCCCCAGCAGCTGCTGAACGACACCACTGCCGAGAGCCAGCCCCAGCCCAGGAAGAGAAAGGTGAAAGTGGCAGTTCTTGTCTCTGGAATAGGTGAGCTGTCACTTGTCCTGGCACAGAGAATGTCCTTACACAGGAGAGGCTGGATTCAGGTGTGTCCACCTGGCCTTTCTTTCAGTAGAGTCCCTGGACCTTCAAAGTCCAGGGTATCACTCTGACTGCAAGTCAAGGGGTTATGTTGCATTGCTTAAAACCTGAGCTTTATCAGTGTCCCCACCCCTCAGTCCTGATTGTGGACCAGCAGATCCTTGTTAGAGCAGCAGCTGAGAGCCCCTCCCAGGGCCGTGGGTGCTCATCTGTCCCCCAACCTTTGCTCTCTCCCTGCTGGAGGCACGACCCTGCCTGCGCTCATCAGCTCTGCCAGGGAGCCGGGCAGCTGTGCCCAGCTGGTCCTGGTCATCTCCAACAAATCTGGAGTGGAGGAGCTACGGAGTGCAGCCCGGGCTGGAATTCCCACCAGGGTAAGGACACATTCCCTTCTCCTTTTTATTCCCTGCTGCTGAGCCCGTGGATGGTCAGGAAATGCTTGCTGAGCACTGAGGTTTCACTTCAGTGTGAAGTTTTCCCCGTGGATGGAGCACAGAGCTGGAAGGAGAGGCAGAGCTGGGAGTCCCCACTGGGCTCTGGGAGCCTTTCCCAGCTCAGCAGTGAGTGCTACATCCCAGGGAAGGGATTTAAATGGATGGTTTGGGTCTGAGACTGCAGTCCACGAGCCTCAAGCTTTGGCTGAAATTAGTCAAACTTCAGGTTCTGCAAAGCACAGAAATGTGTTGTCTCCTGGATTTACCCCTCCTTAGAATCACAGAATCCCAGAAGGGATTGGGTTGGGAGGGACCTTGAAGCCTACCCAGGGCCCCCCCTGCCATGGCAGGGACACCTCCCACTGTCCCAGGCTGCTCCAAGCCCCAATGTCCAGCCTGGCCTTGGGCACTGCCAGGGATCCAGGGGCAGCCCCAGCTGCTCTGGGCACCCTGTGCCAGGGCCTGCCCACCCTCCCAGGGAACAATTCCTGCCCAATCTCCCATCCAGCCCTGCCCTCTGGCACTGGGAAGCCATTCCCTGGCTCCTGGCCCTCCATGCCTTGTCCCCAGTCCCTCTGCAGCTCTCCTGGAGCCCCTTTAGGCCCTGGAAGGGGCTCTCAGGTCTCCCAAAGCCTTCTCTTCTCCAGGATGAAAACCTGTGTCTCACATTGTGCCCAGTCCCTTTCAGTGACATCACACAAGTCTTTTCTTCTGCCTGTGGGCCACAGAGCAGCTCCTTGGGAGAGGAATTTGTCCTGGTTTGTTCCATAAAATCCCCTGGCAAGGACCATCAGCACTGTCTGAGAACACTCCATGACTTGGGATGGCAAATGCAGGAACTCCCCCTTCTGCCATCGAGTGGGTTTGAGCAGCTGTTTTTACAGCTGTGCACAGATGGGAATAAACCCTGCTAGAGGCTGGGCCTGCCAGGGGAGGGGTCAGCAGCTTCTTCAGCCCCTGAGCTGGATTCACGTGACATTTTTCTGACTCATTGTTAAAAAAAAAAGTGATCTCAAACTTCAGTCACACTTTCACAGAGACTTTGTGAGCCCCTTGTTTGAAGGCCCTCAGGAGAGTCAGGAATCAGCACTCACCTGGGGGCTGAGAATGAGAGGTGGGGTAGAAATAAAGGAGCTCCTCCTCCTCTCACCCAGAGGGTCTGGCCAGTTGACTCCACCACCTCCCCGGGCAACTCATTCCAATGCCTGACCACTCTTAAAAGGGAAAAATGATTTCTAATCTCCAATCTGAACCTCCCCTTGTGCAATTTAGAGCCATTTCCTCTCGCCCTTTCACTTGGGACATGGCAGAAAACACTGACCCCACCTGACTACACCTTCCTTTCAAATCACAGAGTGGACTGGATTGAATCCAGTTTGTTTCTCTTTGTTGCCCAAGCAGCTGCTCTCAATCCCACTGAGTTGTTTCCTTGAGGTGGCTTTTGTTTCACTGTTCCAGGTGATTGATCACAAACTGTACGGGAGCCGCTCGGAATTCGACAGCACCATTGACCGAGTCCTGGAGGAATTCTCTGTGGAGCTGATTTGTCTGTCAGGATTCATGAGGGTTTTGTCCAGCCCTTTTCTCCGAAAATGGAAAGGTAAGGAATGAAATGTAAAAGAGAAACCAAACCAGGGGTGGTTGGTCTCCCCAGGATTCCACTGTCAGAGCTCTTTGTCCTTTGGTTGAATCCCTCAGCCCTGCTGGCACTGCTGCCCTGTGCTCCCATTTCCTCTGCAGTGGGACTGTGTTGGGATTCTGCCTGAGGATTGCCAGAGGAGCCCCTTCTGCTGACTCAGCAGTGAGAGAGGGGCGAAATGGGGGTGTGGGGTGGGTCTGTGCCTTGCCCAGGGACGGAGTTTGAT
>NW_008240021.1:582871-586223 GCF_000691975.1 Corvus brachyrhynchos | reverse complement strand
CCTCCTGCTGTTCCCACACAGAGAAAAATGGGAGAGAGGTGGATTCCTCCATTCCCCTCCCTCCTGTGGTGCCCTGCACACCCTGACACAGCTCCATGTGTGCCCCAAGTGAGCGAGGGGTGAGCAGTGAGTGAGTGCCAGCTCCTGAGGCCTTGCTCAGGAGTGACAGGCTCCTTTGGGAATGCTGCTGCACCTGTGCTCCTGGAAGAGCAGAATTCCCTCACATCAGAGCAGCGCTGCTCAGGGCTTCGAGTGATGATCTAATCTCATTTTATTTTTAAGGAAATTCAGTTCAGATTATCAATTTCTTTTTCTCCTCTCACACTGATGCCCAGGGAAAATTTTGAATGCTTCTCCATCACTTTTCCCACGCATCAAGGATGGAAATGCCCATCAGGAGCCCCTGGAAAGTGGATTCAAAGTCTCAGGCTGCACTGTGCATTTCGTCCTGGTGAGTGGCCTCAGAACTGGGAAGTTAGGAAAATTTGGAAGTTAGGAATTTGCTTTTTTTCTTTTCCTTCTGAGGGCAGAAACAGGCAGAGGTAACAGGAATGAATGGGAATCTTGGTATTGTTACCAGTAAAACCCAGGAAGATTTGGGGTTGCATTTGGGCTTGCTTGAGGTCCCGCCTTCTTCCCTTGCATTTTGGGGCGGTTTATTCCCATTTCTCCTCCTCCCAGAATGTGCCAGCCCCGCTCTCCTCCCGCGGTGCCCCTGAGCTCTTGGAGCTGTCCCTCATGGAGGCGTCCCCTCTCTGGCTGTCCCTCGAGCCCCCTGCCCTCCCCCGGCCCTGTGCTCCACCCACAGCGCCCAGAGCCGTCCCGAGCCGTTCCCCTGAGCCCCTCGGTCCCCCCGCAGGAGGAGCCGGGCGCCAGGGCCGTGATCCACCGGGAGCCGGTGCCGCCGCGGCCGGGGGACACGGAGGCCGCGCTGGCGGAGCGGCTGCGGGAGGCCGAGCTCAGGGCCTTCCCCCTGGGCCTGCAGCTCGTGGCCAGCGGCGCCGTGCGGCTCGGAGCCCGTGGGGCAACCTGCTGGAGGCGGGAGAGCCAAAGGCTGAGCCCTCAAGAGGAGCAGGGACACGGCTCGTCCTCGGCCGCGGCTCCGGAGCCTCTGGAACACGGGGGGCTGTGGGCAGGTCCTTGAGGGGCTGCGGCGCTGCTCATCTTCCCTCCTTCCTCCCTCCTTCCTCCCTCCTTCCTCCCCCTCCCTCCTCCTCCCTGTGCTTCTCTTTGATGTCTCAGTATCCCAAGTTTCCCTTCCCGTCCTTTTCCCTGAGCTCACAGCTTTTGTTACAGCCCTTTGGAAAAATCATGGTGGGAGCCAGGCTGGCTTTTCAGATTTGGAATTGCTTTGTTCTGGTTTTGAACCTGGAAAGGAGAAAATGTGTTACAAGGAGGGGGCTCGAGCTGTAAAACTGGTCTGGTGCTTCCGAGGGGAATTCATTCTTCCAAGGGATCCATTTCTGTGGCAGAGCACTGGGAGCTTCCCAGAGCAACCCCAACCAGGACCTGCTGCTGCAAGAGTGGGACAACAAAGTCCTGGAGCTGCTGGAGAGAGTCCAGAGAGCCCCCGGAGCTGCTCCAGAGCTGGAGCCCCTCTGCTCTGGAGCCACCTGGCAGAGCTGAGGGTGCTCACCTGGAGGAGAAAAGGCTCCAGGGAGAGCTCAGAGCCCCTTGCAGGGCCTAAAGGGGCTCCAGGAGAGCTGGAGAGGGACTGGGGACAAGGCATGGAGGGCCAGGAGCCAGGGAATGGCTTCCCAGTGCCAGAGGGCTAAATATCTGGAAAAAATTCTTCCCTGTGAGGGTGGGCAGGCCCTGGCACAGTGTGCCCAGAGCAGCTGGGGCTGCCCCTGGATCCCTGGCAGTGCCCAAGGCCAGGCTGGACATTGGGGCTGGGAGCAGCCTGGGCCAGTGGGAGGGGTCCCTGCCATGGCAGGGGTGGCACTGGGTGGGCTTTGAGGTCCCTCCCAACCCAAACTCGTGTGACTCTGTGAAATCCCATTTCACATCAGCCTCACATGACAAAATATCAGAGTCTGGACCAAAGTACCTCTGATGGAGTGGGATGTTGGGTTTGGGACAGATCTCCCTCTGTTGGCCTCTCTGGCAGTGATCCAACTGCTCTGATCAATAATGTGATATTGAGTCCCTGCACAGGCACTGATTTCACCCCTCCAAGTCTTTATTTCCTCTGCCTTCCCTGGCTGGAGCTGTGTGACCTCCCCCCTGCCCCACACTGTGTACAGCCCCTTTCCTCCTCCCCCCAGAGCCCTGGGAAAGCAATTCCAAGAAAATAGCTGTAGATTGAATTTTTTTTAAACTTTATTAGGCTTTATTTCAAATCCCAAAGGAGGTTATGCCAACATGGGAGTACCATCAGAACATCAGAGCCCAGAATAAAATCAGCTTTCTCTGTGTTAAAGGGGACCTCTAAACCACCTCATCTGCTTCCTGTGTGGGAAACCTGATCCTTTTAGTAAGAACAGTCAAAGGTTTCATAACTACACCAAAATATTAAAAGAAAACCACAAGTGTTGAGCTGCACAAAAACCCCAATTGTTTTCCAAATGTTCATAATTCCTGGGTGTCCCTCAGTGTTATTCCAGGTGAAAACACTGTTCCAAGAATAAAGGCACTTCAGAATTCCTGAGGAATGCTTCACAAGCCAAGGACGTGTTTTGTGTCAGGTCTTTCTGCTCACGTAAAAAAATAAAAACCCAAATCTGAGGGGAATTCATGGGAATGCTGAGGGAAAAAGGGGCAGCAGACACTGAATCCTGCCGGCATCTGATGAACAGCAGGTTTCAGGGTTGGAAATGCCAGGGTGTGTGAGGGGTCTGGGCCAGACAAGATCTACCACCATCAAAGCAGGAAGCAAATGGAAAAAAAATCCAATAATTGGTGTTGTGGGAGGCCAGTTTGTCCTGGTTTGATGAGGTTTTCAGAGTGGAGGATTCTGCCTTTGTCTGTCTCTTCCATTGTAGTTTCCCTCAGCAACACTGCCCAGCACAAGGAGGGTCCCCATTCCAGGCTGAGGCTCTGACAGGGAACAGCCCTGATGGCCTCGAGTCCATCCCGGGGCTGCTCAGGTTCTCTGGCAGCACCTGGCTGGATTTGTGTTGTTGGGGAAGCGATGGAGAACCGAAATGTTGGCCAAGGAAGTGATTCAAATTAGGAAGCACTTACAGGAGCCAGTGCTGCACCCTCTGGGAACGGCCCCACAATTCCCACTGGTGGCTTTGCCGGGATTTGAATCTTTAACCCTGTGAGCGAGAGCAGGACAAGGCAGGTGGAGGGAGCAGCCTGTGCCCGGCCTGTGCCCGGACTGTGCGCGCGCCGGCTGCACCGGGCA
>NW_008240021.1:580306-582807 GCF_000691975.1 Corvus brachyrhynchos | reverse complement strand
ACGAGCTGCAGGGCGGCGGGGAAGGCCCTGTGCTCGGCCTCCTTCACCCGCTCCGCCAGCGTGGCCTCCGTGTCCCCCACCTTCACCGGCACCGCCTCCTGGAAGATGATGGCCCCGGCATCCACCTCCTCCTGCAACGGCAACAAACAGAGGTGGGGGTGGCACAGCAGGGAAGGGCCCCCGGCATGCCTCGGGGATCGTGGGGTTACAGGGAACTGGGATTTGGGCTGGTGGGAGGCGGCAGAGCAGCTGCTGGGACTGACCTTGGCCTGGGAAGGGTGCAGAGGAAAAGAGGAGGGAGGCAGAACACCAGGGAGCAGCAATCCTGCTCCAAAAACCCCGTTAGCCAGGGGCAGGAGGGGCTGGGCTGGGCAGCACGAGGACATTCAGTCCAGAGGGGGAGTGAGCCCAGGCCTGGCACAGAGCCGGGCCAGGGATCCAGCAGATCTTCCCTGGCACCTTGCTGGGGCAGCTTCTCAGGAGCTGCCGCAGAGAAACCCCAAGTCATGGCATAGAAAGAAGAATTAAGTTTTCCCTTCTATCTGGAAAAATAATTCCACTCTCTTTTTCCAAGAGAAAGCAAAAATCCTGAAGACAGATTCCAGCAGCAGAGGGAGAGGGGAGCCAGAGGAGAGGAGACCTTTGAACCCTGAGAAGTGACCAAAAGGGAACCAATGATCCCTGGCCTGATAAAAATGTGGCTCTAAAGCTGAGAGATCTGTGCCCTTTCTGTGCTCGGGGTCTGACCAACATAAATTGTCAGGTTTTTCTCTGTTCCCACAAACACTGGATCACTCCTTAACAAATCCTGTGCCATTTCCAGTGGGTTTTTTTTGTTGTTGTTGTTTTGTTTGTTTGTTTCTATTTTTCCTTTTTCTTAAAAGCCAGAAACAAGGCAGGTTGTAGGGTAAACTCCAGGAAGCTGGGGCTGTATTTGATAAAGACTTTGGCTTAGCCAAGGCCTTACTTGAACTATTCCCCCACTCCAATTGGTGGAAGGCAGCAGTGGGAAGAAGTTCCCTTAGGGAAAGCTTAAACTCCTGGACAGATGATTCATTTCCATTCCTTCTCCAGAGTCAGCAAGGTAAAGCACTGCATTGTCACAATAAAATCTCTATCATTTCTAGAGACAAGGTTCTGAGTGCACAAAGGAGGGCAGGTGATCAAACACGAGGGTTCAAGGGCATCCCCAGCAGACTCTGAGGTGAAAATGTTCAAGGGGAAGCATTGCAGAGAGCCAGGGAGGTGGGAATGTTAACCCTGGAGGGTCACAGAGCTGCAGGAGGGGCAGCAGGTACTCACAGCCACGAAGTGCACGGTGCAGCCCGTGACCCTGACCCCGGCCTGCAGCACCAGCTTGTGCGCGTTCGCTCCCTTGAAGGACGGCAGCAGGGACGGGTGGATGTTCAGGATTTTCCCTGGGAAAGCACAAGGGAGGTTATTGGCTTTCAGCACTGACCAGGCTGTTCATGTCCCATAACCAGCAGAGGAGCAAAACCATTTGTGAATAAGATTTTTCACAAGTTTTGAAGACACCGGCAGCCAGCCCCAAGTGCTGCAGTGTCTGAAACACCAGAGACTGCAGCTACAATTGATGGCAAACACATTTCCCCAGGGATTAATAATGACTGATTGGCTGATGGAGCTGTCCCTTCCCTCAGCACCTTGTCTTTTTTAGATCACAGAATCCCAGGATCCCTGAGGCTGGAAAAGCCCTCCCGGCCCAGCCAGGTCCAGCTGTGCCCGATGCCCACCTTGTCCCCAGCCCAGAGCACTGAGTGCCACCTCCAGCCCTTCCTGGGACACGTCCAGGGATGGGCACTCCAAACCTCCCTGGGCAGCTCTTCCCAAGGCCTGAGCTCCCTTTCCATGAGGAAATTGCTGCTGTCCACCCTGAGCCTCCCCTTTAGGCCCAGCCTGAGGCCGTTCCCTCTCCTCCTGTCCCTGTTCCCTGGCAGCAGAGCCCGACCCCCCCGGCTGCCCCCTCCTGTCAGGGACTTGTGCAGAGCCACAAGGTCCCCCCTGAGCCTGCTCCTCTGCAGGGTTTCTATTACTATTATTTTATTTAGGCAGTTCTGTTATTTCCATTCTACTCTCCTCTGTTCCTGGCAGCACCTCGGGGACCCCCTGCCCTCCCCTGCACTGGAGAGCCGGGTAAGTTACAGGAGGCAAATGTCCCCCCTGACCTCCAGCAATGCCTCAGATACACTTTGTATCTCAACAAAATCCTTCTTGAGAATCAGCATCTCCCTCCCTGCTGCTTGAGCCCAAAAGGTATCGGGGACAGTGGGCTGGAAACGCCACTCTGCTCTTCTGCCTCCATTTCCCATCAGAATGGGATGTGGCTTCCTGTCTGCTTGGGTTTGTTTGGTTCTGTTTTAACCTGTCCTTTGTTAATTCCTAATGAACACTTCAGGGCTGTGAAAGCAAGAAAGAGTTTCACAGCTCACTTCATACTCTGTGTCCTTGTCACTGTGAGAAAAGGAAAAAGGAGCAGCTTT
>NW_008240021.1:560418-580240 GCF_000691975.1 Corvus brachyrhynchos | reverse complement strand
CAGAGCTCAGGCATGGCCAGGGCAGGGTCCTGTGGCTGGCCCAGCTCCCTGAGCTGAGCTCAATGTCTGAGCTCACATCCCACAGTCCCAGCTGAGGTTTTCAAGCTCAATTCAGTTCTGGACATTTAAAAAATGAGTTTAACCCTCCTGTCCTTTTCTCTCACACCAGTCATGCAGGTAAAGCAAATCCTGCACTGTGCAGGGCAATGATCAGTGCTCTGTCCCTAAATCAGAAGGCACTAAAATCCTGTATTTGCTCAAGATTCTGCACTAGAGAAAGTTCTTTTCTACCCTCTACAGAGATTCTCTGCTCCAAACCCATCCCCTGGAGTGAGGGATCCTGTCTCCTCCTGACAGCTGCCCACAGCACAGGCATTTACATCTCCAGACCCTGAATGGAGACAAACAAAACCCATTCACCTGACTGGCTCCACCTGACAGCTTCAGAACCACAGCAAGGCCACTCAGGAGTGCCTGCTTTGCTCCACTGATTTTAAAGAGAGCTTTGAAAAGCAGTTCAGGTGTGAAGTGCCCCAGAGACACCCAGGGGAACACAAAAGTCACCAAGTGAGCAGTGAAAGCTGCAAGGTACAGACTGACCAGGCTGTGCCTGCTCTGGGCAGGTTTAGGTAAGCCTGGTCCCAGAGCAGAGCAGACAGCAGCTGCTCCATGTGTTCAGGACTCCCTGGGAAGCACAGAAGGAGAGAAAAGTAACAGCTGGAGGAGGCAGAGAAGCCCTGAAGGTGTCACCAGCCTCTCAGGGATCTGGAAAACTGTAAAAGATGAGCAGAGTGTGAACATTCTGGGCAAGCACAGCCTGGATCTGCCTGTGGAACACCCCACCCATGGGCTCAAGCAGCTCCTGATGTGTGGCCTGGGACTGGCCAGGGCTTGGTACCCAAAACTGCAAAATGCTGCCCAGTCTGGTGGTTTCACAAGGATGCAGAGCAGCTCCTGTTTCAGGGGAAGGAATTCTCAGTGGCTGGGTGCTTTCCTCTCCCCAGCCAACACCTGCCCTGCATCTCCTCTCTGCAGAGACCCAAAGTCTTCACAGCCTTATTTTAAATATTTTCTAAGAAATCAAAGACTACCAGACCTGTGTTTGCCCCAGGCTTCCTTCAACCTCTGCACAAGGGATGGAGGGAAGGGGGAAATGGTGCCTTTCCCTCTCTTCCTTACGAAATGGGAAGAGTCTCATTTCACAGAATCACAGGATGGGCTGGGCTGGAAGGAGACCTTGAAGGTCATCTCATTTCCTGCAAACCCAGAATTCATCTGGTGCCATCTCTCTTTTCCCTCGTGACAACCTCTGAAATGCCTTTGTGTCCATGCACACCCCTCAGCCGTGCTCACCTTCCCATTTCTTGACAAAAGGGCCCGAGAGGATCCTCATGAAGCCTGCCAGGCAGATCAGCTCCACGGAGAACTCCTCCAGGACTTTGTCCATGGCGCTGTCGAACTCCGTGCGGCTCTGGTACCTCGTGTGCTCAATCACCTGGGGCAGCCCAAACCACAAGGAATATGGATGTGGTGGGAATTCCAGCAGGAAGAGCAGCTCCCAAATGCACAGCTGACAGAGTGGAGTCTGTGCTGTGCCTCACACAGAGGGATCACTGGGATAAATAAGTTTGGCTGGATAAGCCCACAGCTCTCGGCCCCAGCACTTGGACACCAAGGAACAGCCTACAAAGGCAGGGATTTAAGCCATCCTAAAGTCTTCCAAAGATTTCACCCATTTTAAGGCCTCTGGCAGTTAATGCCAAAAATTATACCAGAAAACCTTGAAAAAAAGGCTGATCACAGACTCCTAAACCAATCCCTACTGCATAATCATGGAATCAAAAAATCACAGACTGGTTTGGGTTGGGAGGGACCTTAAAGCCCATCCAGTGCCACCCCTGCCATGGCAGGGACACCTCCCACTGTGCCAGGCTGCTCCCAGCCCCAATGTCCAGCCTGGCCTTGGGCACTGCCAGGGATCCAGGGGCAGCCCCAGCTGCTCTGGGCACCCTGTGCCAGGGCCTGCCCACCCTGCCAGGGAACAATTCCTGCCCAATCTCCCATCCAGCCCTGCCCTCTGGCACTGGGAAGCCATTCCCTGGCTCCTGTCCCTCCAGCCCTTGTCCCCAGTCCCTCTGCAGCTCTCCTGGAGCCCCTTTAGGCCCTGCAAGGGGCTCTGAGCTCTCCCTGGAGCCTTCTCCTCTCCAGGTGAGCCCCCCCAGCTCTCCCAGTCTGAGCTATGTGTTTTTCCATCCAGGATACATCCCCTAATTAAACAGGAAGAAGGCAGCACCACCTAATTTAGAGCATCCAGTCTTAATCAGAAGCACCTGTTAATGCCCACCAGAGTCACGGGGCTGGTTTGGGAAAAGCCAGGGCTGGTCAGGTGACAGGGACAGCAGGCACTGGGAGCAGAGCCCAGCCCAGCCCTGGGCTGCACCAGCCCCTGCCCCTGTGCCTGTTCCACCTCTCCCTCCACACCTTAACCCCCACACACCTTAACTCTCCCACACTCCGGTTTTTCCGTGATACAAACCTGGGAGTTGGAGCTGGATGGGCTTTAAGGTCCCTTCCCAGCCAAGCCATTCCAGACTGTGATTCTCTGTGTGCTCTTCCCAGCACGGCCACATTTCCCCTGTGCCCTTTGTGTCCTCCCAAGGAGGAGCTGCAGCACCAGGACAGATCCCAGCACTGCTAAAGGAGCAAAGCCTTGGGCCCCAATTTCCCCGTGTCTGTACTGAGCAGTGAAAAGTGACTGTAAAAGGTTTCTAAGTGACAACAGGATCATTTCAGACCTGCAATACAAAGGCAAGGCAGCACGAGATCCATGGGAACTCAGGGAGCACTTGGAATGATTCCTGGAGAGCCTGAGTCAATATCCAGGGAGTCAGTGGAAGGTCCCACTGGCTGTGACCCCTCTATTCCATTCAAATGAACCACCAGGTCACTTTGAAATTAACTTCAGATAAAAGGGGTTGTTACTTCAGTGTCAATGCACTGCAGTCAAATAACTGACACAGTTTAAGCTGTAACTGTGAAAGTTTTGTGCTGGTTTAACGTAACAACTGTTCCCAAAGCACCAGGATTGCTGGCAGAGAAGCAGAAAAGGAAGGATTTTGCTGTCAGGTATTTTGCCCTGGGCACAAGTTTACAACAGATCGAAACAGAAAAGCCAAGGCTCCCTCTCAGCCCATCTCTTACCCAACAAAACTCATCAGCACCTTCCTGCTGCAGTCACAGCTAATGGTGGCTAATTACAAAAACAAAATGCTCACCCTTGTAGGAATCCCAGCTCTCTCAGCTTTCCTCAACCCCTCCACACCAGCTTTGTTGGAGATAACCAGAACTATCTGTGCAAAGCTGGTGTCTTTCTTCGTGCTGTTGATGAGGGCTTCCAGGTTTGTGCCTGGGGGAGAGAAAATAACTCATGGATACCGAGAATAAATACAGGGAACAGCTGGAAGAGGCTTTAAATAAGCAGCAGTGTAGGGGAGACCAAACCAAACAGCTCTGATGTAACATTAATCCTCTTTTAATTGATCTTGCTGGGAGCTGATTCAGACAGCTGAAGGCCTTTCCTGGCAGCTGCACTTGGCACTGTAATTTAGAGCACTGGAATGATGGTCTTAGTAATTGGGAATACTGGAAATAGTCAGAGTGCCTACGTGGCAAGAAGAAATTCTGATCTATCCGTGATAGGATGCTGCTGTTCCTACAAGGCACCAGAGTGGGAGCCTGAATCTGGACACGTGCAGAGCTCTGGAGATAAACTGAACACAGATGCAATTCACAGATTGCAGCAGAGGTTAAGAGAGGTTTGTGACTGACATCAACCCAGGGACAAAATCTCTCCTGTCTGTCAGAAGCCTATCAGAGTCCATGGAGAACTGCAGGGATTTTAAATCCAAGCTGAAGTTCCCTTCTCCACACTCTGGTTTCCACTGCAGCAAAGAACAGAACTCTCACCTGTTCCAGAGATGAGAACAGCCACCTTCACTTTGCCTGTCTGGATCTTGCCCTGGATATGGCTGTGCACACACAGGGACCTGTTTGCCTGCAGGGCCCGATGGAGATTGAGGACTTTAACGTTGTCAGAGCCTGAGCAGGAACAAGGAAAAACCCAAAAAACAACAAAACAAAGTGTCAATAAAGGGAGAAAGTGAGAGAGGAGAAAACCACCCATGGAAGAGATGAATGAACTGTCAGTTCAACACTCCCACAAAAAAGTCAGGGAGGTGCCAGTGAAGAGATATTCACCTCATGAAGACTCACCAACGAGGGCATTTCCCTCTGCTTTTTCTTCCTGATTTTTTCCCCCCAAGGAAAATCAAGCTGCAATCACCTTTCTGTAGGGACACCACTTTGCCAATGAGCCAGGCAGTCTCCTGTCCCTGGATGTCCCTGAGGACCTGCTGGGCCATCTCCTTCTGAACCACCAGCACTGCTCCAACCCCACAGTTGAAGGTGCGAGCCATCTCCTCCTCAGAGAGGTTCCCTTCCTTGTGGAGCCAGCAAAAGATTTCAGGGATCTTCCAGGTAAGAGCATCTGAAGAGAATTGGGAATACAAACCAAGAGTGGAAATCGTTATCAGTGGACTAAAACTACTGGGGTATTAAGAGGCAAAATCTGTCACAAAAATCTCCCACTGCCCCAGCTCCAACCAGGTGAAGATGACTTGCTGCAGCACAAAAATGCTTCTGGACAAAACACTGTAAAGGAATTCCAAGGACAGGAAATTTCTTTCTTGTCATGTTCTCTTTTAAAATGGCTCTATCCCAATTTCTACAGAATCAGGGAATCCCAGAATGGTTTGGGTTGGAAGGACCTTAAATCCTACCCAGTGGCACCCCTGCCATGGCAGGGACACCTCCCACTGTGCCAGGCTGCTCCAAGCCCCAATGTCCAGCCCGGCCTTGGGCACTGCCAGGGATCCAGTTTTTACCAGCTCCGCTCTGTGCACCCTGTGCCAGGGCCTGCCCACCCTCCCAGGGAACAATTCCCGCCCAATCTCCCATCCAGCCCTGCCCTCTGGCACTGGGAAGCCATTCCCTGTGTCCTGTCCCCCCAGCCCTTGTCCCCAGTCCCTCTCCAGCTCTCCTGGAGCCCCTTTAGGCCCTGGAGGGGCTCTGAGCTCTCCCTGGAGCCTTCTCTCCTCTAGGCAGGACATTCCCAGCTCTGCCAGCCTGGCTCCAGAGCAGAGGTGCATATACACATTAATATATATCAGTGGACAAGTAGAAAATGATTTATGTGCAGTTCTGGCATTCAGAACTCCCTATGAATTCCTTATTTTATTGTACAACCCCATGAGCTGTCACAACCTGTGTCAGCCATTTCCCTTCCCATACCTCACCTTCCCCACCTGTGAAACCCTTTCCAGCACACCTGAGGGGAGGGTGCTGAGGATTAATGAAGTCAAGAAGCAGGAGCTGTCCCTGAGCTCACAAGCACCTCTGAATGCTAAGTGAAAACTTCATGAGTATCATTTAATTTGCAATAATTTTGTAGGGAATTGCAAATGGTGACAGCTGACTTGGGATTGCTGGTAAGGTTGTTTTGTTTTTGCAAGTGTCCTGAGAAATCCAATCCCAAACACCACCAGGGAAGGGAATTCAATGGGGAGCAGTCTTTCCACCACAAAGTGTTTTGCCTGGCTCTGGTTCAGGTACAAGGAAAAACTCAAACATTTCAAGACAGGCAATTCCAGCTCCTACAGCACAGATCAGCTGGTGTGGCCCTATGTCCACAGGCTTCCACAGCAATCCACATTAACATGAGGATTTTTCCAAAGCTTTCCTTCTCTCTCACCTAAAACGACACCAAAGGACTCTGGGAGAACTCTGGGAATGTTTTCCAGCAGGCCCCCTCCAGTGATGTGGGCGTAGGCTTTGACGTGGCCCGAGCGCAGCACAGGCAGCAGAGTCTTGCTGTAGAGTTTAGTTGGGGTTAGCAGGAGTTCTCCTGTCCATGGGAGAGGGAAAAAGGGTGGAGAAAAATGTGAATCAATGTAAAATCAAGGAAATCTCAAACTAGCAATTTGTGGGATATTAGTGAGCATTGTCCTAGAGAGAAACACAAAGTTCTACCTTTTTTTTTAGCACATAATTAATTATTTATCCCCCTCCCTTTGTTTCTTCCCTGCACATGTGATTCCCAGGAAAAGAAGAAGAAGAAAATATGCTAAAGATGAATTTTTTTTTGGTGCCTGAGGGAAGTTTCAAAGGCCCAGACAAAATAACTGTGTCAAGTGTTGGGAAGCTGAGAGGAAAGCGGTACCCAGTGTCTGATCCCCGGAGACCCCGACGCGGGAGGAGAAATCCAGGGAGGACTTCTCCACGATCTTCCTCACGAGGCTGAAGCCGTTGCTGTGGACCCCAGAAGATGCCACCCCAATGACCACGTCCCCCTCAGTGATCCTGTCCAGCTGGGGCAGCATCTGCCCTCGCTCCACGGCCCCCACGGCGAACCCAGCCAGGTCGTACTCCCCGGGGGGATACATCCCTGGCATCTCGGCAGTTTCTCCTCCTGGGGAACCAAAAACACAGCAAAGAGCTGTTAAAAAAGCTGTCTTTTAATCATAAAATCCCAGAGTGGTTTGGGTTGGAAAGGATTTCAAAGCTCATCCCATTCCACCCCGGCACAGACACCTCCCACTGTCCCAGGCTGCTCCAAGCCCCAATGTCCAGCCTGGCCTTGGGCACTGCCAGGGATCCAGGGGCAGCCCCAGCTGCTCTGGACAAAATCCTGCCTTTTTCTCCCCTCTTCCCACTTTTCACTCCCTGCCCTGTGCTCCAGCTTCAGCTGCTTTTTTCAGTCCTGGGGTTTCAGCTGTATTTAATAAGGGCTCAATCAAATGGAGGATGGAGAAGCCAAGAGACAAAATGGGGAGAAGTGCTTGGCCATCCAGCATTTAAATCCATAGTTAATTGTGCAAAACCAAGCAGGAGATGAGCCCTCACCCCCTCACTATCAGTGGGGTGATGGGTTTCATTTGTTGAGCTGAAGATTCAGCTCTTGCAGAAAGGCCTGTGGAGTTTGAAAGTCTTGAACTGGAAATAAAATCTTGACATTTTGGTGAGCTCATCGCAAGGGCTCCCCTAACACAGACCCTGCTGCAGCATGAATGGGGTGATTATATTTGATAAATGCAGAGAACACCTTAAAACAAACATAAAGCTGACCAACAGTTCATGCAGGAAAAAAGTAAACGAGGGCATAAAGAGCCTCTTGTTCAAGGCTTGTAAATGGCCCCAAAACTACACACTCCCACTGAGAAAGGACTTCTGTTCCTAACTTCCCTAAAAAACTGGAAAAAAGGACAGAACCTTTTCCCAATATCCAACCTAAATCTGTGCCTAAATTTTTAAAGTACTGTCTCCTTCCCCTGTGATTTAGAGAGATGAAGTTCCCTGAAAGCAAAGACAGGGAACACTTTGGTTTTTCACTCCTCCCAGATTCTTCCATAGAGTAGGAACCCAACCACATTAGAACCAACTACAAAGACCTTGCAGAAGGTTTTTCATATCCCCCAGAGGAGAGTGTTCCTACCCAAAAGAGCACATCCAGCTTTCCTGCAGGCATCAGCTATTCCTGCAATGACACCTTGAGCCACTTGCACGTCGAGTTTGCCGCAGGCAAAATAGTCCAGGAAGAAGAGGGGCTCAGCTCCCTGAGCCAGGATGTCATTGACACACATGGCCACCAGGTCCTGCCCGATCGTGTCGTGTTTCTGGCACTCTTGTGCAATCTGCAAGACACTTGGGATCAGCTCTGGGCTCCTGGAACATGAGCCAGGGTCTGGAAGGGACTGAAATCACGAGTGGGGTCTGCGAGCAATGGACCAAAATCCCACTGTCCCTCCAGGCGTTCTTGGAGGAGAAGCTTTGTTTCTTATCATCCCCTAACTCTCTTCAGGAATTATTCTTGTCTCCATGGCAAATCCAAAAGGCACTGAGAAGGAAACTCTGCTGAAAGGGGTTTCCTTGCAGCCCAAACACAACAGCAAACCTGGGATTAAATGTTTTTCCCCATGAATAATCCTTTTGAGGGTGGAGATGCTGCCTTTGTGAAACAAAATTCCTGATTACATCCTTAATATAGGCATCATATCAACTTCTGGCTATTTACAGGTATTTAATTCTTTTGCCTTAAGAAGGGCAATTTCAGATTTCATCCCCTTTTTAGAAAGGCCAATAGGTATTTTTACAAGACAACTGCTATTTTCTGATAGAATGTTTTCCCTTCTGTGCTGTTTTTCCTTCTTTGCTGTGGATTTCCACCTTACCTTGAGTTTTGTGCCGACGCCATCGGTCCCAGACACCAGGATGGGATCTCTGTAACCAGCTGCTTTCAGGTCAAAGAGCCCAGCAAAGCCTCCGAGCTCTGCATTGCAGCCTGTCAGCCAGGAAACAGGAGAAACAGCCCAGCTTTACTTCCAGGGCCTTCTGCAGGATCTCCACCAGAAATTCCCTCCAAGGTTTATCAACACGACTTCGCTTTGTCACCAGGAAACTTTTCTCTGGCATTTAGAACCTCTTCACTGAGGAGCTCCTAATCTGCTTAGATTGCTTTGTCTTTTTAATTCATCATTAGCCTAAGCCTAAAAATCCCTAACTTTGTGACTGAACTGTCAGGAATTCCTGTGACTGACAGATTTCCCCCTTGCACTGAGTGCTTCTCTGAAAAACAGGAGGAACTGTGGTAAGATTGTTGTACTGGTGTGAGAACATGTATATTTTCCCCTCTCTGTATATCTGACTTTATTAGAAGGGTCTCAGTTAATTTGAAATAAAAGGGCTATTTCACGATATTTTAAATGATATTTTAAATCTGTCCAAAGAATTACAAGGACTTGCTAGAGCAAGATGTGCCTGAACCCCCAAAAGAGGATGAATCAATGCTGGTTTCACCAAACAAAAGGTGTGTGTTCCCCATCTGTGTCAGGAATTCTACATCTCATAACCTTCCTAAACATTCATCCCCCCCAAATGATAGAGGTCACTGTGCAAGAAATAACAATCCATGGAATCAAACGCAGCAGGAAATGGTGGGATTTTTGTTTGCATTTATCCTTGTACAGTGCTGAACTGTGCTCTCCAACACTCCTGGCATTCAGGAGATGGAGTTCAGAGCCATTTGGGGATTAAAAGCTGTGCATTTGGAATAAAATCCCAGGCATTTGCTTACCACAGATTTTCTTGTGTCATCTGGAAACAGACAGGGCACATAAATATGATCTTCTTATCAAGATCAGGATCAACTGATAAACCTCATTGCCAAGAAGTGACCAAAACAGGAGCACAAGGTTCTTGTCTTACCTGACCTTGATGTAGCTGCAGCCAAGGGCTTGATCTTCTGCACCAAAGTGTTCCCTGCTTCAATGTCCACCCCACTGTTCTTGTAAGTCAGGCCTCTGGAAGAGTGGGGAAAATGAGATGGCAGCTGATTACTGAATGTATTTTCAAATAATATTTACTTCTTTACATCCCCAAGTGGATTAACTGTGCAGAATCCCATCCTGCTGTCTGAGGAGGGGCTGCCAGGAGCAGTACATGGATAATTCCAGAGTCTTGAAGATGACATCAGAGCACTGGGATCATATGGTCAAATCCCAAGATAAAACCAACAACCAAACCTCTGACAACAAGGTGAAATAGGCAGCATAGATCTGATTTTGCAAGGTTTGAATCCCTGGGCCAGATACAGAATCCCAGAATCACTTAGACTGGAAAAGACCTCAAGCTGTGACTGATCCCCACCTTGTCACCAGCCCAGGGCAGGGAGTGCCCCGTCCAGGCCTTGAGGTGTCAGTGGGAAAGCTCCCAAACCAAAACAGGCACAAAAATGCACGGCTGGGTCAGAGCAGGGCTGAGCTCACGTCCCTTTTCCACCCACAAGTCTCAGGTAAATCAATAACCTCCAGGATATTTCCAGAGTTTTACAGCTGCAGCTTAAAAGCTGCCTCTCCTTATCACCAGAATGATCCCCCCACAAAAGCAGCCACACCTCTTTCTAACTTCAGTGGGCTTTCTAATAAAGAATATGTTTCATATTTCCTTAAAAAGCCCCAGGTTCCTCAGTGGGTTTTAGGAATCTAGGAGGAGATGCCTGCAAGCTCCGGGTGGGGTTTATGTAAGATCCACACACTGGAACTAACTGGTGTCACCTGTGTGTCCCCCCAGCCCTCTGGGCACACGAAGCACCAGCCCACATTTACAGAGGGACCTTTCCATTTTGGGGACAGGGACTTTAATGACTTTTCACTCCAGCAAACACAGCTCATGCCAGTTAAGCAGTTGTTATTCCCAGGCTGTCAATGGCATGAACCAGGTGCATCCCTATTTTAGGTCCACCCCTGTTTTCTCTCTCCTATTGATGGGATGCAGCCTGAAGTTTCAATGCCAAGGGTGAAACACAGTGGTGATTAACAAGACAAATACAACAAAACAACTGAAACCCACTTATAATTGACTCAGCTGAACAAAAAAATATTCAGTTAATTCACAAAACCCATCTCAGCAACCAGGTCAAGAATTCAGCAAATATTGAAAAAGTCAGAGACAGACACAAATGTCTACAATTGCATTAAATGGAGTAAATATTTTTGTACTCTATTAAATCTTATTTTAGGATGTGGGAATTTTTTTTTTAGTGCTAAGGATGAAAGGTATTTCTGTTGTGAAGATCATTGCTGGAACATCTGGAATTGATAAGACTTCAAATGCCAGAACAACTGGCCCAGGAGCAGTTCTACCAGGAAAATCCAAAGGTGTCTGCACTCACAGCATAACCCTGCCCAAAAACTGGCAAGAGGACAAGAATTACCACAGGCAGCTGTTCAGGCTGTGAATAACACTCAAGGAAACATTGACCTGCAACAACCAAAGTCAGCCCCTTTCAGTCTGAATATGATAAATGTTCACCTGATTTTCACCATGTTTGTAGGAGTATTTCAAATTTGTTAATTTTTTTTTTGGTATCTGCTTTGATCCTTTAAATGAATCTCTAATTTTTAAAATTTT
The DNA here is from genome assembly GCF_000691975.1 of Corvus brachyrhynchos. Classification (NCBI taxonomy): domain Eukaryota; kingdom Metazoa; phylum Chordata; class Aves; order Passeriformes; family Corvidae; genus Corvus; species Corvus brachyrhynchos. The sequence goes on along the minus strand of NW_008240021.1, from coordinate 569,218 downwards.
CTGGAGTACTTTTTATTGAGCATTCTGGCAATTTTCATGAGGTGCCTCAGGACTCAGTCCTTCCAGGCTGCCAAGAGGAAGTGAGTCCCCAAATTTCCAGAGCTATCCCCTTTCCTTCACTGAGTCCAAAGGGGACAGGGCTTGGAGCAACCTGGGACAGTGGAAGGCGTCCCTGCCATGGCAGGAACAGGATGAGCTTTAAGGTCCTTTCCAACTCAACCCAGGCTGGGATTCTGGGACTGAAGCATCCTGACTCCCCTTCAGGAGCAGAACTTGGAGCAGCCTCCAGGGTTCCTCCCAGGCAGGCATTCCAGGCAGGAAACCTGCTGGCTGTGGCCCAGGAACTCGGTGTGGGAGGGAACTGCTCAGCAAAGTGCCCCCTCTTGCCTCACTGACCTGATTTTTTTTCTACTACAAATCCCAATTCCACATTTTCACATCAAATTGTCAAGAGATGCAGAGCACTTAGGAGAGAAAGAAGACTAAATACCAACACCCTTGTTCTTTTAGGAAGTTTATTGATCATAATTTTACAAAATACTTATCAGGATACACTGCCAGGAGCAACAGAACCATCACTGATGTGCTTCCCAGCCTACAAAACAGCCCCTTGGGAAAAGGTATGTTTGGAGCTCATTGGAGCAGAACAGTTTCTTATTAGGCAAAAATGAGTCTAAAAACCTGCAAGAAGCTTTCAGGAACATTAAAGAGACAACAGGACTCCCTGCTATAAAAAAAACCCCACACCCATATCATCTCCAGAGTCTTACAGTGGAAAGAGAGTGGAAAGAAGTGATGAACCCTACCCTGTTATTAGCCAGCTATCCCAGTAAAATGTAAATCCCAACAAGGTGGGGGGCTCAAGGTAATTTTAACCATTTCTAAAAGCTAAAAAGGGCCAATAAGCCAGCTTGAACTTTGTTCATGTATAAAATCACAGAATCTCCTGAGCTGGAAGGGAGCCACAGGGATCAGCCAGTCCCACCCCTGGCCCTGCCCAGACCCCCCAGCAATCCCAGCCTGGGCATCCCTGGCAGCGCTGTCCAAACGCTCCTGGAGCTCTGGCAGGTTGGGGCTGTGACCACATTTCATGATATTAAATATTAGACTTCTGGACAGGACAAACCCAGAGCAAAAGCTGTGATCCAAAGTCCAAGAAGCAGAAGTTCACCTTCCCTAAACCAGACCTAGCAACTGCAGCAGCACAGATCATTCCTGTGTGCTTGTCACTGTAGTTTAACTCAGGTTTAGGAGAGTGAGAACATGGATCAGACATTCAAAATGCTCCTCCCTTGGCTGGTCTTGCTGAGCTTGATTACAAGGATGGGGTTAAAACTTGTCAAGAGTTACACAGAATATCAACACCAGTTATTAATACTAACCAGGGATGTGCTTAGATCCTTTTCACACCAGTTATTCCCGCTTCAGGGATTTGCAATATCTACCTGGATTGCCTGAGGAAGGCTATGGCCCGATAGCCAATGTCCCTCCTGTAGATGGCCCCCTGGAAGTGGATGGCAGCCACGCCCAGGTTGGCCTCCTGCAGCGCCGCCGGCAGGTCCTCCTTGATGGCTGTGACTGTGAGCACTCTGCCCCCACTGGTCACCACCCTGCCATCCTTCAGGGCTGTGCCTGCGTGGAACACCTCCAGCCCCAGCTGCTTGGCCCTGGCAAGCCCTGTGGGTATTGTTAAAAAGATCAGCTGTTGGTTAGAATGTTCTCAGTGAAGGGGTATCAAGTGTCTAGAAACCACAGTCAAAGTCAGGGTGATCCTGCTGGGAAATGGGAATAAATCTGTAAAAACTGCCTCTGAAGGAGAGACAAGTCACCTGTGTGCTCAGGGATGTGGGAAGAGGCATTTAGCTGACACACAGCATCTAATTCCAGCTGGGTTTTTATGCCTCAGTGACACCCAGAGCACAAAACATCAGCATCAATGTGACCCAAGAACCTGATCAGAACCACCTGACTGTAGCAGGTATTAAATATCAGTGCTGTGCCAATATCAAATAACAACACGGTGTGGAGAACTGAAAATGCACCAAAATAAACTGAGATGTGTGAAAACCCAGCCGTTCTTGCTGACCCAGAACCAGAGTTTCTACGAACCTCAGTTCTAGTGATTCACCCACATGCAGCAGGAGAGAACAGGGAGAGGCCAGGGGCGAATGAGACTCCTGCAGCTCCTCCTGCTCTATTTACCTGTTATTTCCAAGCCCTTGGGATATGCTCCTGGATAGCCTTGGCTAGCCATGACCACAGTCACAGCTGCACTGTCCTCTTTCCAAACTGGCATGGAGCTGGCCAGCCTCCTGTTGATCACTGCTTGCAGAACCTCGTACAGGTCACTCCTCAGCAGGGGCAGGATCACCTACACAAACACACAGCAGCAAATCAAACAAGGTGTTCTTGCATTGCCTTCCCTGGCCTTGAAAGCACATTAATGCAGCTGTAAAAACGGCATTAAATATGTCCACATATTGCACTTTCACACATTATACATACAGTGTGTCATCCGTGAGCCCTTAAAAATACTCTTCCTTAAAGAGAATTTCTGTGGGTAAAAGAATTGTTACATATGGAGGGAAAAGGGTGAGGACGAAGAACCTATTCTGAAGAATAGAAATTAAGAGTTTTGTTCCTCTTGTCAACAGTGAGCAAGGAAAAATCCAGAGTCCATTCCAGAAAAGACAGGGAAGTGCTGAGCTCTCCTCAAGCTGACCCTTGCAAAGCCCAGATTTGAGTCCAGCCTACTGGAATCCTCTTTGGAATGGAACAATTTCCTAACAGACCTTCTACCTTGAACAAACAACCCAAATATTTTAAATCTTGGTGCAATGAGCTGATTATTCACCCCAAAGCTGGTTACCAGTAGTGGTAGATGGTCACAGATTTTACTCCCCCCATAATGCCAAATCATACAAAATAACCCACCTGACACTCTGGGTCACCAAATCTGCAGTTAAATTCCAGAACTTTAGGCCCATCTTTGGTGAGCATTAATCCAGCATAAAGCACACCTAGAACAACAAATGATACAAAAAGATATCTCAGGAACTCACTTGTTTTGAATCTGTTGATAGCAGGGCTGCCACCTGTGCTCAGTGAATTTGAGAAATGGTAAAAATAAATTTAAAAAAAAAAAAAAAATTGTGGTCACAATTTTGCATCTTATTTTTAACATTTTCCTTTCTGTTCTTCCTCACTTGAGGAATTATCCCCTGTTCATGAAATGACCTCTGTTGATTTCCATGGACCCTGAATCAAGCCACTGATACCAAACCCAGTTCCCAATAAATCAAAGCTGTTTCCCTTAACTTCCCGTGTGAGACAGGCAACAAAGAGGAAAAAGCAAAATAAAAAGTTGATCTCCTGATGGTTAAAAATCCCAACGTTTTGTACATACCCAAATAGGGGACACCTTCCTTCCTCATGCCATCCACAGTCTTCTGAAGAACAGTCTCTCTTATCTTCTGCAGCAAATCTTTAGAAATCTAATGAAAAAGGATTAGAAACCAGCGTTTGTAAAAAGGGAGGGATTGATTTTGTGTTTTTAAGAGCCAAGCAGAACTCTTGGATGGTCTCTTGCCCACTCCAATGGAAAGCCAAGGAAGTTTTTCTCTCTATTTCTGCCAATAGAAGTTCCCTATAAAGCAGACCCCAAACCATCTTAAGCCACAGCCAACATTCACCATTAGCTTTGTTTGGCACAAGATAAAACTGTGGGTTTAAGCACTTGGTTCTAATGAGCAGCATTTCATAACACTTCAATCCCAATCAAATATAAGCTTGCAGAAATAACACTCTCCCTTTATAATTCCAAGTAACTCAGTAGAGGTATCGTCCTCTTCAGAGAAATTTGTGAAGCTGGGGATTTTAGTTGGCCATGTCTGCTTTAAGCAGCTCTTTCCATCCAGCTGAGCCCATTCCCTCCTGCTCCTCTTGCTGGAATTAAACATTCCCACAGGTTTTCAGTGATGGCTGTGGTACAGCTGGAGTGAAACATCCTGTTATCAGTCCATTTTCCCATCCTTATCCATGCATTTTTCCCTTCCTTATCAATCCATTTGCACCTGAGGAGCTGGGGAGTAAGCTCCCATCCCTCCTGTGTTGGGGCCTTCGTCTCCATCCAGCAGCCTCTTGTGGTCCTGGGCTGGGGGCATGGGAGCAATGGTGACCCCATCACTGAAACACAGGCACTAAAAACAAGGAAAAGAGTTAAAATTCAAGTGCAATTAGTGCAAATATAGATGGTTTTCACTGTGACAAAGGGATATTCAAGAGGATAAACTCTGCCTCCCTGATAAAATAAATGATGGGGTTCTAAGCATTTGCCTTTTCCTCAGGAAGCAGGGACTCATCTTGTGTGACCTTCCTTCAGAAATTGCCTTTAATAAAACCTAGAAAAATGATACCATCAGCAGTTGCACTGAAAAGAAACACTCCAAAGGTTTAAAAAAATTAATTAATTAAAATACTCCATGATGGAAATTACTTCTTCCTTTCCCTTCCCAGCCCCTGCCCTGGAAGGAAGGCATTACGTTCCTTCCAAGACTTCCTTGTCCTTGCTGATAAAGCTATTTACTTGTGAAATATTTATAAATTATGTATATAGCAGTTGCTTTTGTCCTCAATATCTTCAGAATAACAAGCCTGCTGGCATCTTCTGGAACTGGATGATGTTGTACACTCAAACTGGGTAACGTTGTTCCCTGTCTGGACTAATGGGAGCAATACTCAAAACCATTTTATAATGCTAATTATAAAACCAGCAGGGATCCAAAATAAGCCACAATATTAATATACTAAAAAATAAGTCATTTGTGGAAGGTGAATTATTTTTCTGGGCAAGTCAAGCAGTACATTTCCTTCCTAACTGCCAGTCAGCAGAGCAAAAAACCCACCTTCGACTGCATGTTTGGATTATTGTGTTACATTGCAATAAAGCTGCTTGGTATTCCAAGGAATACTTAGGAGCATGACATATTTCCCACCAGAGAATGAAGGGCTGGATAATCCCTTGGTTCCTAAACAGGTCTAGGCAAGCAGGAGGGAATAAAGACACCCAATATGTGCACATCCATTTCTCCCTGTGGGCAGGAAAGTCTGATCATGGAGAGATGGCAAGAGCTGGGGCTGATTGACTTTGTAACCACCACAGCTCCAAGAGGAATGTTCCCAACTTCCAGCACAAGCCCATTCCAGCCCCAGGACTTGGGGAACCTGAGCTGGAGCTTGGCTGTTGTCCTTTATGTGCTGCAGGTGTCGAGTTGCCCAACCCTGGGCTTCGTTCTCCTTCCCTCCTTCCCACTCTGCCATTTAAACCAGGTCCAGATTTTAAATGAAGGAGCTGAATCAGCTTAGAATGAAGGAAATGTTCTGTGTCTGCAGATAAATCAACACTGTGAAAATACTGAGCTGTCAGAAAATCCTAACACAGATCTGGGCCCTCCATGACACTGAAAGTGTTAAGATTCGGATTTTCTTTTCCATGTGGCACCAGTTATTCTGATTTCATTTGATTTAATTTAATTTAACAGACCACAGGAAGCTTGGTTCTTAGCACAGCTGTCTTTAACCAATACAATTGTATTTATAAGCAGGGAATGGTTTTAATTTAGCTAATAAAATCCTCCTCTGTAGGTGAAGGTACTTGGTGAATCCCAAACAATTCAGAACAGGTAGAACCAAAGTGTTATAGCAAAATGCACTTACAGAAATTTCTTCTCCTTCAAGAAGTTCTTCAACAACAACAGTTTCCCCAGCTGTGCCAAAACTCTTATCCTACAGTAAAACAAAATCTCTTTAGTTCTGTTCCAGTTTTAAACTACTGAAAATGCAACAACAAATATGTATTTTTAATACAGCAAAAATGCAGCACAGGTTTGAGACTATGAATCCATTCTCCCCCCAGGGATGTCAGCAGTGGTAAAATCCCTACTCCTCCTTTCTGCTTATTCTCAAATAAGTGCAGGGTTTATTACTGAGTATTTGCAAATGGCAGAGGGTATTTGTGATTACTGAGCAATTCCTCATGCTCTACATTCTGAAATTCACCCCAACAGCAATGACTGCCAAGCCTCCAATCTGCACTTTCACTTGATAAAGAAGTGCAATTTTATACAACACGTGGGAAGGGAGCAGGATTTTGGTATCCCAGTGCGATGCTTGAACCCTGGCTGCATATTCTGGGTAATTAAGAAATTAAGAACAACCAGCCCACACTGCCAAGGTGATTTTGGGGATCTCTAGAACTCTCTAACTTGCTGGTTTTTTGTACACATGAATCGTCCAGTGACCATAGGCTCCCCCCAAATGTGACTGCAGCCCCCATGTTCTGACTCTTGAAGCACAAGTGTGTCAGATAATGTCTCCCATGGATCAGCAGAGCTCCATGGAATTTTAGGATGCTGTGCTGCTGACAGCAGCTGAGGGCCAGACCCGGGAGCCTCAGCTCTGTGTTCCTCACTGGTCAGATAAAAATACTTCATTTGGCCTCACTTCAAATCTTGATGCTCCAAATATATTTGTGGAATACCCTTCCTCAATGTGAATTGCACTTGAAATAATCCCACTAGAATCTGACTACACATTTAAGTGCTGTGCTTAGTCCAAATGGTGCTTGTAAAGATCACCTCAATCACTGAGTTCGTGTTCCTGCACTGTGGGACCTGCAGGATTGCAGAAGTCTCATACAGTGAAAAAAAAAAAGGAATTGCATATATGAGTAAGTGAAATAAGGGTGGGTTTTCATGAAGAATGGTTTTATTTTAGCCTAAAGGAACTGCCTCAAGCAATAAATAAAATCGAGTTTCATGGCTGGCCAAATAAAAGGGTAAAAGATTTGATGTCTGACAGCCAAGTTCCTGTTACATGAAAGGAGGAGTATCTGTGATGCTCTGAGGTGCTGAACAGCTGATTTGGTTCCTGCTCACCTGCATTTTTTCAGTGACAGCTCTGCAGGCCTCCTCCTTGGTCGAAGCCACGATGACTCCTTTGCCAGCTGCCAGGCCACTGGCTTTGACAACCAAAGCAGGGAAGTTGGCACTGCCAAGGCACAGGACAGACACTCCACATGAACAGTCCTTGCAAAGACACTTTGAACGTTTCAAGAGTCGAAAGACCAAAGTACTTCTCAGTTTTCACAGCAACCTTATTGAGTAACACACAAATCACACCAGGCTGCTCTCGTTATGCTCTGCCTGAGAAGGGTTTCTGCTTCCTTTCCCCACCAGGGAATTTCCTGACTGTTCATTACTGCTTTCCATTCGGGAATTTACTCTTGTATCATCTGGGGTCACCTGGGTTGTACTGTGATGAGCAGATCATCAGTTGCTGAGTAATTCTCCAGGTTTTTTTGGTGGAGAAGAGGGACAAGAAGCCAGCACAGATGGCTCTGGGCTGCTCCCTGCCTTTCCTCAGCAGGCAGACTGGCAAAAGAATAACAGCGTGTCCTACATTCTCCTGTGAACTGAACACTGAACTTTCATTTCATTTCAAAGCAGGAGGAACCTTTTTTCTCAGACTTGCTGCAGTTTGAGAGAGTCGTGGTGGGTGACCCTGTGAAACCTTGGCAGATGTTCTATCCCAAAAGTGTTGATACATGAGCAATCGTTTGATTGGTTTGGATATCCAGCACACTGTCAGTAAGAATATGTCTAAAATGACAAGAATTGTACCTGTTGATGAAGCCACATGCTGCTTTGGGATCAGTGAAGGCTTTCCATCTGGCAGTGGGGATCTCATGACGATCCAGAAAGGCTTTGGTAAAGCTCTTGCTGGACTCCAGCTGAGCTGCCTTTGCTGTGGGGCCAAAACACCTGATCCCAGCTGCTGTCAAGTCATCCACAATTCCTAAACACAAAACATGTTATAAATCTCCAGATGATTTATGGGAGTCAGGCCAGCCAAGTCCAGGGGTGCACGATTCCTTGGAGCAAGAATGCCAGGAACAAGAAGTGATCTGCGTGTCTGCAGTGCCTGCTTTCCTCACTGGAACCAGGAGCAGGGAACCCTGCACCACTGGAGGCCCCCAGGATGTGCTGGGTTTGGGAAAGGATGACAATCCTCCCTTGGTTTAAGACACCATTGAGCTAAAAGGTCAACATGAGTCTTCTGTGAAGATGACAAATGGTTTAAGCAGAAAAACTATCAGCACGTTTATAATTAGGGTTTTTATTACCAAGACTCAAATTATAATTATTTCAAAACATGAAAACTCCATAGGAAAACCAAAACTGGCTTTCTTGCTCACACACTACCCTTCAGAAATTCCTTTTCACCTCAGCACGACTCTGAATTTCAGGGAAACTGCCCCAGAGGATCTGTTTCCATTCAGACTGGAGACACTGGTGAGTGATGCACAGATGAGGATTAAAATTTACTTTTCTTCCTAAATGCTCAAGGCTGTGATTTCCAGCTTGTTTCTCTTACCAGCAGCAAGAGGAACCTCGGGACCAACCACCACCAGCCTGATGTCCTGATCTCTGCAGAACTGGGCAACGGCAGCATGGTCACTGACTGGAACAGCTGTTGGAGACACAAAACAGGGGAAGATCCCATCCATGGGTGCTCCTCTGAGTTGTCACAGAGCACTCACCAGCCTCACCTTTTGGGCTGCCAGGTCACTGGGAACCTAGAAGAGTGAAGCCCACACTGGCAGAGACTCACCCAAAACAGACCCCCAAACCCCAGGCAAAGGCTCTGGTTGGACATCCACCTTCAGAGAGTCATAAATCATGGAATCCTGGAATATCCAGAGCTGGAAGGGACCCACAGGGATCACCCAGTCCCACCCCTG
>NW_008240021.1:548822-560198 GCF_000691975.1 Corvus brachyrhynchos | reverse complement strand
GCGCCCCCCCGGGCCCCGCCCCCAGCCGCTCCCTGGCTGCTGTCCCTGTCCCTGGAGCAGAGATCGGAGCTGTCCCTGCGCTGCCCCTCGGGAGGAGCTGCAGCCCCGGGGAGCTCTGCCCTCAGGCTCCTCTGCTCCAGCTGGACAAGCCAAGGGACCTCAGCTGCTCCTCATGGGGCCCCTCCAGACCCTTCCCCACCTTCATAGCCCTGTCAACCCACCTTGCTCTTGGAGGTGAGATAAAAAGCTCTGGGATCCCCTGGGCTGCCAGCCAGCAAACCGGTCTGACCCCCTTGTGTTTGCCAGCACAAGCCACATTGCAAAGAATCCAAGAAAAAAAAAACTCAAAAGGGAAAAAAAAATTTCTTTCCAGCAAGTTTCCTCCCTGAGGATGGTCACCATGGAGCTTTACAGATGTAAGACCAGGTTGGACACTGGGGATTGGAGCAGCATGGGACAGTGGAAGGTGTCCCTGCTCATGGTATGGGCTTTAAGGTCCCTTCCAACCCACACCATTCCACAATTCTGTGATTTTATGATTTTGGTGCCAGGAGGGTGTTGGGGATGAAACAAACAGTTGGTGGTAGAATTCCAACTCATCTATTTTCTTTTTTTCTTTCTTTCTTTAGTGCCAGTTAAAATTGCACCAAACTGAGCCCTCTGAAACCAAGGGGAATCAGAACTTTTTTTAATATTACGGTGAACTTAATTAAGAAGGACACTGTGCTGTCACTATGGCTGAGGATATGTGGGCTCAAGTTGTTACAACCATGATCTTTCCAAAAACAAACATTCGGTGTGATGACACTTGGAATGCCCCAAACTGAGCAAACAAAAGAAACGTCCTGCACCAAAGACAATAATGTCAATCTCATGATCCAAAAGTTACGCAAAGCTCTGCAATTCCACTGCTTTTATCATGAATAAATAAAGCCAAGGTCTGCAGAGGATGGGAACACGGATCCAGACAGCCAAAAAAGAGATGAGCACAGCGTGGATTGGCTGCTTATGCAGGGAGGAGACTGAGCACACCAGGGCACAGGGCTGGCAAGGGGAGAACAGAATCCCAGGATCATCAGGGCTGGCAGAGCCCTTCAGGATCACCCAGTGCCACCCCAGCAGCACCAGCAGCACCCCAAAGCCTGTCCCCAAGGGCCACATCCAGACTCCTCCTGAGCACTCCCAGAGACAGTGACTCCAGGCAGCTTATCCCAAAGCCTCACCACTCTGCAGGGAAAAAATGTTTCCAATCTCCAATCTGAACCTCCCCTGGTACAACTTAGGGCCATTTTCTCTCATCGTTTCCCTTGGGACATGGCAGAAGACTGCCAATACACTGGGAGCTGATGGTCCCTCCAATCAGTTTCTGGGAAGTGATGAGAGAGGAAGGAGAGAACAGGATTTTGTGTCTGTGCCATTGTGTGCTCCCCATCCTGGATGAATAAATTCATAGGATCACAGATTCCCAGACTGATTTGGGTTGGGAGGGACCTCAAAGCCCATCCAGTGCCACTCCTGCCATGGCAGGGACACCTCCCACTGTCCCAGGCTGCTCCAAGCCCCAATGTCCAGCCTGGCCTTGGGCACTGCCAGGGATCCAGGGGCAGCCCCAGCTGCTCTGGGCACCCTGTGCCAGGGCCTGCCCACCCTCCCAGGGAACAATTCCTGCCCAATCTCCCATCCAGCCCTGCCCTCTGGCACTGGGAAGCCATTCCCTGTGTCCTGTCCCCCCAGCCCTTGTCCCCAGTCCCTCTCCAAGCAGAGAAAAGAAAGAGCCTGGAATTCACCCCAGATTTCTTGCTGCAGGTCTGATCTACTCATGATATGAACAGTGAGTGTGGCACAAGATTTACATGATGGGGAAATGTCCTGTCAACAAACAAGAAGGAATAAATCATGTTGATTATCCATGATTTTACTTCCCTCCCAAACATCATTTTCCTCAGCTTGTTGACTGAAAGGGGACCTTTCTGTAACTGTGTTTGCTTAAAACAACAGCTGAACATTCCTTTGGAACAGACAGGAGGACCTTGGACCAAGGCTTTCAAAGGTGGAGCTTAAATTCAAGAGCACAAGTTGCACTGAGAAGTAAAATGTGACAGAAGGAGGTGTCAGGATAGTGAAGCCCACTCACAGACACACCTATGTCTGTCTGCATTCAGCAAGCCATTGTCTGTGCTTCTGCACCAAAACTGCCCTGATAATCCAGTCTAAATTGAACATAAACCTGTATTTAGGCACTCAGCCTAAATCCCTCTTTATTGCTGGAAACAATTACCAGCTTAGATCAACCACAAAAATTTTTTTCTTACTTGAATGCAGGCAAAGTTTGAAAGATTTAAGGTTATTTATCATTTTCAGCTCACTTTTTCACGTTTCAGTAATCACCCAAGACCCAGTGGAGTTGCAATGTTAATTAAAGGCAATTCTGTGACCCACGAAGGCAGAAGAAACTTTCAGAGCCAAATCTTGATTATACCAAAAAATCCCCAGAAAGCAGGGAAGGAGTTTCCCAGACATTCCCAGATTTCCCAGGTATTGTTGCCCACACAACACAACAGGGCTCATGTGGTTCTGTAAAGCTGTTTCCCATTTTCCACCCTGAGTTAAATCAAGGCCCCAGTGACAGCACTGAAATTCCTGAACAGGTGAGCCAAATTCTTTCCTTAAAAACCCACATAAGTCAAACTCTTCACAAATTCTGGATTCTTCCTGGGCTGGTGAAGATTTCTCTCCCACAGCACAGGTGAGCCCATGTGCAGAGCAAAACAATTTATTCCACATGGGAGATTTCGTGGACCTGGCTCGAGCTCAACCATCATCCACTGGTGGTTCAAAGTTTTTTTATGGAATGAGAGAGAAAAAAGAACCAGCAGGGGTTTAAAAAGGCACAGCTTGAAGAAAAAAAACCCCTGGAATTCCCATTCCACAGGCCCTGCAGCCTGGCACCGACCCCATTTAGCACAAAGGTAAAGGGGGTTTTTTCACTTTCTGGTCCTGTCAAGCTCTTCCTTCCAGGCCTCTCCTCAGAGGCCCAACAGAGCAACTCACGATGCTGTGACTGGTCAGAGAAGTTAAGGACAAAGTTCTTTAAAAAGCCTGTAATGAAGCATTCCAATGGAATTCTAGACAATAATTCCCTGCTGTACAAGAACCTGACAGGACTCAGGTTTCCACACGAGACAGCAACACACAGAGCTGCTCCCACACCAACACGAGTGCAGAAAATGGATGGGTATGATCCACACTCACATGCATCCTGTGTTAACTCGAATTCTGTATCTTAGCACACGTTCTAAAGGGAAAACTGAAGTCTTAGGTGGGGTAAAGCCCCTCCCTCAGGATCCAGTATGGAAAGGACACAGGAATCTCTGTGGTTTGGACCGATTCCCTGGTCCATTTTGTTGAAATGCAGGACCAAATTTTGGATACTCAATTTGCAACCTCTGAAGCTTGATTTCTCAAAACCAAAAACGATGAAAAGCTTCAGTTACAGCCAGTCAGAGCTTAATATGTTAAACTAAGAGCTCAAACCAGGCAGCCAGTACACAGAGAGAAATATTGGAAAATAACCTTGATTTCTTAAGGTCACTAAGACAAAGGAATGAATTTATGTTCACAGTGACAGAGTGCTCTTGTCACGGGTTGTGGTGATCATGGGGTTTCAACACCATTCTGAGAACAAAGGAGGAAACTGAGGTGGGAACCACAGCAACTATCCTGAGCTGAATTCCCAGAGGAACAGCTCTGGCTTAATCCTCCAAACCCAAGCATAAAGAATGAGATATCATAGCTGAGATCTTATAAAATTAATGACACAACTTACACAAGGCTTTGCTCAGACTTTTTTTTTTCTTCTTAACTGCATCTAAAATATATTTTACATGCCCAAAACCTTAAAAAATGGTAATCCATCATCATCATCTCACCATCATCATGTCACTATAATCATCATCCTTTCACACTACCAGCTGTGATTTCAGCTCAAGACTTTCCCGGTTGAGTTATCAAATTTAAAAATGGTGTTTTTTTGTTTTTACCTGAATTGGAGATTTTTCCATTGTCAGCTGTCCCTGCATTTCCCGGGGCCACAAACACGTGTTTCACGTGTGGGGACTGGGCCAGCTTCCAGGCCAGGGCGTGTTCTCTGCCTCCGCTGCCGATCACCAGCACCTGCTCAGCCATGGGTCTGCAGGAAAATCAGGACACAAGGAAAACAGCTGGAATTAGCTGGGGGAGGTGGGGAAAGCAAACTGCAGGCACCACAAAGTGCTGGAGAACTTCATCAGATGTGATACACACTAAACCTCCAAGGCTGAACTGCCCCAGAGCATACCAGGAACCAGTCAGGAAAATCATCCTGGGGTTGATTTTGCCACATTGGAAACTGCTCCTACTCATACAGGAGTCTGGGATAGAAGAAAAACCATGATGAGTGACCAGGCTGGGATTTGCAGCCTAGAGAATCACAGATTCCCAGAGGGGTTTGGGTTGGAAGGGATCTTGAAGCCCATCCATTGCCATCCCTGCCATGGGCAGGGACACCTTCCACTGTCCCATGTTGCTCCAAGCCCCATCCAATTCGGCCTTGCACAGGATGGGGAGTCCACAGCCTCTCTGGGCAACAATTCCTTGGAGAATCCAAGTCTGCAAAGGTCAAAGCCCTTCTGAGATGCACCCACTGCAGGTACAGTGTTGGAAGCTGGATGGGGCCACTCAAGAGTTTTTAGAGGCAATGCCTGAAAAGTTCTGAACATCTCATGGAAATGAAAGGCTCCAGCAATGAGACGTGGAAATAACTTCCAGCTCTGGCTTTCCTGGGAGAGAACAACCACGAGGCCAGCAACAGGTGGCATTAATAAAGGAGCTCACTCAGACAACGTAGTGTGGGGTTTCCACTCCACTCTCCTGTTCCAGTGAGGTTTGAGAAAACACATGGACATGCTGCTGGCCAGTGGGAGCGGGTCCATGGGTGAGCACGTCATCAGCCGGGTGTGCACACACAGCTTACGCACACGGGGCTCCCGGCAAAAGTACAACGTGTTCTCTGAGCAGCTCTGGAAGCCTCTGCTTTCTGAGATTTACTTCTGTGTGCACTCTCCACACATTTCCTGATGGAAGAGCTCACTTGCACTGACAAAACCCACTGGAAGTCAGAAAATAGTAAAGAAAAAAAGGAAGGACATAGTTTGTAAACTAATTATGTATGTCCTTATTTGGACCTAGAATAATAGCCAGTTTGGTTTGGGAGGAATCTTAAAGCTCATCCCATTCCAACCCCCTGCCAACCACCTTCCACTGTCCCAGCGTGCTCCAAGCCCCAATCCAGGGATCCAGGGGCAGCCCCAGCTGCTCTGGGCACCCTGTGCCAGGGCCTGCCCACCCTCCCAGGGAACAATTCCTGCCCAATCTCCCATCCAGCCCTGCCCTCTGGCACTGGGAAGCCATTCCCTGGCTCCTGGCCCTCCATGCCTTGTCCCCAGTCCCTCTGCAGCTCTCCTGGAGCCCCTTTAGGCCCTGCAAGGGGCTCTGAGCTCTCCCTGATCCTTCTCTCCTCCAGGTGAACACCCCCAGCTCTCCCAGCCTGGCTCCAGGGCAGAGGCTGTAGGCATCCCCTCCCATTCTCCCATTGCCCGGAGGAGGAACAGAGCCCAGATAAGAGTTTAGGACAAAAGGAACCACGAGTGTCCCTGATGTAATCCCAGCACACACAACACACAACCAGGGCCACCCTCTTCATGCAGCTGGTCACTGACCTGCACTTGTCCAGTGCCCCAAGGTGAGCTCAGAGATCTCTCCTTTGCAGGAGGACAAGAGAGGATGACAACACAAAATCTATCTTAGAAAAGGGGAAAAAAACCCACAAAACCTAAAAGATTTCTAAGGGAAAAGCAAAAATGATCCAAAGCAGATTTTTAGATAGGGCAGGGATGTGCCTTTCCTTCACATCAGCTGCTACAGCTTGACTTGAGCAAAGATGCCCTGATGAGGAAAAACATCTGGACTAGGCAAAATATCTAGGTAGAATAAAGTCAAAATAAACACGGATAGGAGGATTAAATATAGAAAATTAACACTGAGTTGTTCACTATCAACTCAAGACACCAGAGCTAACATTTAATGGTAGTTTCATGCTGGGGAACACCAACAGGTTTCTAATCCAGTGTTGGGCCAAATACAGATATTGCAAAGTTGCAGACATGTTTTAATTTTAAAACTCCACAATTACTTGCAATAAAAAAATCTCAGGCTAAAAATGATCAGTTTTGGTACAGATATTTGGGAAACCCCATTATAATCAACTCTTTTATATTACAACTCAAGAAAGAAGAAAAGATAAAAGAATGAGGGATAGAACAAAGGGATGAATTAGATAAAGACAGTACTATAATAGTAATATAGAAGAGCATTTATCACACAGCAGGCAGCTGTCTCCTTGAAGTTAAGTGAGCATTGTCAGTGGTGCCCAGAGCCAGTGGCCACTAAACAGCATTTTTAAGGCAAGTTTTATCAATAGTAAGTTGAACTATACACAACATAATTTTCTGAAAAAATATTTTAAAATTTTAACTTCTAAGATGTTAAAATTTTTTAATTTAATAATTTAAAATCTTTAAACCAGAATGATTTAAACCCAAGAGAGCCCATACTCACTCTGTGCTATGTGTACCAGGCTGAGGAGAGCAGGACTCAGGAGCTCAGAGGCACAAAGAGAGCAGAGATTGGCAGCCCCTGGTTAAAATGTCCCTGCCCCAACATTCCCGCCCCACTGATGACCCTGCAGGCAGCCAATGGTCAGGGAACTCTGGCCATTCCAGCTGGGAATAGGCAACAGAAGCTTCCCTACAAATGCTCTAGGAGTGAGAGGCAAAAGCTTTGCAGAACAGGAGCAGCTCATCCTATTGTTTCTAAACATGCAAAATAAATTCTGTCCCATCCCAGGTTTTTTTTTTCCAGTTAAAAAATGTTCATTAATCAGCTTGGGAACATTCTCTTTTTATCTAAAAATCAGGATCTGCAGTTTTGCAATAAATAAAAATTAGTCTATGTAATCAACAGTATGAAAAATAAGGGGTATGATGCAAATTATCATGGAATGGTTTGGGTTGGAAAGGACATTAAAGTCCATCCAGTGCCACCCCTGCCATGGGCAGGGACACCTTCCACTGTCCCAGGCTGCTCCCAGCCCCAATGTCCAGCCTGGCCTTGGGCACTGCCAGGGATCCAGGGGCAGCCCCAGCTGCTCTGGGCACCCTGTGCCAGGGCCTGCCCACCCTCCCAGGGAACAATTCCTGCCCAATCTCCCATCCAGCCCTGCTCTCCTTCAGCTTAAGGCCCTTAAGAAATTCACACTCCACTAAGCCCACACTGCTGATCAGCACAGCCTGAAGACCCAGTGACACTGTGGCCACCTCAAGTGACTCACCACGATGGCAACTCACTCAAAGAATCACCCCCTTTTCTTCCCTGAGGTAACATATTCTGGTGCTACTCTCAGCTGAAAGAATTCATCACATACAGGACAAAGCTTTATATGGGAGCAGTAAAGAGAACAAGCCATGTCTGATATTTTCAAATAATATTTAATCATTTTATATCAAAATGTGAGTGAAAATTAAGTTTCACACATTTGTTTGGAAGGTCAGTGTTATTTGTGCATCCCACTATGGTATCCTAGCAACTTTTATTTAGGAATGTGGCTTGAGAAGAATTTGTGGTGGCAATGCCAGTTTAGGAGGCTCAGATGTAGCCATGGCAGCTTCTGTTTTGCACTGACACTCAAACATAGCACGGAGGCCCCTCTGCTGCCCAGCAGGACCTCACTTTAAAAATGAAGATTCCAAGAGGCAACATTCCTTCTTATTTTTGTTACTAATCCAGCAGTCAAAACTTTGTTCTCAAAAGACCTAAAGTCATTCACAAGGTAGATATTTACTCTGTGAGGATTATCAAACCCCTGAGATTTTTGGAAGCAACATGTGAAATCCTTAAAGATTCCAAACCACGGGATATCATTACCTTCTGCAACCATTGTCTGCTTCGGTAAAGAAGGAGATGTTTGTTTAAAAGATGTTTTAAAATGAAGGTAAGTGACATTTCAGGGGAGGGTCTGTTGTTAGGTCCTTATAAGAAGTGAGAACAGGAAAGAAGAAACGAGTTAATCACTCCATGTATCCAGGAGGAGAGGAGGCAAGGATAGAGTGAAGACAAGGAGATTCCCAGAGCTTATCCCCGAGGATGCCAGGACAAAGTCAGCAGGGATGAGCATCAGCCCAGAGACCTTTATCCTCACTGCAGGAAGGAGCTGGGGCTCACCAACAAACCAGGGAACTCCTCCTCTCGACCAGGGCCTGTGGAGCACAGAAAATCAAGTGAGGGAGGCAAAGCCCACAGTCCTGAGAGCCTTCCCCATCCCGACTCCTGCACAGGGCACGGAGAGGTTCCAGATACAGGGAGCAGTGACATGAGGCACTCAGGTGCTGTCCCTTCCCCAGGAACAGGCCAGGGACAGGAGCCACTGACCTTCCCAAACTTACCTTGTGCACAGACCTGGGGGTTACACTCAGCTCCTTGGCTGCATTTATGAACAGAACTCTGTAAGAAAACATAAACTCCTTAAGCAATTTATTCTCAAGTGTGATGCAAGACACCTAAATATTTAATCTCAGCTGGGTGGAGTATTTCAATAAGGCAGTGCCTTATCACTTTACCTCAAACTACAGCAGGAAAGGTGCAACTAAAATCAGATCTCTGCACTCCAGCACAAACAGCAAAGGCTCTGACTGAAGCTTGCTGCTTCAGACTGTGTATTTTTTTAAATTAAGATCCAGTGCTGTTGCTTTCCTCTGTGCTCCTCTATATCTTTGCTTCCCAACACTGGAATTCAGGAAACCTGATGCAGGAATTCAAGTTTCTTTAGATCAAAGACATGGTCCTTGTCCAGAGTGTTCTTAATTCAGGGCCAGGTTGGACGGAGCTTGGAGCAACCTGGTCTAGTGGAGGGTATCCCTCAACAGAGCAAGGGGTGGAACTAGATAAGCTCCTCCAACCCATACTATCCTGGGATGCAATGAACTCCTATCCTTCTTAGAGCTGAGTCTGGAAAATGGCCCAGCAGTGGCAGCACTTTCCTGAACAGTGCAGACCCAGTGTCACTGTAAAGGTTCAACCCCCACAACCCCCAGCCCCTGGAGGGGAGCTCTCAGCACTTGGCTCTGGACTAAAGGACAAGGTTCATTCTTCCTCTTGCAGTCAGGCAGGAGAAGAAAAAAAAGAATTCTCACAGGAGTCAGGAAAAACCCCAAATTGGGAAGGCTGTGCAGTTCCCACCCCACTGAGGGCTGTGTGTTTCTGACCCCAGCAGTCTGAGCTGTTTATGAGTTTTAGGGGTTTTTTCATAGACCTGTTATGGGATAAAATAATCAAAAGAAGGGACTGGAGAAGAAGCCAAAACTTGGAACTTCCTCCTCCCACTTCAAACTTAAAACTTTCTCCTCTCAACTTCAATTCCCTCCGAGGACCCACCCTGCCATCCTCTACTCAGCTCCCAAACTCGCTCACAGCCAGGCTATGCAGTCCCAGACCCCCATGGGCTGAACCCAGCTCTTCTGCTCTCTGAATTAATCCACGGGTTGAGTCTCTCCTTAGGAGCTCACTGCACATTCCGAGTGCTCCCAGAGCTTGGCACTCAGGAGGGGAGCTCCGGGCCGGCCTTCCCAGGGAATCTCTGCCAGCTGCTGGCCCCTGTTCAGGCTCGGGATGCGCAAGCTGCAGGTTCAGCGACTGCGGGCGCACACAGGGCTGAGCTGCCCTTGCCTGGGGCTGCTCCCCATTGGTCCCACCAACTTCTCCACCTCCAGGCTCTCCTTCCCTCTCCCTCCCGTGTGTGCCAAGGGTGTGCGGTCACTTGGATCAGGAAAACAGTGCTGGAAAGCTGACACCACAATGGTAACCAATGCAGCAAAGTAAATATATCTATATCTGTATGCATATATAAAGGAAATACTCCCAGCTTAGCGAGCTGAGCTAGGTCCCTGAGGGATGAAGGATCACCACAGGAGCACAAGGGAAGCAGCAGCACAAGGCAGCCAGGGACGGTGAAGAGAGCAAACCCAGCGGTGCCCTCGGATCATCCCGACTGATGGAGTGACCAGGACACACTCGGTGGCTGCAAGTTTGCACTCCCATTCCCACCTCCTGCCCCAGCCTGTTCCTGGTCCCAGGAAGAGACATGGAATCAGGGGCTGGGGATGTCTCTCTGCATTTTTTTTTTCTGTGTGGCTCAGTTTCCAGATGGAATTCACGGTGTCAAGTGTGCAGGCAGCTCTGAGGCACAACAAAAAACAGCCATAGCAACCAAACCTGCAAAATGGCCAGAATCCCACAAGAGAACTGCAAGGTTAGGTTGGGACAGGATTAGGCTCTTCCTGAAGGAGAAAAACACAGCCTTAGAAAACTTTTCATTTCCTCAGACTTCAATACATGAAGACCTGCTGAAGTAGCTCGGAGGCCTCCAGAATTTGCTGGCAATGATGATTTTTAGTTAGATCTTTGGTTTAAATAAGCTTTTTCTGCTCACGTGTTTTATTTAGGATGAATTCCTGGCTCTCACCTGGCCGTACAGAATCATGGACAGTTTGGGTTGGAAGGAAGCTTAAAAATCATCTCATTCCACCTCCTGCCATTCAGTGTGGTGTAGAAAACAAAATAAAAGAAGAAAAGTCCTTATTTTATGTGTCCTTCATGACCCAAGCTGAGGCTCCACAAGACAGGCCCCTTGTTTCCATGTGTGATCCTCCAAACAGCTGGATTTGGCATTTTTCAAGGCAAAACATTCCCTCAAGTTTTGCTGCTAAAAATAAATAGGATCATAAACTTTTACAACCACCCCCAAAGTACTGAATTTGACACTTCAAGCAATGTAGGATGCTGGAAGCGCTCAGTGTTTTGTACCACCATGAGGGGGAGAAATATCCTTGAAACGCCCTTTCGGTGTTACCCTTCCAGGTACATACACAAAATAGGGGAATAATTATTCACTCTGCTCATTAATTCCAGTATCTACTGGATAGATTAAAAAATTCTAAAAAAAGTTGGTAAGCCCCCAACTTTGCAAACAGCAGGGAAAGAACCCAAGTGAGTCAAAGTCCGAAACCAGAGAGGTTCGAAGTTTAATATTTACTTCAAGCAAATATTTCACCAGTTTGGCCGTGAGGGCCAAGCCGTGAGGGAATTGCTATGAGGGCAATGCTGTGAGGGCCAAGCCGTGACGGGGATGCCATGAGGGCCATGCCATGAGAGGATGTGCCATGAAGGGGACGCCTTGAGGGCCATGCCCTGCGGGTACCGCTGTGGGGGTTATGCTGTGAGAGCCAA
>NW_008240021.1:546118-548620 GCF_000691975.1 Corvus brachyrhynchos | reverse complement strand
AGCGAGCCGCGGCCCCTGCGCGGTTCCAGCGCAGCTGGGTCACTTACTGTGCTCCGGGGGGACGCGGGAGCGGGAAGGATCCTCCGCCAGGCCCGGAACTACAGCACCCAGCGAGCACCGCGGCACCGGCGCGGGAGGAGGGACCGGGAGTGTGTGAGCGATGTCGCGACTGGGGGAGCCGTAGTTCCCTTTGGCGCAGAAATTCCTCAAGTCCAGGAGTAAGAGGCGGGTGGGAAAAGGGGGCTAATGTGCTCCGGGGGGACGCGGGAGCGGGAAGGATCCTCCGCCAGGCCCGGAACTACAGCACCCAGCGAGCACCGCGGCACCGGCGCGGGAGGAGGGACCGGGAGTGTGTGAGCGATGTCGCGACTGGGGGAGCCGTAGTTCCCTTTGGCGCAGAAATTCCTCAAGTCCAGGAGTAAGAGGCGGGTGGGAAAAGGTGGATAGGAGGCCGAAAGACCTCCTGGATGTCCAGGTTGTTTCTATTTTATCCATCAGACAGTTGCCTCAGGGGCTGAAGGTGGTGGTCTGTGAAAGGAGGGAGAGAGATTTGTCTTTATAAACTGTGGGTCTGCTGATAGGTGAAGCCAGATACTGAGGGATGAAAGAAGCGATGGGAGGAACCCTGAATTCCATAGGAAAGGAACGGGGGGAGGGGTATACATTAGAAGGGGGTCTGTATTTCGTGATTCGGGGAGTCTGTACCTCTCAAGTACCTCAGCTAGTGGGGAGAGAGAGAGGGAAATGAGGATAAAAAAGAGGCTGCATCCTCCAAAACAATCTGAGAGACCCCAGGGGAATGACCCATGGCCTTTCCCTTTATTCGAATAAAGTAACAGGACTCCTCTGTCTCCTTTTTGGACATAAACCTCTGGTGCTTGTGGATTAATTTTCCTGACATCTGTGAGGGCTGTGCAAAGGTGGATTTTGTCTCTATATCCCTTGAAATACCACATAGGAGCAATTCCTTAGTTTGTCCCACATTTGAACTTTCTGCTTTATGAAGCCAGAGTATTGGGCAATGTTTAGTCTAATTTAGCATTATGATTGTGCTACAATACTGTTATTAAAACCAGATTTGATCCACAGTTTTCCTCCCTTCAAGAGCTATAATGCAAAAACATCACTGTTCTTTGTAAAATACCTTAGAAAATAATGTTTAATATTTTTTGCATATTTAAGCACATCCCACACCCTTGCTTTGAAAGAGAACAGTCGCATGAACAAATGCTCTAAGCAGTATTGATGATTGTAGCAGAACTACTGTTACTAAAGTCCCATCATGCTACTAACTGAACATTATCAGCAATAATCACTGGTCTTGACAAGATGAAAGTAAAATATTTAATTAATCTGAAAACTACCTGACACTGAAACTGAATAAAAGAGTTTAAATAAAGGGAGTTTATTGAGCAAGCAGAGATGGAGAGAGCAAGAACAGTTATTTTCCTGTGGGGCTGTGGATCCTCATGTGTATGAGGAGGGACTTTTTGTAATTATCACATTATGTTTGTTTATAAGGAGTCAGAGGGAAACATGCAGCATACACTAAAGTCCTTCTCTGGCTTTTTGGGGGCACCTTTCTTCATGTTTTTCTTTGTAGAGACCGACATGCCTGGTTGAGACAAGGCCATTTGCATCAGTGAAATCTAAATATGTCTGAAATTGTTCAAGTGAAACACTTTCAGTCTTTACTTTGATACCAAAAATTACAGTGTTCTGCCAGTAAATCCAACATACATTAGTGTGAGCATGGCATGAATAGGTAAAAGGACTTTTTAACTGTAACTACTTTCTATTTTAAATGTAATAAATCAAGTGTGATATAAAAGTAAGGAAATTGATTCAAGTCTCTGATCCATTTTTTTTCTCCAAAGTCAATATTGCGGCAAATCAGCAGGACATAGTGAAGAATGATGCTGCCTTTAAGGAGTCATACAAGTGATTATTAAACAATATTGACGTTGAAAATTTTTAGACCCCAACAGTAATTAAACAGTTATACTTGGGTTTTCGTAGAATCCCAGGATAGCTTGGGTTGGAAGGGACCTTAAAGAACATTTAGTGATTACCATGAGCAGGGATGCCACTCACCAGATCAGGTTTGGAGGTATTTTAAATTTATTTCAGGTCAACTAACTCCCCTAAGTTACTACTACAGAAACTGTGTGTGGCAAGAGTCTCCCAGCCATAGGATTATTCGGTTTTACAGACTGTTTGAACACCCATATAATTAAAATTTGATTTCGGGGCAGCACTGACGGGGTCCCCAAGTTGACTGTACTCCGGACAAACTCATTTCGGTGCGTTCCATCACCGCCAGAAAAGCTCCGGTTTTCCAGGCAGGCAAAAGGCGCACTTTATTTATCCACCTCCCTTTGGTTTTCCCCCTTTGTTCCTTTAATTTTCGCGGCCCCGCCGCCAGCCCCCGGAGCACATGTGCGTGTCACCGCCGGGCCGTGGGGGAGGGAGGGAGCGCGGGCGGGCGCTTCTCGCATGGAG
>NW_008240021.1:522804-545586 GCF_000691975.1 Corvus brachyrhynchos | reverse complement strand
TTACAGCGAACGCAGCCAATCGGGAGGGGGCTTACAGCGGGGACGTCAGCGCGCGCCCGGGGCCGCGGTGCACTGTGGGATGCTGGAGGCCTCGCGTCGGGGCAGGAAGGAAGGGGGGGTGTCATGGCGACGAATATCGAGCAGATCCTTCGCTCCTTTGTGGTCAGCAAATTCCGGGAGATCCAGGAGGAGCAGCAACAGCAGCACGGCGGGGAACGGGGCGGGGGGGAGCGGCGGGGAAGGGCGCAGGGCGGAGAGAGACGGGCCGCGGCCTGAGGGTCTTGTCGGCGGCAACATGGCGGGGCCGCGGGGGTCGCGGCCGTGCGCGCGCCCTGAGGGAGTTACGGCCCGGGGTGCGAGAGAGGATGGTGGGGGGACGCGCCCACCCGCTCTCCCCCGGTTTCGGTGCTGTCCTCACGGCGGGGCAGGCGCCTGTATGGTTTGTCTGATTTACGGCTAAATTCGCCTAGTTTATCTGGTAAAAAAAGGAAAGCCTTGGAAAGAGCAAGGAAAAGCTGGAAGAGAGCGAGTTGCGTGTGTTTATTTTGCGGAGGGAACCCCAACAAGGTCGTACGAGCACGGGGGATGTGGCACATTCCAGAAAGTGTTTTTTTTCTTCCCTTGCGTCTCAACCTCAGCAGTCACAGAGTGTCCGGGTTGAATAAGTGAAAATGAATCCAAAAGGAGACGTTTTCCTAAGAGCACGGCTTCTTCATGGGGCTGGAATACTGGTCTGAGGGGCTGGATGTAATAAATGGGTGCGAATGACAAAAAAAATGCCCAAAACCGGTTCAGAATCACTTGTATTAAGTTGATTTGTTCTTGTTTTTTTGTTTGTTGTTTTTTTTTTGGGTAGTGCAAAGGTGGAAGGCCAGCCCAATGGTGACACGATCCCAGCTGAGCAAGCCGAGCAAGCCGGGCCTTCGGAAGCCTCTGGAGCTGCTGGGAGTTGTCAGAGTGATCAGATAGTGCAGAAAATAGAGGAAGTGCTCTCCGGAGCCCTCGGGACAGAGCTGCAGTGCAACCCAGGTAACAGAGCTCTCTCTGCCAAATCTGTTTGTGGTAAGAAGGTTGTGATTGTGCCTAAAATTGAATCAGTTTTATAGAGATGAAAATGTGATTCTTGGAACTGTTCCTGTGACGAGTTGTGTGTTTGTTGTGAACTTATTAAATATTTTTTCCACTGTGATTTTACATCCAGAGGTGGATAGAGAAATACATGATTTAAAAATTGAGCTGGTTGTTATCTGAAAGTGTTGGTATGGGGAAAAGTTGGTGGGGTTTTTTTTTCCAATATTGAAACAGATAAATATTTTCCATATATACATACATGCGTATATAAATTCAGGGGTTAGTGAACTGTTCATAGTACCAAAGCTGATGCTGATAGGAGCAGTTTCTGTTTTGGGTTGGTTTTCAAGATTATTTCTAAAGAAATTTATTACAAGACAGATCTGTGATGAGCTGTTCAGTCAGAAGATAATTTGCTGTTTTAAAATGTCCCTGTTTTTAAAGTGTAGGTACTCACATTGCAGCCTTGCAAAGGAATTTTGATGTGTCAGTCTCAGATCTTGAATAAATTACTAGATTTTTTAAGCTAAAAGAGTCATATCTGAGTGTCCTCTCTCGTGGGACTGGTCCTTGCTGTAAAATTCCTGACTCTGGAGGGTTGGTGTGGTGATGAAGGCTGTAGTTACTGCATTTCTCATTTTTGGGAGTTGAAACACAGGTGACTGCAATGTGCTGGGTGAGTACAATTCCAGAGGCAGCACAGAAAATTGTTCATTTCAGAGATTCTGTTTGCAGGAGTTTGGGATTGCTTTGGGTTTTTATACTCAGTGGTTTGTGTACTTTGAGTGTTTTCAAAATTTTAACTTGTGTTGTACGAGCAGCACTTAGGGTGACGTGGGGGGGGGATTGTGTGTGGTTGGTTGGTTGGTGGTTTTTTGTTTGTTTTGATTGGTGGTGTGATTTTTATTTTTGTTTGTTTTCTATTTTGTTCTTTTGTGGAGGACTGAGACAAGGTCACATGGTAATAAGTGAGACCTGTTAACTTGGAAGTTAACAAACTTACCCTGTGGCAAATGTTTCTACTGTCCATCTCCAAAAAGGAGTTGGACAAGAGAGATTATCTGATTATCTGAATCTAATGAATTATCTTTGTAGAAAAGTTCATTTTATAGAATCACAGAATAGTCTGAGTTAGAAGGGACGCACAGGACGATCCAGTTCCACCCCTGGCCCTGCCCAGACCCCCCAACAATCCCAGCCTGGGCATCCCTGGCAGCGCTGTCCAAACGCTCCTGGAGCTCTGGCAGCCTCGGGGCGCGGCCCCTTCCCGGGGGCGCCGGGGCGGGGCCCAGCAGCCTCTGGGGGAAGAACCTTTCCCTGCTCTCCAACCTGAGCCTGCCCTGGCCCAGCTCCAGCCGCTCCCTGGGTCCTGTCAGGTCACAGGGAGCAGAGATCGGAGCTGTCCCTGCGCTGCCCCTCGGGAGGAGCTGCAGCCCCGGGGAGCTCTGCCCTCAGGCTCCTCCAGGCTGAGCTGACCAAGTGACCTTGTGGGACCCCTCCAGACCCTCCACCATTTTCCTGTCCCTCTGGACACTCTGTAAGAGCTTTAGCTCTCTCCCAAACTCTGGTGCCCAGAACTGCCCCTGGTACTTGAGGTGAGGCTGCCTTGGCCAGCGATGCTGGCTCTGGTGTCCCCCAGGACAGGGATGTCCCTCCTGGCTGCCAGGGCACTGCTGACTCAGCTCCAGCTGGCCATGGACCAGGACCCCCAGGGCCCTTCCCACAGCTGCCCTCCATCCACACAGCCAGGGTTGTCCATCCCAGGTGCGGAATCCGGCACTTCCCTTGTTAAACTCCACACAGTTGGGGATTGCCAGTCTCTGCAGGGCTTCTCTGCCCTCGAGGGAGTGAACTGCTCCTCCCAGTTTAGTGTCCTTGGTACACTAATTATCCCTTTGAGTCCTGTGTCCAGGTGGTTAGTGAAGATGTGGAAGAGAACTGGGCTGAGAATGGAGCCCAGCAGAACCCCAGTAGTGACTGGTGTCAGCCCAATGTCACTCTAGTCACTGTCACCCTTTGTGCCCAGCCTGTAGGCTAGTTGCTCACCCACTGAGTAACTCAGTTCTCCAGCTGTGTGCTGAACATTTTGTCCATAAATTTGTCTCTGCTTCACTGTTCTCTCTCAGTGCATTCACAGCCAAGTTGGTGCAAAAACTATTTCTAAGTTTCATCAAAATGTACCTGAGGTACTTGTTAGGAATCCCAAGTCACATTTATTTAACAGTATTGCAATTACCAGAAGCTTCTGCAAGATTTTGCAGTGTTCACTGGAAAATAGTGAGCTTTGAGATTACAGATTCTAATTGGAGGGTGTTGCTGCCCTGGCCTGTATAATTAGAATCACTGAAAGGAACATGCAACTAGACTCCAATGTACAGCTCATATTTCACAGAAATCCCAGCAAGTTGCATTTAAAGAAGTGCCTTTCTCCTGAAAACATGGCGCTAGGTCTCCAGAAGGGCAAGAACCTAACAAAGGTTAAATCCAGAGGCGAGTGAGGTACAGAATTAAAAGGTGGTGATGGAAACCTCAGTCTCCCTCTTGCCCTTTCCCATCAGTGATTTGCTTGTCCCCACAGTCATCTGAATTTGTCACTTTCCTGTTGGAAGCAAATGCTCTAATAGGAACATGCAGCTTTGCAGTGGCTCATGGCAGCTGCAGTCCTATCCCAGCAGCTGTTCCAGCCTGCAGTGCCTTAAAGTGGGTTTGGGATCAGGGACGTAGATGCTCTTTTCCCAAATTTGTTAGACCCTAGCGAGTAACTTGGTTAGTGAATACACACAGAGAATTTCTAACACAGCAGCAACACTGTGCTCACTCAGGGGTTAAAGCACAGCAGGGGGGAGTGGCTGGTCAGGTCTTGTAGTGTAAATCCCCACTTAGGTAATTTGTTAGGAAAACAGAAGTTCTTGTTTACCTTCTGTGCCAGCTTTGGGGGTTTGAAAGCACATCTCCAGCCTCCTGTTAGAATGTGTTGCCCCACTGAGTGTGGGTGGAGGGACATCCAACCTGTCTGCCCCGCTCAGGTGAGACCCCACCTGCAGAGCTGCCTCCAGCCCTGGGGCCCAGCTGTTCCATCCCTGGAAGTATTCAAGGCCAGGCTTGGACAGGGCTTGGAGCAACCTGGGATAGTGGAAGGTGTCCCTGCCCATGTCAGGGGGGTTGGAACAAGATGATCTATCTACAAGGTCCCCTTCCAAACCAAACCATTCTATGGTTCCCCTTTGTCCTGTTGTTCCATCCCTTGGAAATAGTCTCTCTCCATGTTTTCTGCAGCTCCTTCAGGCCCTGCAAGGCCACACTGAGGTCACCCCAAAGCTTCTCCTCTCCAGGCTGAACAATCCCAGCTCTCGCAGCCTTTCCTCCCAGCAGAGCTGCTCCATCCCTCTGCTCATCCTGGTGCCTCCTCTGGCCTCTCTCCAGCAGCTCCACGTCCTCCCTGTGCTGGGCCCCAGGGCTGGGGCAGCTCTGCAGGTGGGCTCTCACCTGAGTGGGGCACAGGGGCACCATCCCAATCCATTTCCTGATTCCCCTGCTGGGGCTCAGCCCAGGGCATGGGGGGCTCTGGGCTGGGGCAGGTCCAGCTCTCCCAGGGCTGCTCCACCTGCTCATCCCCAGCCTGGATTGATCCCAGGGGTTGCCCTGAGTCAAGTGCAGCACTTGGCCTTGTTAAACCTCATGAGATTCCCACGGGGCACTTCTGGAGCTTGTCTAGGTCCCTTTGGATGGCCCCGTCCTTCAGAGGTGTCACCTGCACCCTCAGCTTACTGTTACCTGCAAACCTGCTGAGCGTGCACTTGATCCTTCTGTCATTAATGAAGATATTAAGTAACACTGTTTCATTAATGAAGCTGTTAACCAGTTAACACTGGTCCCAGTACAGGCTCCTGAGGGGCACCACTGGTCACTGATGTCGGTCAGGACTCTGAGGTTTTGACCTCTATCCTCTGGATGTGACTGTCCAAATAACTGCTAATGCACCTAACAGTGCACCTGTCAAATTCTTCACTCCAGTTTGCAGAGAAGGATGTTGTGGAGGCACCATGTCAAATACTTTACAGACGTCCAGATAAATGCCATCTGTAGCTCTTCCCTTACCCACTGATGTAGTCAATCCACCACAGGTCAGACAGGATTTTCCCTTCATGAAGCTATGCTGGTTGTCTCAAATCATGTCCCTGTACTCGATGTGCCTTAGCAGAGCTTCTAGGAGGATCTATTCCCTGATCTTCCCAGCATGGAGGTGAGGCTGACAGGGTGGGAATTCCCAGAATTGTCCTCTCTTCCCTTCTGAAAGGGAATGGCTTCTCACTGTCAGAGGGCAGGGTTAGATCAGATATTAGGAAAAGATTCTTCCCTATGAGGATGGGCAGGCCCTGGCACCAGGGTGCCCAGAGCAGCTGTGGCTGCCCCTGGATCCCTGGCAGTGTCCAGGGCCAGGCTGGACATTGGGGCTTGGAGCAGCCTGGGACAGTGGGAGGTGTCCCTGCCCATGGCAGGGGTGGGGCTGGATGGGCTTTGAGGTCCTCCCAACCCAAACCATTCCATGACTGTGATACTACTTGGAAAGAAAGTGTTCCCACTGGGCCTCTGTCCTGACCAGCAAAATTTGGGTAATTTTCGGAAAAAAGTGTTGTTTAATTACTTTAAAGTGACTCCTGAGAGGAAGGTAAGGGAGTGTGTGCTGTTTGTGTGTGTTAGCTTAGTGAATCAGGCATGGTTTGCAGGTTGAGTTGTTTTGTACCTCTGTCCATGTACTTCGCAAGTACTCTGAAAGAATTTTTAAAATGCAGTCTTATACATTTTTACAAAGTAAATGTCATTTTTTCTAGATGTAGACAAAAATACTGTGAAAAATAGTACTCAGTCTACAAAAAGGAGCTCTACTGGTGAAGATGAAATTCCTAGGAAAAAGGCAAAGAAAAACAAGAAACACAAAAGCAAGAAGAAGAAGAAAAAGAAGAAGAAAAGGAAGAAAGAGAAAAAGCATAAAAAGCAACCAAAGGAATCCAAGTTGAGTGCACGTCCCGGAGAACCTGCAGACGTGCAGCCGGCTCCTCACTTGATGCCAGAGCAGTCCAGCTCCCAACTGAATGTACAGCATGGAGTGTTTGCAGATGCAAACCTGGCTGGCCATGTGCAGCCAGAACTGTGCTCTAAACCAACTGAGGGGCTTGATAATCAAGCTTTAGGACTTGTTTCTCATTCAGTGACTGATTCTCAGCAATCTGCAGAAAATCTTGGAAGTGGGGAGGGGACTTTGTGTGCAACAAATCCTCCATTTAATTTAGAAAGCATCCAGTCTAATATCCCAGAAAATACTAGTATAGCTCAAACTAGAATTTGCACTAGCGAAGAACAAATTCAACAGTCCCATGAAAATATTTATCCTGTAGCTATTAATGCCAGTGTTGTTGATACTGGAAATTATACTTGGTCCAGCATCCCAACTGGAATTGTCAGTAAATCAGAGATTCAGAAAGATTCAGTAGAAGCACTGAGAGGTTCAGAAGTTACTCTGAAATCTCAAGGCACTGGGGCAGTAAAAGCTTTGGATGCAGCTCTTGAGCCTGAGACCATGGAGGTGTTGACTTATTCTGAAGCATCTCTGCAGTCGGTGTCTCAGAGGGGAGCACAGGACACGGAAACAGCTTCAGAATCCATGTCCTTGGCTGGTGGTGTGACAACAATTCCTACACCTGCGAATTGGGCACATCCCAGTGCTGTGACTGTAGCTCATGTGGCTGTGGCTGGGCAAGAAGTGAAAATTCCAGAAACAACTGAAAAATCTCTGCATATGGGCAATGTGACAAGTGTGGAGAGCTCTTTGGAACTGGGGGGTGTGAGCAGAACTTTGGAGCCAGCCCTGCAGCCCTCAGCTATATCTGGGAGTTTAAACGTGCCGCAGGGCAGCCCTGTGGAGAGTTCAGGGGTCCTGAAAGCAGGTGTACCTTTGCAACATCCTTTGACAATATCTGCAGCCACCCCTGTGACCCATGTTGAAATAAAAAGTGCCAAAACACCCCCAGCACCAGAAATAAAGGATATGGAACCAGCTATGGGAAATGTGAAAGCTTTGGAAACAGCCATGGAACCTGTGGGTGTTGTAGCAAAAGATGTTAGAGCAGCTCATGAAAGTCTGCAAGGCAAAAATGTGGAAGGTACCACAGGTCCTGCAACAGCACTGGGTGCATCAGGAACGTTTGTACAACATGGAGTCTTGACAGAAACTAGGAGTGTGGACAGAGCCCAGGGATCTGCGCTTCCAGCAGGATTGACAGGTGTGAATGTGGTTGCAGAGGCAAAAGGATTAAGAGCAACTTCAGAACCCGCAGAGGTTGTACAGACCTTCGTTCCCCGAACAGCTCCAGAAGTCCAGATGGCAGAGGGTTTTAGAAGTCCGCAAGCAAAAGATTCAGAAGGTACTTTGTTGCTCAGAGAATCAAGACCTGAGGGTGAATCACACGTGAGAGGTTTGGCATCTGCCCTGTCTTTGCAGAAGGAAAACACACAAGGTCCAGGAGGAGTTCTGAGACCGGTGGCTGTGGTGGAAGCAAAAACTTCTACAACAGCTTCAATGTCCTTACAAGTGGAAGGTGTGAAAGCTTCAGAAGAAGCTCTGCATTGTGGGACTGTTGCAAGTCCAGTACTTCTTGCCTTAGAAAGGACTCCTGAACCTGTGGTTGCGCATGAAAACGTGGAACCAGTTAGAGAGGCTGAGGCATTGGCAGGGGTGATGCCATGGCAAACCACAGTAGAGAGAGAACCTCTCCGTTCAAGCCAAACAGAGAGTTCCATCATTTCACAGTCGCAGGTCATGACACATACGAGAACCTCACAAACTGAGGTGCTGAGGGAGAGAAAGGATTCAGAATGCGCTCCAGAAGCAGAGATAAGGAGCAGAGAAGCAATCCTAGAACCTGTGCAAACTTCAGAAACCAGTTCAAAATCTGTTCAGGAACAAATAGTAGGTGATTCAGCAGCAGTATTGGAGTCTTTGCCCAGAGTGGAAGAAAACAGTATGGCATCGGGAGTACTGACAGAATTGACAGATGTGCAAACTCAGGGATCTGCTGTAGAACATGGAATTGCAGCAGGGAGGATCAGCACACAAGGAAATGAGCCCTCAGAAATGGAGAAAGCAAAATATCTGGAGCCAGCATCAGAAGCTGGAGGAGTGAGGTGGTTGGAGAGCATGAAAGAATCTGCAACAGTAGAGGCGAAAGGTTCTGAAGCAGGTAAAGAGCTTGAGGTACCCATGAGTGATGCTTCAGCAGCTGTTCCAGAATACTTGCACACTGAAAAGCAAGAAGAGCTTCACGTAGTTCTAGAAGCAAAACCTGCTGCAGAATGGAAGAGTTCAGAAGAGGCTCCAGAAATCTTGGGTGCTTCTGAAACAAAATCTTCTGAACCAGTACCAAAATCAGGGGATATGAAAGGCCTGGAAACAACACTGGAAGAACATGAAGTGGCAGCCGAGGTACAATATGTAGAAGGAGTGCAGAGTCAGCAGGTGGAGGATATGCTCATTGAGAAGGAAGATGTGGAGCAGACTCAAATATCTGAGCCTATAGTAGCAGAAACAGATTTTAGTTGCAGAAACACAAGATTTGGAAACAGCTCCTCAGACTGATGTAGAGCTGAAAGATGCAGAAGCAGCTGTAGGGTTGGGGGCAGAGACAAAAGATTTGCAAGCAGCTCCAGTACCTGACACTGATGCAGAAACAGGTCCAGAACTTATAGAGGAAGGCCAGTTGGAAGACACTCCAGAGGCTGAGGATATCAAAGAAGCAACTCCAGAAGAGGACTCAGAGAAAAGAGACTCAGAAACATCTGATGTGCAACCTGATGTGGCAGCACGAATGAAGGAGACTCTCATGAGGCTTGAGAATGTTATTGAAAAAAGTAGTCATAGAACCAGTGAGAAAAAACATGATTCAAAGAAACAGAAAAGGAGCCGTTCCAAGTCACAGTCCAGGTCTAGGAAGCGGAAGAAAAAATCAAGGTCACGTTCTACTTCCAGGCGTTTGACCTCTAAAAGAGCACGTTCTAGGAGCAGAAACTATTCAGTTTCCAGAAAAAAGCATTCCAAATCTAGGTCCCGATCTGTGGAGAAGAGAGAGAGAAGAATGTCTTCCCGGCGGTCCAGGCGCAGACGTTCCAGGTCATCTGACCGTTACAGGTCTAAATCCAGATCTGCAGAAAAGCGATTGTCCAGACGGAGACGTTCCAGGTCGTCTGACCACTACAGGTCTAAATCCAGGTCTGTGGAGAAGCGATTGTCCTCCCGAAGGTCCAGACGCAGACGTTCCAGGTCGTCTGACCGCTACAGATCCAAGTCCAGGTCAGTGGAGAAGCGACTGTCCTCCCGAAGGTCCGGGCGCAGACGTTCCAGGTCTTCTGACCACTACAGATCCAAGTCCAGGTCAGTGGAGAAGCGACTGTCCTCCCGAAGGTCCGGGCGCAGACGTTCCAGGTCTTCTGACCACTACAGATCCAAGTCCAGGTCAGTGGAGAAGCGACTGTCCTCCCGAAGGTCCGGGCGCAGACGTTCCAGGTCTTCTGACCACTACAGATCCAAGTCCAGGTCAGTGGAGAAGCGACTGTCCTCCCGAAGGTCCGGGCGCAGACGTTCCAGGTCTTCTGACCACTACAGATCCAAGTCACGGTCAGTTGAAAAGAGGTTGTCCTCCTGGCGATCCCGACGCAGACATTCCAGGTCCTCTGACCGTTCAAAATCT
Source organism: Corvus brachyrhynchos (assembly GCF_000691975.1). Lineage (NCBI taxonomy): Eukaryota > Metazoa > Chordata > Aves > Passeriformes > Corvidae > Corvus > Corvus brachyrhynchos. The sequence goes on along the minus strand of NW_008240021.1, from coordinate 535,774 downwards.
AGATCCAGGTCTTCAGAAAAGGGAGGAGGCAAAGAATACTCCTGGAGGTTCAGACATCGGTCTGGTTCCTCTGATCGTTCAAAATCCAGGTCAAGATCTGTTGAGAAAAGAGGTCGGAAGGCATCTGTACGGAGGTCCAAACGTCAGCGCTCAAAGTCCTCAGATCGCTACAAGTCTCGATCCAGGTCAGTAGAAAAAAGAGATCGGAAGCAATCATCACGGAAGTCTAAACGTCAGCGCTCCAAGTCCTCTGACCGTTACAAGTCTAGATCCAAATCAGTGGAAAAAAAGAAGGAATCCTCACGAAAATCCAAGCGTCGACGCTCAAAATCTTCTGAACGTTACAAGTCTAGGTCTAGGTCTGTTGAAAAAAAGCGCAAGGAGTCTTCAAAAAAATCCAAACGGAAACGTTCCAAGTCCTCTGACAGTGTTAAGTCAAGGTCCAAATCTGTAGAAAAAAAAGATAAGTTATCCTCAGCGAAGTCCAGTAGCAAGCATGTGGAGTCTTCTGAACTTCAGGAGTCAGCCAAAGATCTTGATAAAGATGTTCCTCAATCTTCTGGAAGTGAAGGTAAATCCTCTAATGGTCCCACATCAGTAGCTTTGTCTGATGAAGGAGTAAATGGCCCAGTGCTGCCGCCATCATTTGGAAGTGGATTTTCCAAAACTTCGGAGAGCCTTGAGGAAAGCTCTTCATCTGTTGAAAAAACAGCCGATCTGCAGCATTCTGCAGCATCTGAATTTGATAGCTCCAAAACCCCAGATGACCAGGAATTGAAATCCACATCTGTGGAAAAACCACAGGATTCAGAGCTGTCTATGACATCTGAAAATGGATCAACTGAAAAAGCAGCAGCTCCGGAGTCTTCACTGCTACCTGAACTTCCATACTCCACATCCAAGTCCAGATCCTCATCTGTTGAAAAAAGGGGAGATCTAGAAACTTCTTCCATAGCAGAATTCCATCTCTCTGCATCCCGTGAAGATGAGTCCAGAACTGCACCTCTCAGAGAAGTAGAAGGTCCAGAGCTTCCTCCAACACTTAAAAGAGACACGCAAGTTCAGTCGTCTTCTCTCCTGTCTGAAGCTGGGCTCTCCAACTTGTCTGATGGTCACAAATCACGGCATATCCCTGGTGAACACACAGAGCTTTCACAGGTTCTGCAAGTACCTGAACGTGAGTCTTCCCACCTGGCTGACAGCCCTGGAGCAGTGGAAGCTCAGAGGCCTTTCCTGCCACCTGAAATGATCTGCCCTGTCATCCCTGATGGCTGTGAGTCGGGCCAGATGCAGGAGCCTTCTCTGGCTTCTGACAGTGGACATTTCATGTCTTCTGATGGACGTGGATCAGGATCCAGCTTTACTGCACCAATAGAGGAGCTTCCATTGTCTGTAGGCGAGTCCTTTAAGTCACCACATGGAAATGAACAAAGATTTTTATCTGTCGAAAAAGTCAAAGCACCAGATGTTTCCCTCACATCTGTGTGTGGTTCTGTTGAGGTGTCTGCTGACCTTGTTTCAGTGTCTTCTTTTGAAGTTCACGAGTCCAGATCATCTGTTGACAAAGGTTTAGATGGTCCAACACTTCCACAAGTCCTTGAGGTTGACTGCTCCAGATCTTCGGAAATGCATGAGTCGAGATACCTAACTGGAAAAATAGATGGTGCAGGATCTTTGGTGATGTCTAAAAGTGGGATTCCCATATGCCACGATGGCCACAAAGCAAAGTACAATTCCTTTGAGCAAACGGAGAGTGCAGAACTGTCAGTGGCATCTGAGCTCCGGTGTTCCATCTTTCCTGAAGGCTATAAATTGACATCTGCTGCAGTTGAAAAAGTGGAGATCCAGAAGCCTGCTCTCTCACTGGAAAGTGGGTTCTCCGTGTCTGCTGATGGTTGTGAATCGGTGGGCACACCTGAAAAACTACAGCCCCCAGTGACTGCTCTGACATCGGAAGGTGGGATTCTGCTGTTGCCCGACAGTCACGAATTGAGACCCGTTCCTGTGGAAAAAGAGGTGCTGAATTCATCTGAAGTGAAACACCTTGCATCCCCTGATGGCTACAAGCTGAGATCTGCCTACAGTGAAGAAATACAGGTGAACCTGGAAAGCAGGTGTTCTCTTGCCTCCGATGGTCATGAGTTGGCATCCACCTGTTTTGAAAGAACTGAGGAGCCTTCTCAAGTGTCTGAAAATGAGTACACGATAGGGCTTGATGGCCCGGAGTTGACATCGACCCCTGCTGAAAAAGCAGAGCTGCGGAAGCTTTATCAGATGCCTGAAGAAAGATGTCTGGAGTCCATTGACAGCCAGGAGCTGCGATCACCCTCTGCTGAAAACACACAGGTGCAACAGCCTGCTCCCATGTCTGAAAATGAGTATGCCATGTCCTGGGTGGGCCAGGAGTTGAGGTCCAGCTCTCCTGAGAAGGCAGAGGTGCAGGAGGAGGCTGTGGTTCCTGACAGTGCTGTGTCTTCTAAAGATCACAGGTTGCCATCTTTCTTGGCTGAAAAAGCAGAAGTGCAGGAGTGTTCTCTGCTACCTGAAAATGAATATGGTGAGTCTTCTGAGGGCCAGGAGGTGACGGCCAGCCCTGCTGAGAAGGAGGTGCAGGAGCCTTCTCTGATACCTGGCAGTGAATATTCTATCTTCTGTCAAAGCCAAGTACGGCAGTCTGGCCTCGCTGAAAGCACAGCAGAGCAGGAGCCAGTGCTGGTCCCAGACAACCAATATGCTGCATCTCCTGACGGGCAGGAGCTGCTCTGTGCTTACACTGAAAAACCAGAGGTGCAGGAGTGTTCTTTGCTGTCTGAAAACGAGTATGATGCATCCCCCGAAAGGTGTAATTTGAGATCCAGTCCTGTTGAAAAAGAAGAATTGGAGGAACCTTCTGAAGCCTCTGAAAGTGAAAGTTCCGTATCCACCGATAGCCAGGAGGTGCAGTCTGCTGTTGCTGGAAAAACAGAGGTGCAGGAGTTGTCCTTGTCTGAAGGTGAATGTCCCATGACCCCTGAAGGTCAGGAGCTGCAGTCCAGCCCTGCTGAAAGAGTAATAGCCAAGGAACCTTCTCTGACATCTGAACATGCGATGTCACCTGAAGAGTATGAGTCAAGATTGGCACACGCTGAGAAAACAGAGGGTGTGGATTCTGCTTTGACAGCTGAACGTGACCATCTCTTTTTTGAGAGCCAGGAGGTGAGTTTCACCTCTCTCCAGAAAGCAGATGTGCGGGACCATTCTCCAACACCTGAAAGGGAACATGGAGCATCCCCTGATGGGCAGGAGTTGAGATTCACCAGTGCTGGAAAAGTAGACGGTCTTGAACCTTTGACACTGAACGATAGAGCCTCCATGTCCCCTGATGACAATGACTTGAAATCCATTCCTGTTGAAAAAATGGATCATGCAATGCCTGAAGGTGGGCGCTCGGTGTCTCCTGATAACTACAGTGTGAGGTCAGGCCCTGGTGAAGAAATGGGGGATCTGGAGCCCTCTGTGAGATCTGAGCGTAGATACTCCACATCCTCCTATCAGGAAGGTCACGAGCTGAAGTCTCCCATGGAGGAAGAGGGTCTGGAGTCCTCTGTGACTTCTGAACGTAGACGATCTGTGTCCCCTGAGGGTCATGACCAGAAATCTACTGTAGATGAAGAAATGGATGATTTGGAGAGGCGTTCCACTTCCCCTGATGAGCACGAGTCAAGATCTAGCATTGGTGAAGAAGCAGAGGATCTGGAGCAGCCTTTGACAACAGAACGTAGGTGCTCTGAGTCCTCAGATGAGCACGAGTCAAGGTCAACTGCAGGAGAAGAGGCAGAGGACGCAGAAGGCTCCTTGCCAGCTGGAAGAAGAGACTCCGTATCCTCAGACGACCGTGAGTCAAGGTCTGCTGCTGGGGAAGATGCAGAAGATGGGGAGCCCTCCTTGACTGCTGAACGTAGACACTCCACATCTTCTGATGACCATGAGTCAAGGTCTACAGCTGATGAAGAAGCAGAGGATTTGACAGCTGAACGTCGCTCTGTGTCTCCTGATGGACGTGAGTCAAGGTCAACCGTTGGCGAGGAAGCAGAGGACCAGGAGCTCTCTCTGACAGCTGAGCGTAGACACTCCACATCTTCAGATGAACACGAGTCAAGGTCTACTGCTGGTGAAGATGCAGAGGATGTGGAACCCTCCTCTGCAGCTGAACAAAGAGATTCCACTTCATCAGATGAGCAAGAGTCAAGGTCTACTGCTGGTGAAGAAGCTGAGGATGTGGAACCTCTGACAGCCGAACACAGACGTTCTGCATCCCCTGATGGCGCTGAATCGAGGTCTACCACTGGTGAAGAAGAAGGAGAGGATGCAGAGCCCTCATTGACAGCTGAACAAAGAGAGTCCACATCATCAGATGAGCATGAGTCAGAGTCTTCCAGTGGTGAAGAGGAGGGAGAAGATGCGGAGCCCTCTTTGGCAGATGAAGAAAAGCAGGATTCCATGCCTCTTGAGCAGTCAGAGGAACAGGACTCTTCCTTTGTCCCTGAAAGCAGACGTTCTGAGTCTTCCGAACGTGAAAAATCCAGATCCAAATCTGTTGATAAAGCTTCTGACAAAGAGTCTCCGCAGAGATCTGTAAGCAGACACTCGAAGTCTCCTGCTCGCCAGAAGAGCCGATCCACCTCTGTGGAAAAAACAGCAGACAAAGAGTCCGTGCGGAGGTACAGACGGAGACGCTCCAGGTCCACGGCTCGCCAGAGGAGCCAGTCAACATCTGTAGAAAAAACAGCAGACAAGGAGTCCTCGCGGAGGTCCCGGCGGAGACGCTCCAGGTCCGCAGCTCGCCAGAGGAGTCAGTCCAAGTCCGTGGAGAAAACAGCAGACAAAGAGTCATCACGCAGGTCCAGAAGCCGACGCTCCAGGTCCTCCCAGCGCAGGTCCAAGAGATACGATACAGACTCACGCTCCAGACGGAATCGCTCCAGGTCAGCAACACGGAGAAGGGCGTCAAGATCTCGGTCCAGCTCGTTGTCGCGTTCCAGGCACAGGAGGAGGAGCAGGTCAAGGTCGGCATCACGAAGGCGGCGCTCCTTGTCGAGAGACAGGCGCAAGAGGTCTCAGAGAAACAGATCAAGGTCTACTGACAGGAGAAGGAGAAGATCCGACTCGAGAGACCGTAGGATATCGCTCCGATTGCGGAGCAGGAGTCGGACCCCTCTTCGCCAGAGGCGGTCGCGGTCCAGGGGAAGGAGACGGAGCTCCAGCAGGTCCCCGATCCGACTTCGGCGCTCGCGGTCCTCGGGGAGAAGGCGCTACAGCAGATCCCCCGACCGGCGCAGGTCCAGGTCCTCGGAGTTCTCCAGCAGATCACCCAAACGTCTTACAGACCTGGGTAAGTGACTGCTTTATTTACAGTGGTTCTGTGGTGAGGTGGTCGTGGGTGGATTTGCGTAGTCTGATTTTAGCTCTGCAGCGTTCATAAGGAATTTCTTGGAAGTCAGTCTGTGCATTAGTTTTAGGCAGTGACTTCCGGTAGGAACTTTTATGTTGGAACAGAATCAATGCTGAGCATTTGAATGAAAACCTCTTTAGAGCCAGTTTTACCTTGGTTCTAGAGCTTTTGTACAAAAGTAGTGTGTTTCAGTCTTGAGAACACTTTGCATGGTAATAGGGAAGGCCAAGTACTTGTATGTGAGAAAATTTAGAATTTCTACTTCTCCTGAGAACAGAGGTCATTCAGGTGCCAGTTGGAGAGTCCAAGCTCTGTTGTCAGCTGTTCCCAGTACTCTGTCTTGCCTCTTTCCCATGGTAAGAACTTGAAGAAAAGAGAGACTTATTTCTAAAAATAGTCCCAGACTCAACAGATCAGAAAATAAAATCTTATGAGCTGCATCTTTTCTCTGTGCTTGGAGGAAGAGAGGCTGTGTTGTTTCCTTGGGAAAGAAGGTTTGACTTGGGAGCTGAGCTTTTTGCACAGTGTGTGAGGAAACCTGTGGTAGACTTAAGGTTCTGAACCTTGCAGTCCTGCCTCAGAGTTACCATGGAAGCCTTCCAGTTAGGGAGTTATTTGCAAACTGGCAGAAGGCTTAATTAATTTTCATTTCCTATTTCTATGTTAAGGCTGTCCTTTTCTCCTTATTAAAGCAAAATCTGTTTTAGTGACAGTTTTGCATCTGACTGTATTTTAAGCAAGAGCACATTTTACTCAGGTTGTTTTTCTGTTTGGTGGTTGTCAGTAGCTTTTGGGCTATGTCTGGGGAGATGGGATTTCCTCCAGAGCTTTCAGAGCTTTTCAGAGATAGTTAATGAGGAAACTCTGGACTTCATGTTGTGTAGGAAGGACTCAGTATTGCCAAAACTGGAATGAATCAGTGAAGTAAGAGACATCCGAACTTGAGGGGTTGGGGGATGTTGGATGCTGTCATTGGGACTGCTGTGCTTTGGGCTACATTTGCCTTCCGCACAGACCAGGCCTAAAGTCTGGAGCCACTCAGTACCATTTTAGTTATTTTCACAGAACGTAAAAAATGCACAGTGCAGGTAGAATCTTGTTTAGTTTAGTTTGCCAGAAATGTTTCTTTATTATTAAAACAAGAATATAAAAACAATAACTTTTCTTTTAAAAAATGAATCTTTTTAGACAAGGCCCAGCTACTTGAAATCGCCAAAGCCAACGCAGCCGCCATGTGTGCGAAGTCTGGTGTGCCCTTACCCCCGAGCCTGATGCCTCTGCTGTCCCAGAAGAAGGATGACAAAGCCAACCAGAAGTCCTCAAGGGACACCTTGAAGGAGCTCACTGAGGTGAGGGAGAGCAGCAGCATCAGACCTGACAGTGCCCACACCGTGGGAGGTTGTCACTGCATGCTCGTGTCACCTGGGAGCTGCCTTGTGTGCAGAATCCCAGGATCCCTGGGGCTGGAAAAGCCCTCCCAGCCCAGCCAGGCCCAGCTGTGCCCCATGCCCACCTTGTCCCCAGCCCAGAGCACTGAGTGCCACCTCCAGCCCTTCCTTGGTGGATGGGCACTCCAAACCCCCCTGGGCAGCCCCTTCCAAAGCCTGACCTCCCTTTTGAGCCCTTACTCTCAACACAGTTTTTTTTTAAGTCATCAGAACTGGTATTTTTAATTCCGTGGAAATGCATGAAATCCAATTATTTTGCTTTTTCTTATTTTAAGTTTTGATTCTGCTCTAATTTTGCACAAATAGGTAGTTCTCCCCGCAGTCCTGCCAGTGAAATCCAAAGCTTTCACTCCTGATTTTTGTTCTGGTGGTGTTAGTTACGGAATTCCAGGTTTGAGTTGGAAGGGACTTGAAAGCTCAACCTGTCCCACCCCCTTCCATGTGCAGGGACACCTTCCACTGTCCCAGGTTGCTCCAAGCCCCGTCCAGCCTGGCCTTGGACTTCCCTCAGAATGGAGAAAATCTGGAATAGAAAAGTGCCTTCATTTTTTTTTTTAAATTGCATTGTCAGTGTGATAGTTCTGGAATTGTGTTTATAGAAATAATCTGAGATGAAGCAGTGTCCAAGTGCTGAGAAATAATCTGCAGTTGTGCCTGGGCTAGAGGAGCAGGAGTACTGGATAAGAGCTGAGCTGGTGCAGGTGCCCTGTGCTGATATCCTGGATGGTTTTTCACATAACCTGACCAAGATCCAGCATAGCTTGTGCTGATCTGGAGGCCTCAAACCTGCCCCTCCTTTCCCTTTCTGACTTGCAATCTGTTGGATGATGTTTCTGTTCTTTTGACTGGAAACTGGCCGTAGAAGCAGTGCAGGTGGTAGGAAATGAGTAAAGACATTTCAACCATAAAATTTTGGCCTCTCAAGAAAGTCTTCTTGTCTTTGTCCTTTTCTTCCTCTCTTTTCTTTTTCCCCCTGTGGAGGCTCCTCCCAGTTTGACTGTGGTATCCCCATAACACCTCTGTGTTTTACATTTAATTCTGTTGCATAGCTGGCCACCACCACAGTACTCCAGAAGAATCTGAGATCTTCTGGAACCTTCACTTCTGACAAGGTCCCTGCACTACCAGAGAACTGAGTCAGTAACCAAGAAGTGCCTGGCAGAGCCATGGTAGTGTTGGATAATTTGTGTAGAATATCCGAAGTACCTCTATTGATGCTGTTGCTAAAAGATTTTCCACCTCCTGGTTTAGTAAAGAAAACCACTTTTTTTTGATAAAAATATTCTTTGTGAGTTTGGATTGAAAGTTCAGGTTTACTCAGAGCTGACATTTTTCTCTGTTGTATTTTTCAGAAATGCAAGAAGATTGCTCAGAGCACTGATGATGTGATAGTGAACAAGCCTCATGTTTCTGATGAAGAGGAGGAAGAACGTCCCTTCTATAACCATCCTTTTAAACTGAGTGAACCCAAACCCATTTTCTTCAACTTAAGTGTGAGTGCCACTTTAATTTCCAATGCTTTAAATCCTGGTTCTTTTTAAATAATGCAAGTAGTTCTACAGAAGTTTATCAGGGTTTATAATCTTGGTGAAATTTGGAGTTTTATCAATTTAAAGAAACCCTCCCAATTCCATCAAGATTAAATTGATAATCTTGGTGAAATTGTGAGTGTTTCTTTAAATGCATCTGGGAATCAAATGCTTTGAAGCATGGATTAGAATTTGTTTGAGTTTTGTTGGGGTTTGGGGTTTTTTGGGGTGGTGGGTGGGTTTTTTTAAATTTTATTTTTGGGGGTGGCATTGTGCCTATGATCGTCTGTTCTGATTTTGCAGGATATAAAGCACTAAAAAAGCTTTAATATGCTCAGCAAAAATAGAAATAACATTCCTGTTTTTGTATAAATATGTATAGCTTGTGGTGTACACAAAATAGGCAGTAGTGCACATTTACATAAGGTGCAGGTAGAAATGGATTTAGATTTTATATTGTATTGTTTGAAAAGGCTACAGTGGAACTCAAGAAACCTTGGAATTCTTCCAGGCTCTGAGGAGGAATATTCTATAGTGGTTATGGGCTGCTCTGCCTCTTGGACAGGTTTTTGACCCTTTCAGTTTTGTTCTTTCTCTCTCCTACTCTTAAAACCAGTCCCATCCATATTCTCAGGGGTTTATCCAATATTATCCAATGCTGCCTGCTGTGTGTGCTGCTGGGAAGGGAACCTGGCAGGGATTTCTGCAGGTTTTTAATGTATTAACAACACCAGGCACAACAAGGCCATAGACATTGTCTGCTCAGAGGCTCAGGCTGCTGCTAAAAATAGCCCAGAATTAGAAACCCAAATGCTGAGAGCTGCTTTCTCTCTGCTCATGTGGAGCTTTTGATCACAGGCAATGTTTTGCCACCCAGGATTTTACCTTGGAGCTTTCCATACAAAATACCTGTGTGGCAGGTGGAGATTGTTCTCGTGATGGTGTTAGTTGGGAGAGGGGGGGTCAGGGATTTTAGGTTGCTGAGGTTGGTTTAAGGGATTTTTCATCTTCTCTTACAGTGCAATTTGTAGGCCACTTGTGCCAAAATGATTAATTATAAAGGCTTATTACTCTGCAGTAAGAAGGATGAGTGTTCTGTGAAAACCAAATCCCAGGTGTTTGCAACAAAACCACCTCGTGACTCTTGTGTGTTTTCAAGTCTTAATTTTTTCTCATTTTATCTCTTTCAGACTCCCAGCATAAAACCAGCACCACCACCCCAACCAAAAAATCAGGTCAGCCTGTCCAAGGAATTCCCTGTTTCCTCTGGGTCTCAGCATAGGAAGAAGGAGGCAGACAGTGTGTATGGAGAGTGGGTTCCCGTGGACAAAAACGGCAAAGACGACGGCAAGGATGATGTTTTCCCCAAGCCAGCCATTGAGGTAAGGAAGGCAAGGAAAGCATATCATATAAGAAAACCAAAACCATCCCCTGGGCAGTCTGGTACCAAATTGCAGTCTGGGAAAAAACCCAAAAAGGCACTTAAAAGGTAGTGCCTAACATGCACTAAGTTAAGGAGCTGAGCTCTGCAAAGTGGGGATGCTCATGTGGGCAGTGGTGGAAACAGCCTGTACCCATCTTGCTTCTGGCAACTGGTGACTTCTTGGTCTCAACAGAACTTTTAACTGTAGCTAGAAGATGAAAAAAACTTCCTTGTTCAGTTTCCTGCAGAGGTTAATTAATAATACCTTGAGATCTGCACAATAATGTACATAGTGCTAATTACAATTGTCCCACCAGTCTTAGAAAAAGAACATCCCATGGCAATGTAATCCATTAAAAATTGTAAGTAGTTGCTAAAACTTTCACTTCCTCTGGATATATTGATTTTTTAGTTTTGCAGTCACATTTTCTCCCATGGCTGTCTTGCACGTGGCCTTCCAAAGGAGAATCTAATTGTATGGATAATAAACTAAAAAAACCAAAGCGAGTGTTTTTCCCCTTGAAATTTCTTCCAAAGAACATTTCTGGGCGAATTAATTAAGTAAATTAAATATTTAAGAGAGGTGTTAATATTTTTGGGTTGACATTACCTCAGTGCACCTGAAGCCTTGTTCTCACACCTTCCAAAGCCAAACCCCAGAGCCTTCCCATCAATTTCTGCCAAAGCCATCTCGGCACTTGGTGTGTTTTGTTTCTCAAGACCTTTCTGATGTTCTACAGGCACAGAAGGAATTTTCTTCTGGGTCTTTTACAGCACCAAAAGCACAGAGAATATTAATTATATATATAGCATTTTCATGGAATCCCTCAGAATTTGATGGTTGGGCACCCGATTCCTTGTTCCCTCAGCGCAGGTGGGAGCTGCACTTCGGGCTCTCCTGCTCCAGGGAGACACTGAGATGTTTGTGTAGAATGTCATTCCCAGTTTCATTGCAGTAAATATATTTAACATAACTTCCTTTCCTTCCTGTTGTGTGTACCTTTATGAATGTAACTATGTTGTCTGTTTTTATATTTTGTAAATAAATATTTTTATTTGCCTTTACCTTAACTTGGTTTGTGTTAAGGGTGATTTCAGGGGCGTTAGCTCCCAGCAGGCTGTACCGTCCCCTGGGGTTTGGGAAGTGCAGGTACAGATTGCTGTGTGTTTCTCCAGGGAGTCTTGACAGGTAACACAGTGCTTCTCTGCTTAATTCTTTCAGTGTTCAGGAGGACTCTGTGGTGGAAATGGCTCCCTTGGAGCAACATGAGGCAGATCAGCTCCTTTGCTGGGGGTGTAGAGAGCTGGGGGTGCTTGGAACTTTAGGAGGTTTCACCTAGAATTGACCTCCCTTCATTGTTGCTGATTTTGCAATACTGTGACAGTTCTGCTGCAGGTCTTGACATCAAACCCCACACAATTGGTTTTATTGCTGTGTTTTAATTCACATATTAGTTATGGACTTAGTCTGAAACAACCCTGCTAATACATGACAGCTTGTTTTAATAAAACCTGGTGCCTTACAGTAGTTGTGTGTGGTAGTAGGAGGTGGAGGGAAAGGTCTGGAGTGATCTGAAGGCTCAGCATGTCTGTAGCAGGCAGAGACCTCCGAGGAAGAAGTATTTGGAAGTGTAGAGTGGCAGGGTTGGATTATCCCAGGTGACTCGTGCAGAGATGCTGTTGGGATCTGAGAGTGCGGTAAATGCACCTCTAGAGTGTGTAAAACACCTGCTTTTTGTTGCCAGCCACGTCCTGCTTGCTTCAGTATTTGTGATTTGTGGGGACAAGTCTGAGAAAGGGGGATCAGCCAGGAGGGCTCTGGGAGAGAACAGCACCTCACTTCCAACTGTTTTCCTGACTCAGTAATAACAACAACTTCTCACACTTCAAGCAGAGATCTATTTTTTTTTCAAGATCCAAAGCTGCCATCGAGTGTCTTGACATAACACAGAGCCCTGATGGTCTCCAAAATGGAGAAGTGTTTGGGAGTTAACTCAGCAGGGAATGTTGCTAGGCCCCAGTCCGGTAAAGCACTGATAGACCTGTTTGGCATGGCAGTGGTCCCCTGTGGTTTCATGGACTGCTTCCATGCCTTTGTGTATTGCTGGATTGAAACTTTTGGTGAGTAGAAGAACTTTTATTTATCTCCTGGACCAGTTTCACAAACAGAAAATTAAAGAACTATTTAAAGTATGTGAGAGAAATTTAAAAACTCAGCCAGTGTACATTTTAAACAGGCATTTTTACATCCATGCTGTTGTGTGAGGGGATTGTTAGGTGATATTTTAATTCTTCTTGTGCCTTTTTTATGTTCTTTGTGACAAGAAAGAAGCACTGAAGTCAGTCCATAGGCACCTGGGCTTGTGGGATTTTAGCTCTGTCTTGGTCAGTGCCAGATATTCCAGCAATGATCTTCCCAACAGAAACACGTTTTGTCCTAAGTACCAGCAAAAAACCTCACATCTTAAAATCAGATTTTATAGAGCACAAAAGCAATTCCTGTGTTTGGTGCCATTGTAGATATTCACATCTGTCTCTTCCTTTCAGTATTTACTAAATTCTTGACCAGGTTCCTGGGACTCTGGGTTGTGGTTTAACAGTGTTTGTTTTGTTCAGCTGAGTCAGTTTTAAAGAAGTTTCAGTTTCTCCTGCTGGCCCTTTAGTACAAAATGGGTGAGAGGCTGAGGTTGAGATAGTGACAACAAAAGAGGCAAAGCTTTTACCAAGCAAATGAAAATGAAGTTCACATTAACCCATCACCTTGATGTGCATGTTCCAGCTGCTGTTCTGATCACTGGGTTTCTTCTGTGCCTCAAACAGTCCCAGCCCTTCCAGCTTCTGTCACATGTCCAGAAATTCCATTTGTCTTTGCACACTCTTCCCCTTCTGCTTTCCAGTGAGAATGATCCATAAAATGCATGTCCTTTGAGGAGCAGGGCACAAGGATTTTATAAAACAGCTGCACACCAGCCAGAATTTGTTATATTTTTACAGCCCCAGATGTTGTGGATTTCTGTCCCGATGGCTTTGCCCAGAGTGAAGGTTTGCAAGGAGCTCCTTCGTGAATTCCATGTTTTCACCAAGTCACTCTGCAACATCGTTTCAGATTTATTTTTCTTTATATTTTGTTGTGGTTCAG
>NW_008240021.1:516117-522481 GCF_000691975.1 Corvus brachyrhynchos | reverse complement strand
TGTCCACCCTGAGCCTCCCCTGGCCCAGCCTGAGGCCGTTCCCTCTCCTCCTGTCCCTGTTCCCTGGCAGCAGAGCCCGACCCCCCCGGCTGCCCCCTCCTGTCAGGGACTTGTGCAGAGCCACAAGGTCCCCCCGGAGCCTCCTTTGCTCCAGCCTGAGCCCCTTTCCCAGCTCCCTCAGCCGCTCCTGGGGCTCCAGCCCCTTCCCAGCTCCCTTCCCTCCTGGTTGAGTCTGAAGATGGAAATTTGAAACACTGAAGTCAAGATTGTGGAATGCATCTGATTCATGCTGGAATTATTTTTATGCAGACAAGTTTTGGTGTGACTTAATAGCAGAGTGGTGATGTGAACAACTCTGCATGAATTTTTAGTTAAATTGCATTTAATTCTGTTGGTTAAGAAGATCTCCTTGAACAGTAAAATGCTTCTCTGTTTATTGCACACCAGAATTTTTTGTGACAAATAGTTCTTAGAAGACTAATGATTGGATGTTTTGGGTGTACAGATGATTTTAAATTACCAGGGCGTCATAGTTTAAATTCAGATTTGTCTTTGTTCAGGAAAGCCCATCTTGTGTGGATTTAAGTAGTCCCAGGATTTTCATCACATTGCCTATTTCTTTGCCAAACCAACTATTCACGGTGTAACCCCAGTTGGTAGCGTTGATTCTCCTGCAGCTTTTTCCAGCTCAAGTGGACATTGTTGTGCTCTGCTGTGTTTTCACAAGTGCTCTTTTTCCTCCTAGTGCGTGGACATAACCACAGCCATGAACGACAGAGCAGTGGCCCAGAAAAGGCTCAATGAGAACTCCTTTGACCTGGAGGCCATGTGCATGTTGAACCGGGCACAGGAGCAGGTGAGGGGGGCTTTCAGCAGCATTTTGGGGGACTTGAAGAAAATCAGTGTTTTCCTTTCATGGCAGCTGGTTTTTCTCACCTGTTGAAGTTTGGAAACCCAGTTATGGGTCCGTGTTTTGAAGTTCTGCCTTGGTTTTGCACTTCCTAACTCTGAGTTTTCCTGAGCTTCTTCATGTATTCCATGTTTTTTGCCCAAGTCACTCCAAAACATAATTCCAAATTAATTTTTCTTGAAGTTGTACTGTAGTTCAGCAGCACAGATGTAGATAATTCTTTCCAAAACAATGGATTCAACAGTTTTGGGGATGAGGAAACCATGAACTCGCTGGAGTTGGAGCTCAGGCTTCAGGGTGACCATTTAGATGCTCAGATTTTGGGAGCACCTGCTTTCATCTGAGTGTCAGTGAACACACCAAATATCAACAACACGATGTGAAAATTACTGAGAGACGACAGAGAATTGCAAAGGAAAGTGTGGAGATGCTTGTGTTGGTCTTACACTGGGTTTTGCTGTTGCAGATCGACGCCTGGGCTCAGTCCAACTCCATCCCAGGGCAGTTCACGGGGAGCACCGGAGCGCAGATCCTGTCCTCGGACGAGCTCACCAACAGCGGGCCCCAGGCGTGGATCCGAAAGGTAGAAGTGACACAGACACTCCTGTCTCAGCACCACACTTCACAGAGCAGTCAAGGATTGCAAAATGCTGAACAAGTGCCTTACCCTGTGGCAGAGCATGTGCCCAGTGCAGCAGGCTGGGCTCAGTCCCTGTCTGTGCTGGGTCGAAGCCCTCGGTGTCACCGAGGCTGTGACGGTGCCCAGCGAGGTGTGCCCGGCGAGGCACAGCCTGCCACTGACAGGACATGGCTGGTGCTGCTGTGCTGGCAGTGGCAGATCCTTCACTGCCTCACTGGCACCGGGACACATCAGGCAAGCTTTGATCCCGCTGCTGTTGAAGTCAGCATTTTTTGGCATCGGCTTCAGCGAACCAAGTCCCAAACTGCCCTTATGTTTGCCTTGGTTCTCTCTGGTTGCTCCTTTGCCTCTCTCTGGATCACCAGGGTTTTCTGGGAGCCAGAGGTGCGGAGGGTTAAAGAAGGAGTTGCAGTTAATAAGTCACTATCACCCTGCTATTATTTATATATAGTGCCGTAGTTCCCTCTTGCTGTGGGTTATCAGTGGCTGATTTGGGGTGTGGTGCGTCCTCCATCCGTGTGGTTTATACATTATACTCAAGCTGCATCTTTGCCAGTGAACACTGTTCTGGTGCTCTGTCAGGAAGTAGAACTGAGGAGTTCAAGCAACATCCACCTTCCAGGCACAAGGAATAATGAGTTAAGCTGGTCAGCCTTGCAGGTGATGCAACTGAGTCTGTATCTGGTTGGGTTAGGACACTCTCCCAACTGGGAGGTCAGATTTGAGGCTTAGGTGGAATTCTCTATAAAAATTGGTGTCAGCTGAACACAAAAGTCTGGAATTATAATATCCTAAATTTTTGCCAGGTTTCACTACCTTGTTTTTCCACTTCATACCAAGCAGTGCAGAGAGCCAGGGAACACAGATTTGAGTCACTGGCCAGATGGGAATCTTTTGGGATCTTGTCAGTATTGATGCAGAATGTGCATGATAAAATCAGATTTTAACAATTATGAACAACTGAGATTGTAACAAAACGCTGCCTTTGGTGAAGACAATCCTTGTCCTTGGCAGAGGAATTTAGAAGTGC
The DNA here is from genome assembly GCF_000691975.1 of Corvus brachyrhynchos. NCBI lineage: Eukaryota > Metazoa > Chordata > Aves > Passeriformes > Corvidae > Corvus > Corvus brachyrhynchos. Next base: position 519,901 of record NW_008240021.1, on the reverse strand, counting down.
GAAGCACAGGGATGTGTTGGTGAGGAAGGAGCTTTTCCACTGGGAGGCTTGGAAAGGAGATCAGCAGGGCTGTGAGGGGAGGGTTCTCCCTGTCTGCAGCACCTGCAGTGGGTTCCCAAGGCCGTGAAAAGGGAGCAGCTCTTTCCCAGACCTCCTCCCTGGGGTCTCCTGTGATGGCAGTGACAGGAGGGGCTGCTCACAGAAGTGAAGTGGAAAGGGCCAGGTGTGTTTTCCTGGTTTTCCAGCTTCACTCTGGGATCTGCTTTAAAACAACCCAACTAAACAAACCAAAACAGCAGCCAAAAAACTGAACACAAACCCAGCAAAATGCTCCATAGGGAGAAAATGGGAGAAGAGTGTGGTCTGTGCTTGTGGACACGACTGCTGTGAGGAGCAGAGCAATGCTGGAACATTTTGTTGGATCTGGGCATCAGTGAGCCAGCAGCAGCTCTCCTGCCCTTCCCAGGGCTGGGAACGTGCTGTGGTTGCAGTGCAGGCTCTGGGGTTGGGCACAGAGGAGGCTCCTGTTGGGAACAGGAGGAGTTGGTGGGTGAGGGAGGCGAGGACAAAGTCCTCCTCCTGCTCTGGCATTCCTCAGCTGCTCTCCTGCTCTGCCAGGCTCCCCCTCCGTGACAGCCCAGAGGGCCCAGAGCTGCTCAGGAGTGCCCTGGGGCTTCAGGAGTGCCAGGGCCTGGGAAAGCCTCAGCCACCTTCATGTGGAGTCCTCCTGTGGCTACAGGAGGATTTCACAGGAAGAAGTAGGGATGTGGTTCTGAATCCATGTTATCTTTCTCAGGGACAGGAATGCAAACCACCCATGAAATGCAAAGTACTGGTTGTGTGTTATTTGGGCACCTGAAGTTGTGTAACAATTGTCAGTTACTGAGTGTAGCACTGAGGAGTCAGGCTTGTGCTCCCTTTTTGGCCTAAAAATTGCATCTTAACATTAAAATAACCTTGTATTTTTCACTCGGGCCAGGAGTTGGACTTTGATCCCTGTGGGTCACTTCCAACTCAGGATATTCTGTGTTTCTGTGATTTTTATCTGCAAGTAGGGCTGCGGAGTTCCTTGGGGGATGTTGTGTCTGTGAATTAATGCACGTTTCTGGCTGAGGCTGTTTGCTGAAGGCATTTCCCTTGGGAATTTGCCATGAGAGGAGCTGTGACCATCCAGCAGAGACTGAGCCCGTGGCAGCCACTTAATTTGGCTCTGAGGAAATAAAGAATTCGAGCAAGCACAGACACTGGGTGTGACAGAGATCACCACAGCAGCAGGGAGGTGGAACAGGAGAGCTGAGTCAGCAGGGCAGGAAGAGGAAGGGACTTGGGGAATTTGTTGGCTGAGCTCTGTCTTCACTTTGCATTTCGTGGATTTGACCTTTTTTTGTCCTTTCCCAATGACTCTGGAGAGGTAATATGCACTCAAACCAAACTCTGCCTGGAATCTGTTTGGCAATGAGGTACTGCAGTGCTTCATGTGGAGCACTGGGGTGGGGACACCAAGTAGGAATAAGGTTTATGTTTTTAATTTGGGGACTAATTCATGGTGTTCACGTGCAGGGGCCTGAGCAGGGTCCATAAAGGAGTGGTGTGGTGTTAGATATAAAGCATTTAGGAGCAATCTCACCTTTCCCTTTTGAAAAGTGGCTTCTGTTTCAGTTTGTCACCATCAGTGTAATCAGTTCACAAATGTGACTCATCTTTTCTGAAGGTTGCTTCTATTTTTATTCCCTTCTTCCTTCCAAACACACTGTGCTGCTGAAGAAATGTCAGAGCAACTGGTCAAATATTTTTTGTATTTCCAAGCAAATTCTGTTGAGGTCTATTTACTCCCCCTTTCCCAGACTCACCACTTGGTTCTGGATTTATCTATCAGCTTAATTCTGGAGCCTGAACTTGCTCCCTGGGGTTGTGCTCAAGGGTGGCCCTGGGGAGCTGCTGGGTCACTCACTTGTGCTGGGGTGCAGAAAGTTCTGGAAAGTGCAAGCCTCCCTTCCATTCTTCCAGGCACAGCAGAGCAGAACTCCTGTCAGGGTGGAAGTAAAGCTGAGCCTTGTGGCTGCCTCTTGCAGGACTGCTGAGCTTCCAGCCAGGCCCCTCAGCCAGACCTGGTGTTCCTGCTGGGAACAGGGAGCTTTCCTTGGGAGCCAGGGTCACCTGGCAAAGCAGAACAGCTCTGTGCTCATTAGATACTGGATATGGGGAAGGAATTCCTCCCTGTGAGGGTGGGCAGGCCCTGGCACAGGGTGCCCAAAGCAACCCTGGCAGTGGCACCTGCCATGGCAGGGGTGGGATGGGAGGATCCTTAAAATCCCTCCCAACCCAAACCATTCTGGGATTCCATGATTCTGAAATAGGTGAGTTCTGTTGGACTGGTTCCCTCCAGTCCTCTGACTGCTGTTTTTTCCAGCCATTCCTTTTTCCCCTGCTGTTGTGCAAAAGCTGAGAGCAGCACCTGCAGGTGCTTGGAACGCAGGGCTTGTGAGGCATCTGCTGGGAGTCTTCAGCAAGGGATTCCTCCTTCTGCCTGTGGGAGGGAATGTGGCTGCTGCTGAAAGGGCCAGAGCATCTTCAGTTCAGCACCCAGCCCAAATTCCCTTCCTCAGGATCCCCCCAAGGTGCCACAGGGCTCAGATCTTGGTCAGAGCTCCAGGAGCGTTGGGACAGCGCTCCCAGGGATGCGCAGGCTGGGATGGCTGGGGTGTCTGTGCAGGGCCAGGAGCTGGGCTTGGATGGTCCTTGTGGGTCCCTTCCCACTCAGAGATGCTGTGATTCCATGGGAGATTCTGCTGCCTGGCACAAGTTGTTCCAAAGCGATGCTTGTTCCTGGAACTTGAACTTCCTTGGAGTTCAAAGCAGCCTTTAGTGCAGCCCTGTGCTGTACCTGAACTGCCACCCCCGCCCTGCCTCCAAGGCTTTGTTGTCTTTGCTTCCGAAATTGTTGCTCCAAAGAGTCAGCCTGAAGAATCAGGAAGAAAGTTAATCAAAACTGCTCTAAACCCTCTGAAGGAGTCGGGTTTTACCTTCTCTTTAAAGCAAGTGCTGACACAAGAATGTGGCCCTTTAGTGTCTCCGTGTGCTGGTGGAATGGAAGCGGGATTTCATGGAATTTAGAGCTCAAAATAAAAGGAAAGAGGTATCAGATTGTCTTGCAGGCTGTCTCAAGATTAGTGAGTGAAAGAGAAGTGATTTTGCAAATAATGAGTTAGTTCTGACAGCAATAACCAAATGCTCAGAAACCTGGGGGTTCTTCTGTCCCCTTTAATTTGTATTTGCAAAAGGCCAGAGCTGCTCAGGAGTTTTGGGAGACTCAGCCTTGGATGGTTTTTAAAATTAGAAGAATTGTGGCTCTCACTTCCCTGTTTTTGTGGGCATTTCTGTTACTTCTGTGGTTTCCAGTGAGTTCCAAACCCAGCACCAGTTTTACCCCCCCTCATTAAATCATGGGCTGAGGGGAGTTTCTGTCATCAAATTATAAAGAAATACAATGTACAGGTGGCATTAGAAGGTTACTTTCACTTTGTTATTAAAAGAAAAAAGCCAAACCAGAATCAAAATGAAAGAACCTTTTCCTTGCTGCAGACCTTCGCTTCCTCAGTGAGCTGAGTCCAAGTGGGCTTCTCCTGGCTCCTTTCCCACTGGTACCAGAATTCTTTCCTCTAGCCTTTTAGTGGGATGCACAAGTATTTGTGTATTCTGGAATTAAATTATTATTAATAATAATAAATTTGGAAGTCATTGTTGTCCTGGTTCTGTTGGTGAAGTTGAAGAGTCAGCAGCGTGT
>NW_008240021.1:505211-516107 GCF_000691975.1 Corvus brachyrhynchos | reverse complement strand
TGAAGTACCCCGCCAGAATCCTGAATTCACCCCTGGAAGAGGTGCTTTAACAAACTGCCCTCTGGAGCTTAGAACTTTCCATTTCCAGTTTGTGGAGTTTGTTCAGGCTCTGGTAATTCCTCTGTAGGAGCTCAGGGCTTGGATTTTTCACCAGGAGCAGGCTGTTTTGGTTCTGGTCTGTCCTCGCTCCAGCCCTGAGTCAGGACATGTCCGGGTGTTTGGGAAAGCCGTGTGAGCCCGCAGTGACCTCAGCAGGAGCTTGCGCTGTGTCCTTTGTGAACTGAACACACGCCCGTGGTGCTGGAACAGCCGGGGATCCCAAATCCTGCCCTGCCCAGCGGGAGCCAGCCCGGCTCCAGAGCCTGCCTTCGTGTCCTGGGAGTGCTCCTCTTATGGGATGATCCTGGAGAAGAGGGGAGGAGGGACTGGGAAGTGAGGGAAAGGCTGTGGAGGGGTGTAGATGTTGTGTTCCAGGGGCTGGGTCTGCAGCAGCCCGAGCTCTGCTCCTCCAGCCACGTGGATCCATGTGGATCCAGACAGGGATTTCCTGGGCATAGGCAGAGATTGGGAGCATTCCTGGCACAGCCTCCAGCAAGGCTTTCCTGTCACACTTCCTGCCAGCCTCCAGAGCCGGGGCTGGACACAGTCGTGTGTTGGAAATCCCTGACAAACACATGGTCTGCCAGAGGAGCACCTGTGGCGTTGTTACCTGCAAATGGAAACCAGGCACCTGGGAGTCCTGGGAATCCAGGGATCCGTCAGTCCTGTGGTGGTGGCAGCCCCAGGCCTGTGCTGAGCTCCAGGAGCGTTGGGACAGCGCTCCCAGGGACGCCCGGGCTGGGATTGTTGGGCTGTCTGTGCAGGGCCAGCAGTCGGAGTCCGTGGTCCTGATGGGTCCCTTCCAGCTCACGACATTCCATGATTCTGTGAACTCTGGGAAACTCCTGCTCTTGCAAGCACAGCTCCAAAGGAAGCAGAAACCCGAGTGTTGTGTGAATGTGCCTTGGCAGTGAGCGAGCCCTGCCCAGCTCTGCGGGGCCGCCTCTGCTCCGGGGCCGCCTCTGCTCCGCGCAGTGTCCGACGGCCGCCCCGTGCCGGGCTCTAACCTTGTGTCTGGGAAGGCAAGCAAGGTTCTGCTGTGATGGAAATGCTTGACTTGCTTATGGGGTCAGCGGGGGGGCACGAGAGATGATAGTTCACAGAATAACCTGTGAACTTTCACCCCTCTATATGGAAACTTGTTTCAGGGTCAAATCCTTGTAGCCGCCTTCTTGCCACGGTCAGTGCCAGCCCTACTATTCACAACACTGCGGCCAGCGAGGCCTAGGTACGTAACATTTAAGGAGTTTTTACAGTTCTTTACATCAAAGCAGATGTTTAAACTTTCTGTTGATAAGCTTTCACCGTTTAACAACTTTTGTTAATGCTCATTTGAAAGAATGTGACGACTGCTGCTGCTAAACTGGGGGGCCAAGCGCCTTTTTCCATTAAAATAAAGAGAGGGGAAAGCAAAACCTGTTTGTTCCATGTGGAATTTCAGAGTAGAACTTGAATATGCAACTGCTGTGTAATAAATCAGGTGGGGAGAGGGTTTTTTTTAGATTTAAATACGCCTAAACAGCCTGTGAATGTCATGACTAAATGTGCTTGTGTTCTGTTGGACGAGGAGGTGCCCCTGGCACAGCTGTGCCGGGGATCAGTTCCCACTTCCCGAGCTGAGGAGATCTCTGGGATCAGAGCAGAGTGTTTAGAACCGGACGGTTGTCGCTTGATTAAACACATCTGTCTGCAAAGGGTCACTGCCACTTTGGGATCACCTTAGACTTTTCCTAAGTTGTTCTTTTTTGCCAAACATTGATTTGTGTCTCGTGTGTCCGCGTGAATTCCGGGTTCCACGCACTGGTTTGGGCTAAAAATCCACAGAGCTCAGGTGGATTTTTTTTTTTTTTAATTGAGTCTGTGAAAAGTTGTTAGAAACATTTTTTGGAAGTTCCCACTTCTTATTTAAAATCCCAGCACTAACTTTAGGCCTTGTTTTACTTCTCTTTTTCTGGATAGGATCAGTTCTTAAGAGCAGCCCCTGTAACTGGAGGAATGGGAGCTCAGCTGATGAGGAAGATGGGCTGGAGAGAAGGAGAAGGGCTTGGGAAGAACAAGGAAGGCAGCGTCGAGCCCATCATGGTGGATTTTAAGACAGATCGGAAAGGTGAGTCCTGCCTTAAAAATGTCTTGTGGCTTCTCAGCTCTCGTGGCTGCCTGGAGATGGCAGAGGCCCTTGGAAGTCAGAGGTGTTTTCTGGGTGGCTTCACTGGAACATGAACAGATTCTGGGATTTTGCCTCAGGTTTGCCAAGGCCTGGGCTTTGTCCAAAGCTTTGTCCTTGTGGAAAAGCCACAGTGGTTGGTCTGGAGAAAGTGGCTGGAGCAGGAACAGGGTGGGATAGAAGATGGAGTAGTGGGGTCAGTTCTACACTGGGGTGAGGACAGAGCTGAGAGCCCAAAGCTGAGCTTTGTGAGTGTCTCACACTCAGGGATTTGGGACTTCCCAGTGGATTCTGGTCCTTTGTTTTGTCCCTCATTTCCCTGCTGCTCATCTCCAGTTGGATCCTACTGAAGGCATCTCTGCACATGCTCAGGGCTGGTTCCAGAGGCAGCTTTAGCCTCCACTTTACATGGAAACCTCACCTGTTTTCCATGGTTTCCCGTCCATGGCCACAGGGGAGAGCTCACTTGATCCAGCAGAACCATGCAGTGAATCCCAGGCAGTGGTGCTGCTCCTTCAGCTTGGCCACTGTGGTTTGTGTGCTGAGTGCTGGTGGAAATTTCCCATCTGAAACACCTCTCCATGTTCTGACTGCTTTAACTCCAAGCTGCAGAATTCCAGCAGTCAGGATTTCTGATTTAATTGTTCTGCTGTGCATGGAACAAAACAACTACTCCACACTGACTGTGGGTCAGACTCCTGCTGTTCTGAATATATTTTCTCCACTGGGAACCTTCAATCCCATCTCATATCAAAGGATGGAAACACTCAGAGTTTTTATTGCAAGGCCAGGCTGGACATTGGGGCTTGGAGCAGCCTGGCACAGTGGGAGGTGTCCCTGCCATGGCAGGGGTGGCACTGGGTGGGCTTTGATGCCCCTTCCCACCCAAACCATTCTGGGATTTCAGGGCTTGTGTTGGCTTTTGTCACTGCTCAGAATTGAGCTTGGAATGGCCAAACTTCTCACACGTTTTTCTTTACAACCTTTCTGTGTAAAGAAAGAAATGAAACCCCAAAGGTGGCTGGTGACAGTGATTGCCAAGGATTCCTCCTGGTCTGTGAGAGTTATCTGAAAGCAGGGATAACCTTAAGGCAGCTGGGCTCTGCTTTGGATTTCCTGCTTTTGAAATAGTTACGCTCATGTGCGGCTTTACCTGATCGTTGCCACACAGGTTGTGCCTGGATGCAGAATTCTCTCTGCTGTTGGGCCAGCAGGTCTGTGGCACAGGGAGACGAGGGGCAAGAGGTTTCCTGCTCACAGAGAAGCAGCTGGAAAGGGATCATGTATTTAGGACAAGTAGTTCTTCAGACATCTGTGTTCTTGGGTGATTAAATGGCTAAAAAATACTTCTTTTTTTTTTTTTTTTAAACTTCTGTGTAGTTTTAAAGAAAAGTCAGGAATGTTTGGCAGGAAGGCTGTTATTAACCCACCACCCAGGTTTGTTTTGTAAGGAATTTATGATACATTTTTTGACTTACTCCCCCAATAAAATACAATTCCTGGTCCCGGGCACGTGCAGTGTGCCAGGGAGTGACTCAGGTGGCTGCAGCTTGTTTGAAATTCCGTGTTGAGATCCCAGAGACAGGAGATGGAGTTTCAGTGGCTCAGGCACAGGGAGAGAGCTTTGATGAGAAGGATGAGAATCCGGTTGGCTTGGGTTTAAAATTCTGTAAGGGGGAAAACCCTCGGCCTTTCCTTCAGAGGTTGTGTCTGATGGCTTTGTGCCCCTTGGAAAGTCCCTACTTAGGAGCTGCAGGAATATTGGGATGAGTATCTGGTAAGGAGGGAAGGATTTTCCTGTAAAGCAAAACAAACCCAAATTCCACCCAAAAAAGCTGAAGGAACAGGAAGACACTGGCAGCAATTGCAGTATCTCCCTGTCTTTATTCACCAAAGCCACAGCAGGAAAACTTGAGGTAAGAAACAAAGGAATATTGAAGGGTTGAAGTCTGAGAGTGGCAAAATCCCTGGGGAGAAACTTGAGTTTCTCTCAAGGACAGTCACTGGAATTTCAGCCGCTTCTGGCAATTCTTCATTTTATTTCTCAGTCTTGTAAGATTTTCAGGAGAAGAACGTTGAGCTTTGGTGTTTGCTGGTGACTCCAGGAGAGCCTGTGCTCCCTGCATCCCTTTGGGGCTGTTTGCTCTGCTGCTTTGTTCCCAGATGGGATGGAGGCCCCAGCTTGGGCTGCTGGAGCACTGGTAAATGCAGAGAGCCCAGGGGATCATTGTGGTGTCATTGCTGGCAGGAGGGGCACACAGGGACATTACTGGATAGTGGGAACTTCACGTGCTCCCTGTGTTTGAGGCAAACTGAAGGCAGGGGTTTGCTCTGGGTTGCACAAAACAGCAAGAGAATGTTCTTCACTTTCTCTCTTGTTCGTTGTTTCTCCAAAGAGGGCATGGAAGACCAGGTTTCCATGGAAAACCAGGTGTTCTCTGGCTTGTGGAAGACCGCTCAGAGTTTTCTCCTCTTGGCTTGTTCAGAGTCTTCCTGGAGCCTTAGGGAGGAATGGGATGAGTGGAATGGAGGGAAAAAGGTGGAGGGTTGAGAGTCAGGTGGAGTCTCCAGGTGTTCCCACTGATCCCTGTTCCTGCCTTGCTGGTGAGACCCAGGAATCAGGTGGGAATCAGGAATGTCAGCGTGACTGTGTTGCTTGCAGGGCTTGTTGCTGTGGGAGAGAAGGCCCAGAAGAGGTCCGGCCATTACGTGGTGATGAAGGATCTTTCAGGTGAGATTCTTGTCTAGAATAGAGCAGTTCCCAGGGCCTGCTTGGATATTAACCCTGGGATGTCTGTGTGCCAGGGAAGCACCCGGTGTCTGCGCTGATGGAGATCTGCAACAAGAGGAGGTGGACGCCCCCCGAGTTCGTGCTGGTGGACGACAGTGGGCCTGATCACCGCAAACATTTCATCTTCAAGGTGGGTCTGGGCTGCCCTGTGCTGCTTCCTGTGTGCCAGGGATGAAATCCATGTTTCTGTTTGATAGAAACACCTCACGGGGCTGGCTGAGGATGGCGGAGCCGTCTCGGTGCTGGAATGTGCAAGTCCTGTTTCTGGAACGGCCATCTCGGGTCCCTGGAGCACTTTAATCTGGGAACTGGGGAGAGTTGACCCCAGGGTTGGAGCCCCTCTGCTCTGGAGCCAGGCTGGGAGAGCTGGGGGTGCTCAGCTGGGGAAGAGAAACTCCAGGGAGAGCTCAGAGCCCCTTGCAGGGCCTAAAGGGGCTCCAGGAGAGCTGCAGAGGGACTGGGGACAAGGCCTGGAGGGCCAGGAGCCAGGGAATGGCTTCCCAGTGCCAGAGGGCAGGGCTGGATGGGATCTTGGGCAGGAATTGTTCCCTGGGAGGGTGGGCAGGCCCTGGCACAGGGTGACCAGAGAAGCTGGGGATGGCCCCGAGGCCCCTGCCATGGCAGGGGTGGGATGGGATGGGCTTTAGGGTCTCTCCAACCCAAACCATGGTGGGATCCCCTGAAATGGCCGTGCTGAGAGCCAGCCATGGATTGTGTGTCCCTGAAGGGGAATTGCCCAGAGTGTGCCTGAAGTAGCCGTGCCCCCCTCGCTAACCCCTGGTTCCCCTGTGCCAGGTGAGAGTCAATGGCAACGAGTACAGGCCCACCTTTGCCAGCCTTAACAAGAAGCACGCGAAAGCCACGGCGGCCACGGCGGCGCTGCAGGCCATGGGACTCGTACCAAAGGAAAGCATGGTCAATACCACCATGTTCAGGAGTGCCTCACACCGCTAAGCTTGGCTTTACTGGGACACTGGTTCCGAGCATTTTACTCTGCACAAGAAATGGTATTTGCCCCTCTCATGTTGTAAATACATCGGCGATTCCCACCTTGTAAAAACTGTACAGACACCCACAGGTTTTTCTTTTGTACCATCCAAATGTATTTAAATCATACTTAGTTTTTGGTATGTTTATATTGTTTACATTAGTGATGTAATTATTTCTTAAATGACTAAATCAGATGACAGACTCTGGAGGCATCAGAAATCCAGATCCTTGGCTGAAGCTCCTGCAGTTCCTCTCCCAGCAGAACGTTGACCCTTTGACACAGTTTTGTAGTGGCTGCAGAATTCCCTGGGTGCAGGAGGTGCTGCTGGGCGGGTCCGGGGACACCCAGGGCCGTACCCGGGCTCTGCCCCTCGGTGCCACCTGTGCCCCAGGACAGCCGGACGAGCCCGCGGGCGCTTCCAGAGGGACGCGGAGATTCGGACATGACCCGGCACAGCCTCCTGCATGTCCCCAGGAGGGGGCCTGGGGCTGCTCTTCCCAACCAGTGAATCCACTGCCTGATGCTGATTGTACGGATTTGTGGTTCATGTGAATTTTAAACTCTTAACAGATCTACAACTGGATTTGGGGGGAGGGAGGGGGTAGAATGACGCTTCAATTGTTGTACCCAACTTGGTCAATAAAGCAGCACAAGTTCATAATCTTCACCCCTGGTCAGTAAACGGTAATTCCAATGGATGCCAAGCCAGGAAGCAGGAATTCAAATATGCCAAAATGCCTTCTGCAAGAAACACAGTCTAGGAGTGGCTTTGTGAGGATTCTCAACAGCCGTTGGATGGCAGGAGCAGGGCTGGTTATTTTTGCTTGCTTTGAACTTCTACAAAATAACTCCTTAGGATGAAATGTTTCCATAAGGATTGTCTCCCCTGAAGGAGCCTGATCAGAGTTTGGGCAGTTGGACAGCAGAGTGGATGTAGAAAGCTTTTCCTGCTTTTTATTTTATTTTTTATTTAAGAAGCATTATTCTTTATCTGTGTGCCTGTGGGGTTGCAAAGGGCAGTGCACGCTCCCCGACGGACCCGAGTTGGGAGCAGCTGCCAGGATTTCTGCACTGGGGTCGGTCAGGTGCGTGTCCCAGACAGGTCTTTGAGGTGTGAACCTGAGCTGGGTCTGGGGCAAGAACAAACCCGGCGAGGCTGCTCGGGCCTCACCTGAGGAATTCCCGGTACCTGAAGCCGTGTGTATCCCATCAGTGTCACGGAACACAGAGTCTCACTGCTCTGCAGAGACAAAGGTTGGTGTCTCCTGGGCAGCAATTGGGGTTGGAGACAGAAAAGCCCCTCCAAGTCTGTCCAGGCGCTCTGGAAATGCTTCAGTTGATCTTCATTTCATGGACGTTGTTGTCTTGAATTAAACTTTTTTCCCTTTGGCATCTCGCCTTCGGTCTCTGACTAAACGTGAGGAGCTTGTCCTCGCCCTGTGAACTGCTTGGGAGGTGTGAAATCCCCGGGAAATGTGGGAGGATGCACTCTGGGAGTGCTGGGGGAGTGTCTGCCTCCACCCCGGGGGCGGGAGCAGCTCCTGACCACACTCAGTGGCTTGGCAGAGCTCAAACCTCAGAGTTGCTCAGGGTCTCTTCAATCCATGCTCTCCATGGCAGCTCCAGATTCACAGCTGGACACAATCGAATTTGGGAATGTACAACCCCCTGCACTTGTTTTGTTCCTTTTGTTAAAGCTCATCTGCTCCCATCCCCTGCCCTGGGGAAGGTTCTAGTTCCAAAGGGGTTATGAGTTCCTGCCCCAAGCAGCAGCAGAAATTCCATCCTTGGAACAGAAGGTGTGTGTGTGCATGGGGAACACCGACCTGCCAGGGGCAAACCAGACCAATAAAACCAAGTTTTATTAAAAAAATACTTTCTTCAATAAAAAAGGAGATGTCCAAGGCCTTTCCCCTCCTTTCCTTCAAAGCCCTTGGAAGTGTTCATGTGCAGCAGTTCCCTGGGACATGTGAATCCCTCGTGTCCCTCCCGCTCTGCCCGGAGCTCAGCACCTGCACCAAGGGGGGACCATCGTGCTCCATGGACCAGCATTCCTAGGCCTTCCAGGTGTAGGCATAATCCTTCATTTCCAGCAAGCGGATGGATGATTTTCCCAGAGTTGGACACTGGCTCAGCTGCTCCAAAGTCTTGGGATGCAGCCCGCAGGCAGGGAGATCCTGGTGCACAGCTTCCTGTGAAGGGGACACACACGGAATGAGTGTTTCTGTAGGGTGCCTGTAGTTCCAGCAGTCACTGGGATCCCGCTGGGCAGCTCCCCGTTTCCCATTACCCCGCTGCTGAGGAAGGACAAGCCCCAGGGGCTGCAGGTGGTGATCCCGGGCATTCAGGTGCCAAGCCCTGCGCGAAGGGAACGCCCCGGTTTGCGCTCCCCGCTCCCTCCCGGGCGGGGCCGCGGGTGTGTCCTCACCTGCGGCGGGGCCGCGCGGGTGTTGAAGGCGGCGCTGGGCTCGTGGGGGCTGAGCAGGGCGCGGAAGGCCCCGCGCTGTGCCGGGCCCAGCAGCAGCGTCAGGGCGTGCAGGGCGTGCGGCAGGATGGGCCCCAGCACCTCCAGGCTGAACACGTCCTCAAAGCCCCCCTGCACCCGGGCGCGGCCGCTGATGCTCCGAGCCTGAGGGCAGAACAGCGATTAGTGCTGGACTCACCACAGCAAGGACGAGTTCTCACCAGCTGAGACAGTGCAGTGCCACAGGCCCACTGAAAATAGAAACACTTCTCAATATTGTCAACTGTGCAATGCATGAGGTTTTACCGTCCTTGTAACAACTCCTAAAATGTACCCCCTGGACTTCAGGAATGCTGCAGGGATGGTGCAGGGAAGTGCAAAAGAACAGGATGAACTTCTCTGGTGAAACAAGTAGCTCATCCTGCTCCTACTGGGAAGAAATTTGGGTTAGATATAGGGAAGGAATTCTTGGCTGGGAGGGTGGGCAGGCCCTGGCACAGGGTGCTCAGAGCAGCTGGGGCTGCCCCTGGACCCCTGGCAGTGCCCAAGGCCAGGCTGGATGAGGCTTGGAACAACCTGGGACAGTGGAAAGTGCTCCTGTCCATGGCAGGGGGTGGGACTGGGATGATCCTTAAGGTCCCTCCCAATCCAAACCATTCCTTGCAGGAACAGCTGGTGAGCTGTGGCTCAGGGGCTCCTTGGTGCAAGGGGCTGGGATAGTCTGAGACCCCACAAGATCTGGGGAGAACCTTAACAACCATTTTCCCTCTGGGCAGTTCTGCCCAGCCTCCTCTCTCTCGGGAGGTGAGGAAAGGGAACGCTGGGATGTCAGTTTAGCAGGGGGATGTGTTGTAAGGATTTAGGAACAGGCTGTGCTGCAGACAAAATGCTGACTCAGGCTTTAGCCACAAAAATTCCGCTGCGGTGCCTGAGGGAAATGCCACCAAGCCAGGGTCTGATCCCGTGGGTGAGGAAACCACTTCCTTCCCCTTCCCAGAGCCAGATGTGTCCCTTACCTTCAGCGTCTGCATGGTCCCGCCCCGGAAGGCCACCGGGGACAGCAGCGTCGGGGGCAGCCCCGCCTGCGGCCCCGCCACGGCCACCAGGCTGCGGCAGCTGATCAGGAAGTTCAGCAGCGTGAAGGTGTTGCTGCCTCTCACCAGCACCAGCGACTCGGGTCTGTGATCCACCTGCACCTCGTGCTTCTCCTTGCGACTTGGGAGCAGAGTCGAGGGAAAACCACGGGCCAGTGGAAAGCATCCATGTGCCAAAAAGCTGGAGCAGTGAACCCCCCACGCCCCGTCTGACCAAAAACCCCAAAACCAAACCCCACCAAGCTTTGCACTCATCCAGATCTGTTCTTCAAATATTAAGCAGCATCTTAATCCTGGCTTCAATTCCTAGAAATAACCTGCAGAGTTACTAAAAAAAATGTGCAGTACCTCATAACATGTAGGAATGTGAGGATTCATATTTGGAAAACAGTTCTCAAAAACTTCTAGAGAACTTAAATGTGTACCACAGCACTGTAACAGCTGCAGGGCTTCCCACTGTCACACATCTGGAAGATCAAAGGAAGGATACAGTTGGATAGAAATAGTATCTGGTTTCTTCACCTCGTCTTGGACTCCCATCTCCTCAAGCCAAGAGAAACTTCCATCATCATCATCATCACTGGGAGCTGGTTCACTGGAGACACAGGATCAGTGTTAGGAGGGCAGCGCCTCTGAAGAAGGTTTTCCAAATGGACTGTGCAGGAGCCTGGAGATGCCCTTGAATTCCAGCACTGCACACGATTGGTACTTACCCTGCATCCTCCACACCGCTGCCCCCTCCGAGGCCATCAGCGGTTTCTGTTCCCAAACTCTCCTCAGAGTTTTTCTGTTTCCTGGTTCTACTTTCCTCAAGCAAAGGTAAGGAGAACTCTATGCCTGGGGCAGAGGAAAGGGAGCAGTGAAGGTTCTGTCCCAGCCCCTGTATCGGTGACGCCGCCCCAGCTGCTCTTACCCTCGCTCCTCATGGCCTCCCTGAGGCCGCGCGTGGTGGGGGCGATGGCGGCCGTGGGGACGCTGCTGCCCGCCAGCCCCGCGGCGCGGAACAGCACCGAGAACTGCGGCGAGCACACGTAGAAATAGGGACACAGCCTGGCCCTGAGCAGGTTGTACAGAGAGGTGAAGCTCACAGACCTGGCAATGGGAATAAACAGCGCTGTCACAGCAGGCAATTCTCTCCTACTGATGTATTGGACAGGGAACTCGGACAAGGGCTGGAGGGCCAGGAGCCAGGGAGTGGCTTCCCAGTGCCAGAGGGCAGGGCTGGATGGGAGATTGGGCAGGAATTGTTCCCTGGGAGGGTGGGCAGGCCCTGGCACAGGGTGCCCAGAGCAG